>NC_086247.1:85977548-86284479 GCF_021018805.1 Prinia subflava
CTGCAGCAGAAATATTGTCCAAACTCTTTTAGAACTTGCTTGCATGCCAGAGCAAATATTTTCATTTCACTGACCTTGCTAGGCAACTCCCCAACATTAAGTGTATGGTAGAACAACTCTACAGTGACATCAAGCCTGGAATATTTATTAAAAATATTTGCAGTCCATGAAAACAAACTCTCAATTCTACACGTATTCAAACCAGGACTGAACTCCATTCTGTGTATTAAATAGCACAACAGAATCTAATCTAAAACAGGTTTTCATGTAGGAGAAGAGGAGGTGGTGGTGAGTGGGTGCTCTTCTCTACACGATTACTAAGATTTGACCCTTTGAGCCATCACTGACTAAAATTAGCACATTTGATTTCTAACTTTTTGGATGCACACTGTACTATGTTCCACTTCTCTACAGCAGAATTAGCAACAGGATTTACAAGCATAATAAAGTATTTTCTTATGAGAAAAAAGGGCATATTAGGACATAAGTTGTAATTCTGCCTGTACTTTTCTCTCTGATACACCTAACATCGTGCAAGCCTAAATGACCACATCTTTCCATGAGCACCGTCAAAAATCAGGATATATGCCTACCTACCGCTGTAGCCTCTAAATAATAGAAAAGCTAGTGTGCTAGTGTGGAAGAGGATTTGTTATGGTGGTCTTATATAGGACAGCTTATATAACAACATTACATTCCCAGGTCTACTTTGGAATGCCTACAACCACGATGAAAGTGTCCTTGCATAAGTTGTGATTCTTTCAGATCCATGAAGATCACATCTATTTCTCTCACTCTCTGTCTGATTTGGTTCTGTTAAGTAAAAGGAACTGGGAACTTTTTAAATGACTAAATCAAGAATAATTCTCATCCAGTCTCACCAGACAGATGAATGTAATGCTAAATGGTATTTATTTAGGCAAGAAATACCTTTCTGAAATGAACTGCATTTATAATGACTGCTGCTGCTTTAGTTTTTGGCAGTGAATTTCACCCTTTCTAGAGAGGTATGTAGATGAAATAGGAAGATTTCTGCTATATACAAATCTAGAAGCAACATTTATTAGCATGACAATGGAAGACAGCATAAAGCATGTCCTTTTGAATGCAAATTTGTATGATTTTTGGTGCTGGTTTCTTTCATACACAACATAAATAGCAAAATGCCTATTATTGTCTTCATGTTTAAAGCCTGGTTCTTACAAACACAGGAAATTTGGTTATGTGGATTGTTATTTACTGAGCTCTGATCCACATTCTCAGTGGAAACCCATCTTAGTAAAATTGCTGTGAATTTCATTGTTGTCCCTGAAAGAATCACACAAGAAATACACACAGACAGACCAGCCTCTGAACACTTGGTATCTCTGACCAAGAAGTATACATAGTGTCTTAAAACTTCAAAAGAAAAAATGTCAGAAAGATCAAGTACTTTACCTTTTAAAAAATGATCCAGTGGAGTTTGTGGTCTCCTAATCGTTTGACAAGCTTTTCCATAAACCTCTAAAACCACTAACCAAGCAACCGGTCACCACAGATGGTCATTCCCTGCTTTCTTTTCCACCTTCTTTTATGACAGGATCCAACTATCAGTTCATAAATCCCGTATATGCTTCTCATAGTTGTTTTTACTGCCCTTTGGACTGAAACTGTCCTGGAGGAGAAGGGAATTCACTACTGTACTTTCCTAACAGCCAATTTCTGTACACATCTGTACATAAAGCACAGAAATAGGTTGTCCATTTTTGTGTTTCACAGCAGAGATTAGAAACTGAGTAATAGCTGGGAACTGATCAGGTGAGCTTTGGAAAATGAGGACTGACTGATACAGGTTGTATCAGATGTAGAATATGCAGAACAGACCTTCATATTAGACTAATTCACAACTGTAAGCTAGCAGAAGATATTTAGAAAGGTGAAACTAGAACAATGGGAGTAGAAAAATGTACTGATAGAGTATCTTTACCATAACCAGAAGGAAATACTGGAAAGTGTGATATTGTATCTGGTCCATCTATGATACTGACTGCTTCATCTTTAAGAAGCAATTTCCTGGTGTGAATGGGGAAAGAAATAAATTGGTTGTTTTTTTTTTCACAATTTCTATGTCCCTTGAAATATTTTGCCAATACCCACTGGAAATTTCCCTCTTAATTATATAAGTATCCACTCGTGAACTGTGAAAAATTAGAAACATATGCACAGAAAAACGGAAAAACAAATTACAGAAAGTTGTACAAAGAATCACAGATTACCTAAAAGCAGGATGTTATCAGCTTCCATTGCTTACGTTCTTGCTTATACATTCTCTCTAGCTGTGATGAAGACACTGAGTTTTCTAGAATCCAAGTGACTTCAGAGAGCTGCATAATTGCTCAGTCCTATAAACTCCAGCTAAAGAGTTGGTAGATGCACACACTGCATACTGTGCTGAACAGAGAATGACAGACAGAGCTGGGAGTTCAACTGTATCCCTGAAGAAGCTTCACAAATCCTGGGAGTTTACTAACCCACCAAGCATCCCTAGTTTGGACAAGATGTGCTGCTGGGTGTATGAGATGAGGGTCATGCCTGAACTGCTTGCAAGGGTTATGGAGTTCAAAAAGATGGGTTCTCCACAGCTGCTCCTCCACAGCTTAGTCTGGAGTGTTTACAGTGGGAAACTGGCTGGTTTTCTCACTTTGAGTAACCATAAAATGTAGACACTACTAGTGAAATGAAATTATAAACCATTGATTTACAAGTGGACCAATATCTAAAACTTTCACTTGTGAACACTGAAAAGCAGATACTGAGGAGGAGGTAGTGCAGAGAAAGGTACTTGGCAAATTGACAGCTGAATCAATATAAAAAAAAAAAACAAACAAGTACCATTTTAAGCTCTTCACTCATGATGTAAATCTCTTACCCACAACAAATTCAAGAAAAAAAGAGGTGCTGGACAATAATGCACAGAATTCTGCTAGAATTTGACATTCCCAGAACAGTAACATTGCAGATATGGATTGTCAGTGCATACCTGTAAAACATCAGCTTCAATATTTCACAAAAGGCAATAACTTACAATACTGAAGGATCTTTCATAGATCTGCCCTTCAAAAAGATTTAAAGCCGCTGATTTGCAAAAGCAACACAGTTGCTTTAACCGTGGGGAGAAAGTTAAGACTTGTTTAAAGTTTGTACTCATTAACAAACAGAAATCTAAACCCCAAGGATGATTTATATATTTATCAAGGGTAACAAAACTGTAGTAGAAAATTACTTCATCCCAGAGGATTAGCATACACATTTCTGAAAAATGAGAAACTCTGAACCAGTCTTGTTTTAAGAAAGTGCACTTCTCAGCAGTGATACTGATGCTTTCCAAAGTGTGTGTGTGTAAGTCATCCAGGGCAAGCCAGCGACAATGCTTTTCAAAACATCTAAAAATGTTCTTACATTTGCCACCTGCTGAGATAAACGACAGTAAGTGAAAAAGATTACATAGTTTCAAGGCACAATCATTTTGAAATGCAGATGCTCTTCTATCAGTACACTGATTATTTAGAATTCCTAAGACTGAACATGCAAGTGTCCTGGACCAATGCAAAAACTAAAAAAATTAATTTCAGGTTCAGTCTGCCTTTAATACTGTAAACACCCCTCTGAAACTCCTGAGACTGCTCCAGAAAACCACCTACTCACATCTGCATCCATTAGAAACAGACTGAAAATTCACAGCCAATCCAGAGAGCCACTGACTGAAACTCAGGACCTCTGTACAGAGGCACTAACATACAATCTTTCCAGGAGCTCTTGCTTTTCTCAGCACACTCTTCATAAACCAAGAAACACACAATGCATTCATTCAAACTGGGCAAACCATGGCATTTCTGTCCTGGGAGGTACAAGGTGCAGCACTGGCTCAGTCTATTTCTATTTACCAAGGCCTCATCACAGCCTTTGGCAGGGAGACCTGCCAGATACAATATAGAAATGGAGCTGCAGCTGCACGGCCAAACTTCCACCACGCTCATCACGGGCAAAAATAACAGCAGTGCAGCTCAGCAGGAAAAGCACATGGGGAGCATAAACCAACATTTTATAGGGTAAATAAGAAGTTAATGGTGGTGCTTTAGCCCTACTAAACTCTGAATTAATGTATCAGTGTATTTGTTATTATAAAGGATGTACATTTCAGGAAGAGCCTTGTTCTACAGACTTAGTGGAGGACTTAGTTGTTCTTGCTGAATTCATTTGCTTTAGGTGGGATAAAATGTTGTTTAGGAGATAATATTTTTGATTTGTTTTTGTGATTTTTTAATTAAATTTGAGACATTAAAGAATTACAAAGCTGTTCTATCTTAGATTTTCTAGAAACACAGAGGCTGCTTCAGGCTCAAGACAAACTGGCTACCCCAATAAGCTCAAAAATATCCTTCTACAGAAAAAATAAATTTGCTTGGAGAGACTGAATTCTCTTGGAAAGATTCAGATTTATAAGATTACCTATTCACATCTGTTTACTTCTCTGCCACTGAAGAATGAGAAAATAGACCTATAAACCAAACAGAGACTACCAAATTGTACCAATAAAGAAAGGTTTTTAAGACCCAGATAGAGACTTGTAAATGGTAGATGGTCAATAAAACTGTGATTCTTCATAGAGAATAAAGATCAATAAATGACCCTGTAATAGTCTAGTGATGCCTGTAAAGGATTCTGCCAGCAAATGTGATTACAGGGCTGATTGGTGCTGTGGAACTTCGTCACACACCACGATAAAGCTGTGCTTTTTAACTCTGCAGCAAAAAAAAAAGTTGAGAGACTTTTGTCTCATTTCTTGCAGCAATGTAAAAAGTGTTCAGCACCCATGATGAAATGCTGGCTAATCACACGTACTGTGCTCTAAAACCCAGTCTTTATCAAAGAGTTATACAGCCCAGTGCCCTCCTAAGCTCTGCAAAAAGTTTCAAAGGTTCACTTATTACAAAGTGATGCATTTAAGCTGCTTGTGTGTTGCAATGTGTCATAGGTCATATTTTGATCTTCTGATTTACCATATAAAAACTTCTCATGTTTGTTTACTGCCAGCATGAAACCAACATTCTGCATTTGTGATAACTCCCTAAAACTGATAAAGCTGAATTTTGGTTGTGACAGACAGCAAACAACAGCCATGCTGCTGTTTGCTTACTGTGCTGAGCTGGCAGAAGGGAAACAGAAGCCCCTGAGAGAATCTACATCTTTACTGTTGACAAATCCATTTCATGGCTGCACAAAAACACATCTGCACTTGGCATGGGCTCCACTTAAAAACAGAAGAATCATTGTTTTAGTGGACATTACAGAAATGTAACTCCCCAAGTGAATCTGTTGCAGTAGTAACAACCCTTTAACCGCTGTCTAATGATTCCTGCAGACATGAAATGGAATATTTTATTACTATTTTCAGCCATCTGTGCTGCTTTTTCTTTTCAGCTCAGGTTTGCCAAAACTGTAATGCCAAAACTATCCTTTACACCACCAGATACTTCTTGGTATCAATACATCAATTAAATATATCACTGGTGTCACAGGTATAAACTGTGGAACTCTCACTGGCAGAAGCACAACTCAGTTGTGAATGCAGTTAGAGCCTGTTAATTATTCAACCATCTTCCTATTCTAATTTAAGGTTTCTCCACCTTAATAGATGGAGTCAAGAAGGAAGCTTGCCTGGAAGTTGTACCATGCTGACAGGACTAGAAAGGCCATTCCTAAGTCTCAGTTTGACCACACACTTTTGTCACTATGGACAAGTAGGTCAAGCACCTACACTGAGGTTTTACTTTGTACATGGAATGCACTTGCAAAGTGAATTTCTTCACTCCCCATACTTAGCTTCACATTGTGGTCCAGCATCTTAGGGCACGTGGGCTGCCTGGAAGACCACCAGAACCATGCTGACTGTGCTCCAGCAGTTATGAGCATTAAGCCATCAAGACTCGACAGGAGGTAGTCCACAATAACAAACCAAAACACAATGCATATACAATGCAGATATCAGGTTCTTGACACAAAGTATTTTGCTTTCCTGATGTGTTTGCAGAGGCCTGCTCAGTGATTAATGTGGACATTATTTCAACTTTTTCAGCTCCTGAGAAAGACTGTATCCTTTGGGGGTGGTGATGTTTGAACCACACCTATGGGTGGTGCTGACTGTACCAGCTCCAGCAGTTCTTTCTCTAACCACCCTTATTCCTTGATTATTACAGTGTACACTTGCATTGCTATGACACAAATAGGTGAAAGACACCTCTTATCTTCCACAAGTACAAAACATGGTATTTTTCAGCTGGATCAGCTTTGTTGATCTAGATCACCATTTTGGCTTTACAAACTAAGAGAGTATCACAAAAAAAAAAAAAAAAAAAAAAAAAAAAAAAAAAAAAAGGGAGGAGCTGCTTATTTTGACACAGAAAACATCTTAACAAAACAACAACCTGACGCACACACATAAAAGTGTCACAAAACCCTAAAGAACAAATAGGAAATTTACATTTATAAAATTTACTGTATTTAATCGATTCACAGTAGAGACGACTTTAATTACTAGGATAAAAAGCAAGGGCACAATATGGAACCTGCAAGTTCAGAATGAAAAGCAACAGTTCCATCAGCAGTGATTTCAGAAAGATTTGCAAAACCTTGTAGAAGTTTCTCTTTGGAATACTGTGGTTGAAATTTATTATTCCCTATTAATATGTAACCTCTTCTCCACACTTGTTTAACTTAGTGATATGCTACTCTTTTCCCTCCCTTCCCTGCATTCCTCCTCAGTTGAGCAAAATGAATAGCACATAAATAAGGGAAAACTGAGAAAGCAAACATCTTTATGCAGATAAGGAGGATTATCTGAAGTAGTGCACCCGGATTTATTTGCATACAACATTAGAGAAGGGCTGCTGCAAACTGACAAGTCAAAAGAAGGCTAACTTTCAGGTAGGAGCAATGGGATTGACAAATCATTCATTGAAGCAGAGAAGGATTATGCAAAAGGGAAAGCCTCACATATGGAAAATAAAGTGATTTGTTCTTCCCTTTTATGCTGCTCCTTTTAAGCCAAAACCAAAACTAATACGCACATTACACACAGCTGAAGGGCAATTCTGTACAATGCAACCATCACACAGAAATGGTGTATTTCATTGCCTTGGTAGGGATGCATTTGTGAGCTGCAGTGGTGCTGAGCAAGCCTGCAGTTTCCCTCTCTATTCCCTGCATAAGAAACGTACTTTTTTTCCCTGACTTATGACAATCAGTTTCGCCACATAACCTTTGTCCCTGAGGGCTTTTCCCAAAGCTAATTTACAAGCTGCTTTTTCACACAGCCAATTCCAAGAATCATTTCCAGCATGACACACGGTGTAACAACTGTAAGTACACGTCAAAGCGGCGTAAAAGTTCTAACCTTTCAGCTGAGGTTTTTATTTGCACTGCAGGATGGGGATGTCCCTGCAGCTGGTAGATGCACCTCAGCCAAGGCAGCAGCAACTTTCACCAGAAGGTTCTGTTTTATCAGACTTAGCTCAGCTGCTCTCCTTGGTGTACGCTCCCAAAGCTCTTTCCAGCCCCATCTCTCTGTACAGCAACAAAGTTTAAACATCTGTAGAGTGAGTTCTGTAACTAATTAGGCAAATCTACCAAACAAGAAGTAAAGAACAATTTATAGTAAGTGAAATGACGATGCTGGAGAAGGAAGACTGGGGAGGAAGGTATATGCCAAAAAGGAGGAAAACAACTGGGTTCAAAAATTTACAATTATGCCAGGAAAGCATGTATGTCTATTAAGCGACATGGTCAAAACTTGTAGGTTCATCAAATATTACTCCAGGAAATCAAGATAAAGATCCATGCCTTGTAGAATTTTTTAGTCAATATGGAAAAGTCAGACTAAAGCAATACTTCTAGGTTCAAACAGACTGTGATCTATGTAACACTCAGCAGTCAGCTTGTAGGGGCAGATTAAAAAGCAATTTCACACAGTATTCCAATGCCTATGCTAATATCATTGACAAAAAAGACATTTTGGCAGCACCTGGTACACTAAATAAATTGAAACTGCTGATACATGTTTAATACCCAACGTCAATTCCTCTCAAGCTATGGTCCAGCTGAGACTGGTCAGCATGGGAGGAAGATCTGAGTGCTGCAAAAAAAGTTCTGATGATTTAATAATATGTGGCTTCACTTATTTCAAGTTAGCCCTGGCAGAATTCTTACTCAGAAGCACTGTGGACCACCTCTCTGTTGTTGTCTTCATATCCTGAGAAGTCATGGCCCTGAAGTTGTCCCCACCCACCTGGTTTAGTTGAGGTTTCTCTCTGTAGCTCTGCCATGAGCCCCTTGTAAGGGACTGATCCTCTGGTCTGGGGGCTGCCTAGATGCCTTCATTGGGAAACCAACCCCATGCTGGAACTGCTCCTACCAGCACTACTGCTCTTTGGATATCTTTGACTAAGCTTCAGTTGTATCTTTTAGAACATGAGGGATGATATTTCACAGCTTTAAAAATCAGCTGCTTTCATTTGATGCACATTTTATCCTGTTACTGGCTATGCCTGTCACTCAAAAAAAAGCAGTCATGCCTCTTCCTGCATTTTCTCTTCCCCCCTCTGCTCCTGCTGCCATCAAAATTTGTACAGCTTTTTGGTGAAGTGACTTGGAAAGCGGCCAAGCTACCTGCCATCACTCTGGTACCTGCCTGGAAAAAATTGCTTCCTAGCCAGCCTGATCCCCTTTCCCAAGTACCACACCAACTGCTCACACATCTCTAAGGGAGCAGACAGCACTGTCATTTCCAGAGGGCCAACTCACGTTTTCTCTTCAATGACAGACCGATGGTTGCAGTCTATACCCATTAAATTCTTCTTTGGTTTGAAACACATACGCTGCATTTTCTCCCCGAGTGACTTGGCTTAATCCGCCATCACAGGCGCGTCTCAGTGAGGCGTCTAACTGATGACCCTGAAGCGCTCGAGTTTGTGCTCAAGAGCCAGCAAAATTCTTCATAATACCCCAGTATCAAACACACTAAACAAAACCTCAATTTTAATTGTGTTCAAACTGCAAGAAAAAGAAGAACTGTGCCAAAGTAACAGTTTTAAGCTATTGAGAAAGCAATTAAAGCAATAGGCATACTAAAAAATAAGTGACTTCTACTACACCAAAGATGCTTCTTAAGGAAAAGTTCAGCAGTTCTATACAAAGCATCACCAGCACGCTTTGCAAACCTTAGTAAAGAAATCAGAATTTGTGCCCGTGGTGACAGCTATCTGTTTGACCGTGGCAGGGACCTTTTCATTTTCCAGCTTACTGGGTACTTCTTTTCATGAAGTAGATTTATTAGAGCAGCAAGTGCTATCTTCTGTGTCTGTCTTACCTGAGGAAAAGTACATGGAAAGCACCACAGTACAACAACATTAGATCCTTGCTGTGCATTTTTGTAGGGGTTTCTTCAGACTGCTACAGGCCATTAACCTTTCACTTCAGGTAAGTAATGAACAACGACTTTTCCAACAAAGGAAATCGGCTGTGTTACCAGTGGCAACTCCACTTTTTAATACATGCACCAACCCCTTGTGCTTGCACTTGTTATTTATTCTTTTTTAAAAATCAATTCTGGTATAAAATAAGAAAGGTTCCCTTTGGCTTCACCTTGAGCTGATAATGAACAAACCCGCAGTGAAGCCTGTTCCCAAGGAAGTCCTCCTTAATAGCACTGATTAAAAATAAAATGAAGTTTCTTCTCAGGAAGCAAGATATATTGCTTCCTGCTTTCTTGCACCAGGGTACCTTGTAATTGGACTGGTGCTAATTGGACTCTTCAGCCAAACAATTTAATTTATTAGAAAAAAGTAATTTCAATTTCCCTTGGTTTCTGAGACAGCTACTGCCACTGACCAACCAATATGCAGAACTGTGAAATCAACACAAGACCTTAATTACACAGGTGGTGAAGAACACAAAACCCCTAGTGGAGTCTTTCTTTTTTGTTTCACTTACATACCAAATCTTTCAAGCAGAGACACAAAACTGATTCTCATTTCAACCACAGGTTGAAAACTATCTCTGCAACACTGATGTGATTTTGTATCTGTGTCAAATCATCAACTATAAAACAGGGTACATTTTTTGCCTGACACCAGGGCATATAATTTACAATGGAAGTAGTAAAACCTGACATATTCAGGACAGTAGCCTAGAAGAAATAGAAACATAATTAAAAAGTAGGTTATTTCTTAGGCAGACACTAATTGGCAAGGACTTGCATCTGTTTTTTCTTTCCTCGTAATGTTGGTCAAACCCACATAAATAATACCAGGGAGCTGAAAATCTTGAAAAATTGAGGGAATGCAGCAGCAACTATTTTTCCCGTCCCACCCTGTTTCATTCTATCCATTAATTCATCCTTTACCCTTGCGCCCTGAAGTCTTCCTTTCATCACTTCTCCTATTAACAGGGCTTACTCCTCTCCAAAAGCAGCAGCTGTGAACTACTTCCCTTTAACATCTCATTTCCAAAATGAGTTTCCTCCATGAAGCAGGCACACACCAGTCTGTCTCAGCAGAATATCTAAGAGCCTTGGAGAGGTGCTGGAGAACAAAGGAGAGCCAGGGGAGACTGCCTTGCATCTTCTAATGCTGCCTCTCCCTTTGTACTTTCTGTATGGCAAAATCACTGCAAAGGATGCACTGAAAAATTGCATCCTACTACTTCTTTCCCTTAATTTCACATATTGGCATTCATACTTGGATTTTGTTTATGAATTTTAGGACAGATTTTATTTCATGTTAATAGGATGATAGCCTTTTATTTTCTTGTAATACTTGTAAAAAATACTTGTAATATTTTTGCAGCAGCAATATATAGCTGCAGAATGCCTCAATGTATTTTACTAAACTTCATTCATACTTCCTTAATATTCTGCAGGCAGAAACTCAAATTCAGCAATCTGCTGATGGGCTGCATTTCTGAATTCTGTATTACCTCAAATACCAGCTCAGTAAACTTAAAAAAAAAATAATTGGAAGCCCCAAGAGATCAGAGAGACTGCTATTCTAATCTGTTATGGAAGTCAGCTTCAGGAGAGATTTCTGATTCTAGCAATATATATAATTCACAAGACCAGAAAGTGCCTTGTTTCTTTTTTCCCCCTACAGAATAAAATACAGAATTGCTAACATGTTAAAGCAATGTTAAAAATGCAAAACCAATGCCACAAAAGATGACTTGACATTGATATGCTGAATTACACAGGGTTTACAGCACATTTTGTATTTTTAGCCTTCTGTCATATAAATACAGTTTAGTTCCAATCAATCTTGTCTGTAGAAATGTGAAAGAAATAGTTCCCACAGTGAACCTCTGGATTCCACATTAATCATTGCTCTGAGAGACCCTTTAATTACAGCAAGAATTACATATACCAGACTATTTCCCCAAAATTGTACTGCATTCTGTGCAGGACTTTCTGCCGTGTTATGTCTTTGTATGAGACCCCTCGTTCCATTCAGGGAAGCTCTGCCTGCAAAACGGGATACAAATAGAGATTTCTACTATTCATACTGTAGAGTGGCTACGTTCCATTCTCAACTCCATCAAAATGGTTTGCAGGAGAAATTGACAGAAATGTGATAATGCTCAAATGTTTGCACAAGAAAGAATTTTAAAATTTCCTCCATTTTCCTTCTTCTGTATGTTCAATTTATTATCTCACAACCCAGCATAAAAATGCCAACCGGGCTACCCTTAGCTATGACCAAAGCTTGAACACATCACAGTTTCCCCAAAAAGTTCATTTGGTGAGTGAACCCAGACCTGTGGGCAATGATGAAAAGTTTAAACAACAACAGATGAAGGGAGAACCAGGCACAAAGGGCAAGCTTCAGCAACATACTTTTAGTGGAATAAAGGAAAATAATCCACTGCAACAGGTGTATTAGTTATTTCTGTTGTTCACCTCTGTATTTGGAAAAGAAAATACCCTGCCCAGGTTATTTTTATTTATATATAAATTATATTTATATATTTTATATATAAAAATATGCTTTTTTATTCCTTAATTCAAAAGAAAGCCAGACATCACCTAAAAAAATACAGAAAACCAGTATTAATTAGGGCAACTATAAACTTACACTTTATTAAATAATTTTGTAGTAACTGAATTTCTTTACCATTATGAGTAATGTGTAGCACCAAACTTACAGGTGGTACATCTTTTCTTTTAATTCTATTTTTCAAGCTTTTATTTTTGCTAGCATCAATGTAACATCAACGAATACAAAAAATCTCATACTAAAGATAAAGAAGAATAAGTCAAGTTCTTATAAATCAATTGTTCTTTGAGTGAACTTTTCTTTAGCAGCAAACATACACTATCAAAGAAAGGAGAAACATGTTTTTATACTCTGGCATGTCTTTTTAAGAAAAGAAATTGCTGTGCTTTAGAATTTTTTAAAAGTACAGACAATTACTGAATACTGTCCCAGTTAGTATGGGTACAATCCCATTAAATGAAACTTTACAGGTTTCTCACTTTACCTAAACAGACATGCCCAACTGATTTGTTGTCATGCACAAAACAGAACAACTGCATCAGGTTGAGTTTTACCTTACCCACATTGTCCAGTACCTATCAGACTGAGTCTCTCTCTCCTGCTACTTTTCTGCCTAATAGCTCAGTGCTCAGAGATGCCTTTGCAGACTGAAACATGAAGTAGTTATACAGCACTGATTGGCAGCGTGCTGTTAAACAAGCAGTTTCATTTGTTCAGGGTGTTTTGGTTGGATTGCTCAGCTGTAATGATCCCCTTGATGTAACAATGTGGTTCTTAAAAAATCTCAGTTCACTGCCACAGCAGTTCTGTGATGCCAACACAATGATGATTACTGCAAAGAATTCTCACAGGTTTTACTGTAGACAACTTAAAATGCCACACCAGATCTCTGAACTTGTTCCCAGTCAAACCCAAAGTATATTTTGCTTCACATTATAGTTCCATTATCAGGTGTTTTTTCAGATATCAAGGGTTACTACAACTCTGTTGCTGAAAGTAAAGCTAACTTAAAACAGCATGTATGCATTAATTTGTCTATGATGCATTCTAATTTTATTCATAGTAACAAAAAGAATGGGGTAAACCAGAAGGCTTCATGGAAAACTCCTGTTTATTTCTGGGCATACTCTACATAGCAGAACACCACTGTTACTACCTATAGAGCAAAACTGAGATCCAAATACAGTAGATATAGACCTAACAGTCTGTGAAGTGAAACACCAAAGTTCTTGCAGTACCCCAAAACCAAATGCACACACAAACGATAACCAACTGCAAAAGATGGAGAAACTGATCCTACTTCTATAAGGGTCACTGCGCATATACTAGGTGGTGGCACCATTAATGCGACATCAATACCTGTGGTGTAATAACTGTAGGTGGTTTGTACACCTATTAAAAACTTCACCAGCTATAGCTCAGTGTTGGCAATGGTTTTGATGGATGCCAGATAACAGCAAGGAACAAGAAGCTGCTAAAGGAACACACAGTTCTCCCTATTCTTCAAAGCATTTGGCACCCAAAAAGTGGTGCAACAGCCTGGGTATTGATAGGACTATCTGCCTGCATGGATGTTACCTGTGTGACAGTACAGGAGACAGTAAATCCAAAAAAATTCTCTTTTACATGCATTATCACAAAGTCAGCAATTATTTGTCAGTATTCACAGAAAGAACTATATATAACCTGTGCCATCTTCCTTACTCTACATCAAAGCTTTCTGAAGAGGTAGCTAACCTTGTGTACTGGAATAAACAGTTATATACAAGGGACAAGACTTTTCTTAATCCCAGACATGCAAAAATAGACTAAAAATGATCATTCAGGGAACTGCCTAATGTGGATGAGGCACCCTTCAAACCCATTTTTAAAAAGCAAAAGCACTGCTGTGATTACTTTCCTCTCATGGTAAGAATGACATACACTTTTCTTCACTTTGCCCTCTATGTATTTATTTTGGAAGATGACTTTTCATTCTCAGTTTAGCCTACAACTGCGTCCTAAGTGTCAAGTGATATGCTACAGGGAAAGAAGCTTTAAGTCAAGACCAAAACTCTCAGCCAGCTTTGCCCTTCCCTGCTGGGCTGTATTTACAGCCCCACCTTACATTTCTGAGTCTTGAGCAAGCACAAAGTGCCAATTCAGAGCTCCTCACCTGCAGTGAGACAGCCTGCTACACCCACGTTAAACAGGGAGAGGTGGCCATGTGAGACAGAGCAGGGTAGCAGCAAACCTCTGTTACTTTTCTTGTTACAGCTTTGGCAATTAACTTTTTCTTTAATTTAAATTACAAGACATGAAAAAGTCAAAAGCACTTCCCTCATCCACAGGAAAAGACGTTCAAATCATATGTAGTTATCACTCACTTGAATCAACCATAATGCTCCAACGTGTCCTTCCCTAACTCAAATGTCATTTATACTATGCACTTCATAACTGAGTGTTAACAATTATACAGCTTTAAGGAAAATGTGAGCAACGTTAAAAAAGAAGGGATGAAATTCTGACACCCCCTCCTGAGCTGAACACTGGTAAAATGCTGCAACTTCCAGGGACATCAGACTTCCATTTCAACACCAAATTGTAAAGGAATGACTGATGAGTCATGCTGCTTCATCAGCTTAGAAGATTCTGGAGCACGCATGAAGGATGCAATCAGGGGTTTCTGTGTTGGAGTAAGTAAAAGTGACATCAAATGCTTTAAGTCCCTCTGGCAAAAAAGATAGGCAAAAGCCATATGTACCCTCTGGACGTAAGCATGGGAGTACAGCTGATACTGAAATAGATTTATTTTCTTAGTTGAGAAAACTATCTGAAATAATTGGAAAGTTTAGTCCTCTAGGAGACAACTTGTTTAAAGATGACTGAAATGTATGCTACAGGTTCTCTAATGAATAGAGGAAGGATGGTGGGCTATGGATTTTTTAATGGCTATCACATCTCTTTAAACATCAAAGACTTATAAACAATCTTTCAATCTTTCTCTTTTAATAACTTGCCATAACTTTAGTAACTTCTCTTTTAATAACTCTTAATGCACTTGCAGTGGGCAGCCTGAGGAAGGAGCTTATGTGGAGGGGAGTTCTTGGAGCTTCCAGGCAATCAGCATCTCTAGAAGTTTGCTAAATACAGCATCACCCACAGACAGCTCAGTGAAGTGCTTTGATGCCCGGGATCTCTGGACAAGGAGCCAACACGTCCTGTGCATGCCTGGGATATTCCCAGCAGCAGCCAGGTGACCTTGCCTTTTATGAGCAGCAGAGGAAAGACTCATGCTGGGCCCCAGGGAGGAAGGGAAGAAGCCACTGTAGGCCACAAGTCTCAACACCAAAAGAGGAACACTTTCTGAGCAATGGCAAAGAGAAGCAAAATGAAAAAAAAAAACCAAAGGAGCAAACTGCTTCAGCAATTGAGCAGAGTCCAAACATCAGATACTCTGCAGGAGTGAGGAGGAGAGAATTGCTCCTCAACTACAAGAAATGACTACAACCAAATAAAAATGGAAATATCACAGGACAAAAATGAAAGCAGAATGAAAACAGGAGCCTTACTGCACCTGAATCTTAGCTCCAGCTTAGGGCATGTATGAGGAACTGTGATGCCTATCACAGAGGTTTTATTTTGTATAAATTACAGCTATTTATTATTTTAGTTACCAACAGAACATTTTTGGGGAATATTTCCCATGGTTGGTTGCACTTTTAATAGCACATATAAAAGACTATCTAGAATGCCAAGTTTTGCAATGACCAAACCAAACCTTTTATGTAAAAAAATGAAGGGTAAAAAATAGTCATCCAAAATGCTCATTGCTCTGCTAACATCCTCCAACAAATACCCACACACCACATACAACATATCAATGAGAAAGCCTCAAGCTTGGAATGAAACAACATTGATGGGAGAAGATAAATGGAACAAGATGTCCTTGTGCTTTTTTTCCTTCACCACTTTGAATGTACACACTTCAGCCTTTCAGCTTTGTTTTATTATATTGTGCAGGGGATTGGAATCCTTTCACTGTCTGTATGTGCATGTGAGAGTGTAAACACACGGTGAAATTTAGTAGCTATACAAATGAGTTGATAGGATTTTTTTTTAACTACTGAACTATTCCTCAGCTTCTACTATTTCCATCTATCATTCTTTAAAGTTCAATAAATCCAATACTAAACCATTAAGCAATCCTGCATCTGCTTCAATAAGCAACATTTGATTAATGATAAGAATGACACAGGGTGGGGTATTACCAAGAAGACCCATGCAGTGCAATATATTTTCTTCACTGTACTGGAAAAAAAGATTGCTTTACTGAGAGCAGTACTGTCTGGCAATGGCAGACTCCTCAGTGGAAATTCCAGGATGCCACAACTGTGTTAGTGACCTGTGTGCAGGCTGCTCAGATCTGCTGTTTTTTATCTCCCCCATGTGGTTAAGCAAGTTAGTAAGTCTGCCTTAGAGAAGTGGCTTCCTTCCTCTCCAGAACATCTTCCAGCCAGCTGAAAAGGCCAGTGGTGGTCTATGAAAACTTGAAGCCTGAACAAAAATTCATTATGGGAGTAGAAAACACAGGAAATGCTCAGTCTCAAAAGTAACTAGTTATTCCAAATATTCCCATGTAGCCCCTAAATTTACCTCTTAACTCCCTTTCCAGTGTACAAACGACAGTTACAACTTGAAATAGTACCCACGTTTGACAGTTTATAAGTGGGTTTAATCATCTCAGTACAGATTTACTAATAATTTATAATCCAATTTGTCTTTGAAATAACTAATATTTCAAGCACCTGACATCAGAGGTATCTCAACTAGTATAATCTCATTGCATCTAATAGCCTCAAACCATTCAATTGCCATCTCTCACTACTTCTCAAACAGCAGTGATTACAGTTACTTTCCATTTTTCTTTAATAAGTCCTGTAAATTACAGTAAATAAGCAGATAGACCTCACCCTTTTAGTTACATGTATGTTTAAATAGTGGCAAAAAAAGGTATGGAAAAAGAGGAGGAAAACCTTATTGTTATTTTAGCTATGCTTTAAATCTGTTACAAACATTAATGTGGCTATAGGCCAGTTTAGACAGGGTATAAACAACTGTCCTCCACTTTGCTCATTTCTTCAATCATTAAAGTTTACTTAATATTCATGAAAAACACTTTGTATCCCTGGAAGCTAAAAGCTTCTCTTTATTCACAGAACAATTACACCTCTGGCTGTATCATAAATTACCTACATTGTCAGGATAGCATACTTATAACCTTATCTGGAGGACCAATCCTAGATATGAGAAAAAAAGATTTGTTTACAAGCCTAATAATTAATAAAAATGCTTTGCTGTTTATTTAAGTCATAAAGAGTGCTCTTTATTTATGGTTGTTAAATATTACCAGGTTGACTAGCAAATCTTTCAAAGTCAGTGAAAAATTTGAAATAGGGAATTTTCACTGATGTTTGTGGTTACTGCTCACACACACTGAATTTCCCAAGAGATATATATGCAATTTGGTGATTGATCTTCCTAAGGAAAGGTCTAGCTGGAGGCAGCTGGCTTGAGCTGGGAAAAAGCAGTCACCAAACAGGCATCTTTCTCATTATGACAGGCAAGGCTGGCATTGAAGGTGATATTAAAACACTTTTCTTTTCTTGTCAAAGCTTCTCTGCAACTGGGATGAAACATGCACAGCTTTCCACAAACTGAAGTTCAAGAGTACACCTTAACTTCTACTTACATTGGGGAAAAAAAAAAGGGAGAGTTTTGTAGAAACAACTTGGGAATTACAAATTCTGCTTCTGGTGCAACCTTACGGATCCACTGCTGTTCTATGCCCACAACTTTATTTTTCATTTCTTACAGCAAGTGATGATGCTACAACAACTAACACAAAGGAGTTTAGTCAAATTTCTGTTCTTATCCTGCAAAGGTTTGCAGAAAAAATCATGATGACTGAAATTCCAGTGTTTATCTATTCCCAAAACTGTATTTTCTCCCATGAACTATGAGCATGATTCTTCCTAGATCCAGTAGGACGTACAGTGGACACCTATAAATTAAAACACCTTTTGTTTTAAAAAAAGATTTAAAATACATTGGTCTTAAAAACTAATGCTAGAACAAATAGGCCTAAAATCTGAAAGCTGCTATAGGCAGAAATCTATCCTAAGTACTACTTATATATCACTTTCTGCACGAAAAATAGCACATACACCACGGAGCAGTCACCTGATTACTTTAAAGAGAAATGAAATTACAGGTTTGACATACCATGATCAAATTAAACACTGCTTTTCTGTTCTGCATCATTTACAGACACAGAATTTGCTTTTTAAACAATACTGTATTTGGAAATTGTTTATAGAACAATAAAACTATGTAACATTATTTCTGCTCCAGCTCCCTAGCTCCTTGTGTAGCTACACAATAATATTATCCTCAGTTTGTCGCAGCCCTTGTTGTAAAGTTTCTCTGTTACTGGAGCACAGGTATAGAACAAAACCAAAACCAAAAGCTGCAAGATACTACTGGTAAGAGCAGCTTTCAGTTCTGTAAGCTAAATGAGTCACTGATGATGCTTGTTGGTATGGTAGTAGAAAAGGGTATCGGCACTAGCAAACCAGGATACCTTGCAGTGATTCCCAGCCTATGTCACCTGGCCTTCCTGGACTTCAGCCTTCAGAAAACCTGAGTTTGAGTAGCAGTGGTCAAACAGCACCAAGTGAGAGCTGACGCTCTCAGTGCTCAGAAACTGAGTAACAGCTGCCCCTGTGTTCGTCCATTTGTGCCTCAGATACAGACAGGAAGGACTGACCCAGTTCTCAACCAGCTGCGTGTCCCACTGTACACAGATTCATGCCCACCACACCATGCATGGAATGTGCCCTGCACAAACAGGAAGGTGGGTAAGTGGCTTTTTAGTATTATTATTTGCACTTTTCTCCTACATCAGTTTTACAGTTTATCTGTAGAGCAACAGCATATAACTTAAAAGTTGTGCAATATAATAAAGAAAAATGCCACTTACCTGACTTTCCATAATTGGATCCACAAGAATTCAGAGTCTCACTAGTATGCTAAATATCAGGATGTCATAGGACAGCAAAGAGTCAGTATTTTGAGAATAAAGAATGTCATGTAGCCTAAAAAAGATTACTGAGGGTTTTTACATCTCTAAAGGAAAAAAAAATGACTATATTAATTTTTCTGTTAAGCTGATCATTCAGGTTTGAGTTCCAATGAAACAGAAAGTGTTTCTGCCACTTTCTGTCACTCTACATACCATTTCCATATTCCTTCAAAAAAGATCCTAATTTTCCTAACTGTTTTTTCAAAATGTGATTTCTCTGTTGATAAATAAAGATACCTCCAATACATACACCACTTCCTAAATCTATTTAAACCATGTTAGGGGCAGAAACTTGGAGAGTTTCATAGCCAGATGCAGCAAACTACTGTCAACAATCAAAATATTTTTTTCTGAAACTATAGAAAATTTGCTGCAGCTTTAAAACACTGTAAAGTGTTCAACTAAGCTCAAAAAGTAAGAATAAAAAACCCCTGGATTTAAAGAATGCTCGAGGTGTCTTGACACAGCATGATAAGTAAAATTAATGAGAGCATGGCTTATAAAGGGCAGCACAGAAAGAAACCCCCCAAAACCAAAACTACAACAAATCCCACAAACAACCCAACTCTAGCAAAAGCAGGAAACCCAGAAAAACTCTATTAAATTCCAGAAGAATTAATTGAAATGTGCCATCAATAATATTTAAACATCAGATTTTGTTTACAAATTATCACTTGCCCCTTACATACACACAGTACAAAGAGATATACTGACAAATTGATATATAGAATAACAGCAAACACTTTAAGATCCTCTTAGTGCAATGAAAGCAGTTGTGGGGGAAAAGGGTAGGTTCCATTTTCTGCAGAGGCATAACATACTTTACTTGTATTCAATAATCAGGCTAGACAGACATCTAATGCCCAATCATACATCCTTTGATAAGAAACCTCAGGGACAGAACATTGTATGGAGGCAAAATTCAGGCCCCTTCTGACTGAGGTAAACTGAAAACCATCTTTACATATGAGATCAACTGGAGAATGAATAGTATTTTCAGCCTGACACTATCTGTGCAATGGTAATTGTAAGGTACTGATCATTCTTCTAAACAGTATTGTTTACAATGCTTTGTTTTCCTTATTCACAATATCTCAAATGAACTTTTGAGTCCAAATGACTGAAAACTCTCTAAAGCAAAGCTGAAAATCTAAAAGGCATTTCCTAACTGAAAAATATACTCATGGCACCCCACACCAAAAAGCATTTTCAGCATATTAAGTGACTTTGTTATACATACAACTGAAGAATGACCTGTTTTAAAAAAGGGAGAGTCCAAGACAGTAGGTAAAGATAAAAAGCAAAAATGATTTTATGTGACTGAAGTATGTGGCAGAACCAGAATTAAGAGGTAATTTTTCAAAAATTCTTGTCTTGACTATCTCATAACCTTTGCAAGTTTTTTGGATATCCGAAAAAGAATAAGCATAAATGTACACTGCTTTCTCATTGAGTTACAGGGCAAAGGGACTACTACACTATTTTCCCTTGCTAAGTTTCATTAATGCTACTTAAATGTTTTCTTTAATCCCAGGACAGACACGATGTCATGTTCTTCTAACCATGAAATTGCTCTCTATGCACCCTCTTTTTTCTCTAAATGGTGACTACCATTTAGCATAAGTTACTGCAAAAATATCTACAGTTGATCTGAAGTTCTGTCATAGAAGCATTGTCCTTACATGTGGGTTTCAATCTGTTAAATGAAAATACTATGCCAACAAGTATTTGAGTAAAAAACCCCTCAAATTGTTTATTAAGAAGAATGTTACAACACCTCTTTGTGCCTTCTAGTTAAGTGCTCAAAGACAGCTTTGAAAGAAATGTGTTCCCATGAGAAAGGGCTACGCAGCAAACACATAACTCTCTCTTACAATGCTTTTGAAAATTCTAGGGACAAGAATGCATGACATGCCTTAGCCATTGTTTTCTAAAAGACTTTTGATGAAAAGTCTGAGTTTAGCTGATGGTTAACACATTCAAATACTAGCACTAATAATTTGTAAAGATACCAAACCAACAAAATACTGAAAACAATCAAAACCCCCTAATACATGTTTTAGATACAAAAAACATCTGAATCTTCCACAATATCCCTACCAAAAAAAAAAATCATGAAATCACTAAACACAGTACGACTATTACATAGTTTGGACTTATGGTTCTGGGTCTCAAGGAAGCTGCAAGGTAGAACTGTCATGAGGGGGAATTTCCTTAATTTCTCTGTTGTGGTCCCTGTGGAGAGGAAGAAATTCATTAACACAGGGAGTCAAGAAAGGGCACTCCATGTGCAAAATACAATGTGGTACGGACAACCTCTTCATCCTGCTCATGGTACAGGCCCTGAGCATCCCATACCTGAGCCTTGGGATACAGAGACACTCACTGGCTCCAACTGGGGAGTAACAACTTGCTCCCTGTTCCCTCCAGAGAAGCGCTGGAGAGAGTAGGTGTGGGACCATGTGAGGAGTGCAGCCTTCTGCAGGGCAGGGAAGCAGGAAAACTGTCAAGGTGGGGAAGCAGCCCCCTGAAGAGTCATTGCTTTGTACTTTTGGTATCACTCACTGTCATGTGCAGTTGGAACTGCTTTGCTGCCTATCTTGTACCTCCTGATACATAACTGGAAGATTACAGCTTTTTACTTCAGTTAGTAACAAATGGTAGAAACAAGCCAAAATGCATGTGTTGATATCTACAGCACAAGAGGACAGTTTGCTAACAAGAGCAGACTAAATATTCCTAGAAACAACAAGTTTAGTGCATTTTTACTTACTACAATAGCAAGGAAACAATTCTAAATATATAGTATCACAATCCAAGCAAATCTTTGAAAAGTGGTATTTCTATTCCTGCCTCCCAAAATTTCCCATTGCTTTCACAATCAGATGGACAACAATAATGGCTTTTAAAACAGGTTAATACCTCCAAAGTCTGAATCATACCCAAAATTCATCTAAAATGAAAAAAAAAACCATGTTTCTAAAAGTGGCCTGGTATATCAACACAGCACAGCAGATTCTTATTAAGGGTGTGATTTTCATCTCAATGGGATAATAGAAGCAGCATTTCAGTCACAGTCTCCTGAATGTGATGATAGAGAGCAGGAAAACTAATGCAAGAAATGTCAATTCCTTCTCCTCTTCTTGGGTTTGTTGGCACTTGTTATGTTACTTGATCCAAAACCAATACAAATGTGACCCAGAGACACAGACTGGCAGAACAGCCACTTGGATCAGAGCAGACATGGTTTACTATTTCAGGACTCTCAGTCCTGCCTCTCACAGAAATCTTCTTATGACCCTAAGTTGCTCTTCTTTTTTTTTTTTCTTTTTTTTTTTTCCCAAAATACTTCTTTTAAAATATGGATTGAAGAAAAATAACGTTCAAGGTTAAGATTTAAAATCATCTAGAGGTGGACGAGCACATACATAGAGCTAAAACACAGCACCCAAATAAGGACAGACTACTCATAACCATTAAAGAGATGAGAATTGCAAGAACAACTCCAGTGGAGATAAAATCTCTGTATGCAGTCTTCTTCATTATGAGGATTGAGTAGGCAAAAAAATATGTGAATGTTTACAGCTTTATTTGCTTTTCACCTTCCGTTGATCCCAGGATTAACTGTCATGCCATGAAACCAAACGTCAAAGTCCAGTGGATCATATGGTGCAGGACTTAATAGCTTGCCTTCTCTGTTCAAACCCCTAGCATCTCCAAATCAGAAACACATGCAATTGATTCCTTTAAGATAGAAATATTTCCTGAACAGATACTGCTTAAATGGACGTCACTAACACAGAATTTCTTTTCTGCCTCAATGTGATTTCTACTAACTGCCCCGCTTATCCAACACTATAAAGAAGGAAAACAAATAGAAATCTGAGATGCCTCTATTTTCCAGTCAAATGGCACTGAAAGACTCATTGTGTTGAATCATGATATGAAGTTGTCAGTTCTCTGAAAAATTTTAGATGGGATTAGGAAGTATTTTTACTTCCTAATTTTTACTTTTACTACCAAAGTGTTCTGACCTCATGGGTTCACAGTAGTAAGCTGTGAACACCACTCTTTAGAGACTGACAGTACTAAAGAGAGGAACATTTATAAATAATGTAATAGTATCACAGGTTAAAATTCAGGACAAAATATCACAGTCAAATCTATTCAAGTCTTACTTTTTGTGCAAGGGATATGAAACTTTCTATTATTTACCACAATAACAGACATTCTGCCCGTCGAAATTTGTAAGAACACCGATCTAAAAAAAAATCCCAGTTGTTGTCTGCAGTGAGTTTTCTTTACCACTGAATTCATATCTCATGCTGGGATACCCCATATCCCACATTGTGCAGTTTGAGGTATGATTGTAATAGCCAGGGTAAAATTGGTATACGGAATTGGAATTTTTTGCAAGAGTGGTAGGATTTTAAAATGTTATATCTAGGCTAATAAGTGTTAAATACATGCCATTTGACATCTGAAAGCAGACTGATTCACAAATGCTATTACAATTCATACAGCACTTCAGAAGTCCTGGGGCAACGGCAACTCACACATGTAAATTGCCAAGAATTGGCAAAAGTGATAGTTTTACTTTTGCTGCTTTATCAAAATCCTTCGAAGAAACTTACCACTTCTTCACAGTTGAGATCTTCAGGAAAACTAAGAGAAAGTCTCTCTCAACCACAGGAGCTTTTGTCTAAATAACTCAAGCCTGATTATTAATTTAGTTGAAAAAAAATCATGCTACCCAACGGGCTATTTAATTATTCACTGCTGTTGCTACAGTTAATACGTGAAGTACTCTAAATCAAACCTGAGTTTTGGAAGACTTCATGTCTTTATGACCAGAAGTCAAGTTTGGAAAACAAATTCCAGATCCTACCATCACGTGATGTAGACTCTGATCTTTTCAAAGCACAGTCTAACTACCAATTACAGTAAAAACTCTCACACATAAACGCTTCATTATTTAATTCACAAAGCAACAGTATGATCATGTCTCACAGTGATTCACAGCAGTGTTAACCTATCTCAGAAACTGCAAGTTCAAACCACAGCAGGCTTCAGAATCAAGCTTTTTGAAGTGTTTCAGGTCAGTAACATCATTCCACCTCAGGACCATTCCGCTTTAAAGTAGCTGTGTTGCATCTCTGGTGCTGGAAATTAGTTTACTCTGGCAGCAGCAGGATATATAAATGTGTATATCCTAAGTAAACAGCAAGGGGCAGTTATTGATCAGGAATGATCTCCTGTCACATGCCTGCGTGATGGCTGGGAGAATCTCCACACACTGCAGAAGTGATGGCTTTTCTCACTTAAGTTCATCAAACATGCTGGCACTGTGGTATACATCCTACCAGAACCATATGATCCATGGCTGAGCGCAGACATCAAGAGCAGTTAAAAAAAAGAAACTATGAGCAATAACCAAGTTGGTGAAATGTTATGGCTGAGGATCATCATCTGTTGTTTTTAATTACTGAAGCAGACTTAGCACAGGCATGCAGCACTATGTAATATCAAAACTGTCCACATGTCCTGCTCAATTCTGTTTGCCATGGAGTTTGAAGGTCTGCAGAATACAGCTGCATGCATCTCATGGCATGAAGAACTGGCACTACCTTTGTAAAACATCTTCTGTTGCTCCTCACTTCCAATCAGTCGCATGTGGGCAAGAGGGCATATCCCACTGAACATATGTTTGCTGACTATGCTCACAAGCAGTGGAATATCCACGCCAGTAATTTTCTTCTCTACTGAGACTGGTTTCTTCAGCAGCAATGAATGCCACAGGCACTGAACAGTAAATGCCTGCATGTAGCTGGAGACATGCACACATGTCTGTGCACGATACTTCAGGTAAGAAATTCTGGGCCTCAGGGAAAGACAGTGCAAGAAGATGATGGACCAGGAGGGTGGGGTTGGGGAAGTCTGAAGCCAGTTAAGGTGTTGGAAACAAACTAAGAGTGGTTAGTCCAGGCTGGGCCTTTGAAACAGCAAAAGGCTTTCAGGTCTGCCCTAAGTAGGAAGCTTACCTACTTAGCTACTAGTTATGCCGAGGAACATTAGCTATTACTTTGTGTCCAGAGTCAAGAAAAGCTTATTTAGCCCCACACAAAAAGACTGGCCCATCATGGCCCGATCATATGATCCAGTCACAGAGTTTTAAGATACCTCTTCATTTGTTAAAAACAGAGTAGCTATGATACACCCACCTGCACCACTACAGACAGAAAGCTGACATTTTAGACAGACAGTCTGATTTTGAAAAGGAGGATGTTGCATCTGGAAACTCATGCAGAATTGCCTTGAGTCTCTCACAGTCACATTTCAGGGAGAATCATGGTCACAGCATTCTGCTGGGCATTATTTACATCCAATATAGCAGTAACAGATCTACCAGCAGCACGCTAAGCATAAATTTGCACTCATACAAGAAACATAAACATTATTCTGAAAGCTGCAGAAGATGTGGTGTAGGACCCAAACTACAACTGCCTCACTGGGGTGGGCTGTGACTTGTCATTTTTTTAAACAAAGCACAGTACTATGGGTATTCAGTGTTTCTCCCTATATATCTAAGAGAAACTCATTTAGCTGTATGTCTATTCCACAACCCTAAAACCACTACAATAGAATGAACTAAGCATTGCATGTTTAGAACTACCAGTTTTTAAGAACTGAAGAGGCTGAATTTGAAGTATGCTTGGATGAAAATTATGGAAAGGAAATACAAGCCTCCAATTATTCTGCAATAAGACAAGCTATAATTTTACTCCCTTTGTTAAAGAGACTCGGGAAAGCATCACTATAAAAATGTGCTCAAATGAGAAGGAAATGGCATTTAAAACAGTTTCACTTCCTACTTAGGGCAGACTGAAAACCCGAGGAGCAAGCATGGAAGAAGGAGAGTGCTTGAAGAAAAGAACAAAAGCATGGTAGCTGGTACTTCTCTGCTATAACATTATCAGCCTGCTGAGAGCAATTACAATAGCACAGACAGCACTTGCTTTATTGTGACCTTACTGGATTAAATCTGAGGAAAAAGCTCTGAGATTCAGCAGGGAATTTATTAGAAAATTTTAATGCCAACTTAAATTTGATCCAAAGGCCTCAATATTAAAGGTCATATCCATTACTGTACTGTGGGAAACCTTGGATCTCTCTGTTCCTGTGTTCCACCTTTCTCAGTTTTGTTTTCTTTCGTAAGAGTAGGTCAGGCTCTCCTCTCGGCTTCACAGCACTGCGTATTAGAGGAACAGGACTGCTATTTACATTTTAAAAAGCCTTAGCCAGCATGTCAAATAAAGAATTTTTTTCAAAAGAAAGGTTAAAAACAACCAAAATCAAGCAACACTGATGAAACTAATGTGCTATGCAGTTGGATTTAGGTACCTAACACGGATATAAAAAATATGTGACCTGATCTAGATCTAATTATCTGTCTCTACTTCCAGATCAACTGTCCTCCTGCCGGGGGGCTAGGCATGAACTGACTGCTGACTTGCACATGATAGCCTAAATTGTGTAGTGTTTTTTAAAAATAAATTCTTAACTGCAGACTCTTACAAACATGTGAAATTAGAAATACCATCACTGAATTCTGATCAGCTGAGCTTCACTGCTCTAGTGGAGGGTGTCCCTGACCATGGCAGGGCGCTTGGATTGGCACCAGATGGTCTTAAAGTTCCCTTCAAACCCAAACCATTCTGTTACTCTACAAAAGGCTCCTCGTTTGTCTGTGGTGATGGTTACTGGGTACTTCTTAAACCCCATCATTGCTCTACCCAAACCTTTCAGCTCTACAACGGGGGATGCATATGCTAAGTACCTGTGAAAAATACAAAGTGCACTGTGAAACTCCAGTGCTCTTCAACTTCCCTGAAGGAAGTATTCCCCACAGATTTGTAGCATAAAGCTACTCTTCTTTTAGTTGAAGATATAGGAAAGAATAGAATCACAGATGGCCTGTACTTTACCAAAAGATGAAAAAGACCACAAGTTCTACTTTTACACAGTATTGATCTTATTCAAATATGAAACTGTAACAAAGGGAAAAAGCTCATGTTCTTGAATCCTTACATAATTTTGTAGCTTACATTCTTGTGACTTCCAGACTACCTTGAGCTCTCAAGCACCCATATTACTCAGCATAAATGTGTGAACACAAGTCCAGATACTTGCTTTCAATATGTTCAGCTAACCTCTGAACAAAAGTCATCCTCTCTTTTCAGCCTATGAGACTGTACATTATGGATATTAATTACACTCCTTACTTTCTCAGTAGCCTCACTATGCTCAATGTAGGATGTCTGAGAAATAGAAGATGGTTGAAAAACAAGTTTCCTGTACCAGGCCTACTTGAAAACACATCCCACCTGATGACCTGGTAGCAGCTATTTCAGTCTTCCTCCAAAGCACCAGAAAACCTGACAACTGAACTAGTTTTACTTATACTTCAGGCTATGATGGCATTAAATATATTTGTGGAGGACAGTGAATAAAAATAATTTTTTCTGAACTCAATTCATGCAAGATTTAATGTTCTTCATGCTAACAGCCTGTGTCAAGGTTTTGGTAGAGGAGAGACTACAGGAGCAGCTTCCTTAAGAAGGTGCCAGAAGCTTCCTGCAGAGTCTGAGCGAGCCAATGCCAGCTGGCTCCAAGAGGGACCTGCCACTGGTCAAGGTCAGCAGCAGTGGTAGTGCCTCTGGGATATTTAAGCAGGAGGAGAAAAAAAAGAAAACCTTCACAATTGCATCCAGGAGAGGGGAATGAGAGTATGTGAGGTGAACAGCTGTGCAGGCACTGAGGTCAGTGTAAAAGGAGGAACAGGAGGTGCTACAGGTGCTGGAGCCGAGACTCCCTTGCAGCCTGGGGTGCAGACCACGGTGATGGAGCTATGCCTTTGCAGCCCAGGGAGGTCCTTGGTGGAGCAGAGATCATCCTGCAGCCTGTGGAGGATCCCACACTGGAGCAGGTGGATGCCTGAAGGAGACTGAGACCCTATGGGAAGCAGGATCCTGTCAGGACTTTGGACTGGTGGAGAGGAGCAGGTTTGCTGGCAGGATTTGTGACCTTGTGAGGAACACAAGCTGGAGCAGTCTGTTCCTGATGGACTGCACCCCATGGAAATGACTCACACTGGAGAAATTGATAAAAGACTGTCTCCTGCAGGAGGGACCTCACGGTGAAGCAGGGGAAAAGTGTGAGGTGTCCCCTCTGAGGAGAAGGGAGCAGCAGAGATGATGTATGATGAACTGACCACAGCCTGCATTTGCCAGCCTCTGCACAGAGGAGGCAGAGAAAATTGTGAGGAATTTTGAGCCTGGGAAGAAGAGAGGAGTGGAAGGAAGCCTTTTTTAAGACTTAGTTTTATTTTTCATTACCCTTCTCTGATTTGATTGGTAATGAATTATACTAATTTCTCCAATATGAGCCTGGTTTGCCCATGAGGGTAATTGGTGAGTGATCTCTCCCTGACTTATCTTGACCCATGAACCTTTCATTGTATTTTCTCTCTCCTGTCTAGCTGAGGAGATAGAGAAGCTTTGGTGGACACTTGGTGTCCAGTCAGGATCAACCAACCACACAGCCACACTAAATTTAGTTTCCTACACATCTCAAGTAGCTTAGTAGGTTTGAAACCAAAAGCACAAATAAAATTCGAATGCTGTTGAAAGGTCACCATTTCTTAAAGAATTATGTCCACACATTCACACACTGACCCAAGTTTACCTTTCTAGACATGGATCGAATGACCTCTAGCTCAGAACCTGTGCAGCAGTGTCTGGGCTGACGTGGCAGACCAGCTGCACTCCAGGATGTCTGCTTTTGAACCTAAATATCACTTACTCACACAAGCAACCCACTGCAAAGCCCTCTACATGCAACATGAAGGTACTTAATCTGCCACGCTAAAGGAAGTGCCAATGGATTTGTCTCACGAATTGCTTTACCCTTCAAAAAAGATTGATCACACACACTTGCTTTAAATGCAATTGGATTTGGTAACCACTGTAATTTTGTTTAATAGCTCTTTCTTATCAGTCTTGTCTCATTCAAAAAAGGAGAGAGAGGTTTAATTTATGACTTATGACATTTGCAAGAAGTCAACAAAATGGCTGCTAGACTACACTGGAATATTTAATACTTAGATTTCAAATAAAAACCACCCTTGATGTTCCTGGTATTCACGCTGGTTTTCACTTACCTAGAAAAGAGCATCATCTTCTAAGTCTTTCTTCACTGCTCACTAGGCACAGTTTTTAGTTCTTACACTGTCTTTGATGTAGCCCATAAAACATGGTAAGACTGACACAATGTGGTCAGCATCCTACCAGCTTTCTGTCTGTGAAGATTTCCCTCTTCAGAATATTCTTCCTTGGGTTTAAAGGAGACAGAGAAGAGGCAGATGATGAAGGTACCTTCTGAGATAGTGCTGTAAGACTTGGACTATCATGCCTTAATTCCTGCTGTAAGAGTATTTTGTGAACTTGGGGAAATAATTTGTTTCCCTGTGCATCCAAGTCTTTAAATATATGCTTATATTTAAACAGAGCTAGGCCCCTTAATTTCTACCTCAGTATCTTAAGGACATTAGTGAAATGCACCATCCAAACCTGGATGCCTTGATCTCTCACAGCTCACTGCTGCTTCTGCAGAGCAGCAGTAGAAGTGGTAATTTTCTCTGTCCTGTCTTGCCTCTACAGCTGAAGGAATGGAAAAAGTCCCAGCCCTGACAATTCCCTGGGGATGACACAACAAATGTATGAGCACTGTCATAGTCACAAAATTATTAGTAATAAAACAAGCAGTTTGAAAAGACTTACTCCCCTTTTTCCCCCATAAAGCATATCCTACATGTGGTAAAGGCATGTTACTGTCAATGGGCCAGTTCTGCAGTATTATTTGACAGCATGACTTTGCATACCAGTTTTTTTTCTCCTCTTCCCCTGTGAGTATACATACATAATTTTAAAAGCAATTTACAACATGTCAAAGTGCTTAAGGAGACTCTTAAAAATCTAATGTATGAAGTTAACCACTGGCATGATTTATTGTTGAAGTTCCACAGTTATAACTTGACAATTAAGAAATATTGATAAATGTAAACACATTATTGATGTCAATTAAAAAGCACAAGATTGATTAACCTCCCAGAGGTATACTGGCACGAGCAGTTAGAGAGTAATCACTCCCACTAAGTATTCACTACTGACAAATGTGCATAGAAATTAAGACTTCTGTGAGAAAAGAAATATTTTCATTTAAAATTAAGATAATTCGAACACAGAACTAAAGTACTGGGTCAACAACAAAATCAAGAGAATTATAAACAAGATCTGTATTAATGTGAAAGGCTAAGTGATTAGGTCACATAATGCTCTCATTAACCACACACTTGGGCGAAAATATGGTTAAGAATTATCAAAGCAACTGCTCAGCAAGTCAATTATGCTCACAGAAGAAAAACTATGAATGTATTATTTAGCCACTACACTGCAACATTTATAACTGCCTTGATGAGGGACAGGACCTTATTTTTACAGCATAAATAGCAGACCTTTGTTTTAAACTATGCATTTATGCATTTTCTACTGGTGACAAAATTATAAAGCTGAGTTCAAAACTCTGCTTAGTAATGCTTCACTTTCTGCCAAGCAAACAGCCAAGGAAGGACATTCAGGCAAGCACATACCTCAGAGAGGAAACATGTATCTGACATACCCTAGAAAGCATAACAACAGGAATCAGTCAAATTGTGATTTAAATGTGACTGGAAGAGTTTGGGCTCCTTCTTTCTTCTTTTTTTTACTTGCTTTCAGAATTAATGTACTGGCATAATGCCTGTCATGAAGATGAAGGGCACTGCAGCTGTAGCTCTTAATGGCCAAAAAAACCCCAGGCTCACCTCAGAAAGCACAAAGCTAAAGACAGCAGCAATGCACCAAGTACCAAGGAGACTGCGTAAACACTAATTAAACTTCACTCTACACTCTTGTCTAGAAAACAGCTTTCCCTGCCTAAACTTCCAAGGGCCTGATCAGACATGCTGCTATTGGTGTCTAGCAACTTTCTTCACTAAGCTTGGCCTTCATCTCAACTTCATGGATCAAACACATTTCTCTCAAATACAGGCAGCTTACTACAGAGACACTAGACAGGATCTGAATTACTCCAAAAAAGATAAAATTGTAATATAGCACATCAATGACAAAGCTTCTTGGCTTGAAAGAGCTTTTATGTGAAGGGCACATATATATTTATTGTCAAAATAAAAGTAGACCACTGTGAATTTACCTGGCTGCAAATTCAGTGAAATAGTATTGGTGACAGAGACCATGTCTGGTGCCATGATAACCCACAGGGGTATTCAGTGGATGCCCAAAAGGTTACAATACATGCAGACATATCAGGCACAAAGGAACATGAAGAGGGTTGTTTCTTTTTTAAGTAACTGCTTTTTTCAGAGTTTTGTAAAATGACAGTTAATGTCGGTGAGCTGTATAAACAGCTTTCATTTTGACAAGCAATTTTAAAATAAGAAAGCGTCACCTTTAAAACTGGAAAAATTGAAAAGTTTTAGTGACAACCAATAGAGCACGAAGATAATAAGATGGGCAAATATGAAGCACTCATGAAACAAGATTCTTGGAGCAAATAAGGCAAATGGAGGTCTTTGCAGACTACTCTTATCTTGAGAATGAAGATAAGAGTAAATTTTTTAGACTTGAAAAACCGTTTGTGGAAGAAACAGGAAAAAGGTATCTCATTTAGAGTAGTAGAAGAAAATTTTAAAACATATTTTCAGTGTGCTGTGGGGAGAAGCAATGTTCATGTGAAAGGCCAGAAAAGAATGCAGGCTGCTTCAGGAGGAACTAAAATGCCTCCTCTTCCCTCTGCTAGCTGTAAATGGAAAAACTGAAATTGTAATATGCTGAGAGACTGATGACTGAGCATGGGGTTGGGGGGGGGGAAATGTCATTAAAAAATCCATTTTACCACAGCTATGGAACCAGCTGACTGGTCATATAGTGAGGGTGCCAACACCAACATTGTCATCCTGAGCTACAGACTGCAGCTCAAGGGCAGCAGAACGCAGTGCTGGGGATCAGAGGCACCAGACAAATGTGCCAAAGCTCCTCCTGGAGGGAAGCGTGCCTGCTCAGTTGCAGTGCCAATGAATCTGACAGTGTCTCCTTCCAAAGCGCAGTACAAAATTGGGATGGAAAGTTTTCACACCAAGGAAAAAAGAAATTAAACTACAACAGATTAAAAAGCAACCAACAAACAATGAGAGATCAGGAGATCACTGTTTCAATAACAGCACTTCTTTCTTTCTCCCTTTTTTAGAAGTCTTCAAAACAGCAATGCTTCTAATTTCCTCAGAGTCTAGCTGAACTTGGAACTGGTCTACCCCTGAGAAGGGACTCTCACAAGAAATCAATATTCTGATGTGAATGTAAGTCACAATACACACACAAGGCTTTTACAAGGTTATACGTTTCATAAATAACACACAAGATTGCCATACTTCTTCTTTTCCTATTCAGTCAAAAACAGAACCTTCACAAATGTTCTGCTCTGCAGCAGACATCACACAGCAAGAAAGACAAGAAGTTGCTCAAAGGTTAATACACTTTAATGCAAGAAACTCAATCTTCAAACCTCCCTCAATGAGCACCATTGCAAACCAGACTGACAGGCATCAAAGCAAGATCACACAGATTAGAAACAGAAGTCATTTGCTCTGTGATCAAAACTACAGCACTTATTTCTATTTTCCCTGTCTTGACAGTATTTTTATTTGTACTAAGACACACACACACAGAGTTGGTTTTACCTCATTTGGAAAAGCCTCCTTGAAATTTTGTTGCAACAGCAACCCCTAAGAGCCACATTCATTTACACCTGGGCTGAAACCCTTGGGATACCAAACACAGCAAAGCAGAAAGCGGCAAATGGCAGAGGGCCATATCTGCCTGAAAATGTCATCATTCCTTTCTTCAGCACAGAATGGTTAATGTTCCTAACCATTTCAAGGAGCTCCTGACTAGCCAGGCTGATAAAACTTACTCTTTTCCATGTGGAAGTTTGCACCTAGCATTTCCTTTATTGGATGTGACGTACTGCCACACTGAGTTGCTCACTAGAAAATAAGTCCTTCTCCTGTCCTTCAGACAGTCCTCTTCTGTGCAGAACATCAGGTGCTCACAGCTCTGGATGTATTATATAACTACTGTTACTATTTATGACAAGGCCCCAACCTCACTGGATTAGCCATTAAATACATGCAACAAAAATAATGACAGTTCTTTACGACAGATAATTACAGTATTTTAAATGCATTGGCCAACACTCAGCAGTCTTTATTTTTAGGAAAGGTTACTGCATACATCAAATGCTGTGTTTTACCCTAAGCTCTTACACCAGAAAGACAATTCCTCATTCTACCTCTGAATCGCCTCTGCTGGCAACCTTAAGGTTATTTTCAATGCAGTCTACTTCGGAATTTAATACTGCAGACAGAACCTGCCACTTGTAGTTTAGTCAGCAGAATGAACAGCAGCAAATCACTTGTGAAAACACAATCTTGTTCTCCATCAGGAGAGTTAAATGAAAGCCTAAGGAGTAACACTGCTCTGGTGACTCACACAGGTGTCACCTGGAGAGCCATGCCACCTGAAGACCAGTAAAATGTCTATTGCACCTCCTGCACCCTCAGATGCCAGGAATTAAGCTGATATGACAGTTCGGGGCTTTTGGCATCTGTTCCAGTGTTGCACATCTCCAACGCTAGCCTACATGCCAAGATGAAAAAGGTATTTGGAAAAGCTGCCCAAAGCAGACTCACTGCTAACAAGTTCTGTGAAAGGACAAATCCTAATTCAGCTGGGTTTCTGTTTAAATTTACCAAACCTTTTTCAAACTCACTCCTACAACAGACACCGTTTTCTTTGTTCCTCCTCCATTCCAACCCCCCAAACCCTATGGCTATAAACTATATTTACTCTACTACTGAAATACAAATCCAGTATAGCTCTGAATTTACTGTTTCCAAATATCAATTTGAAGCTTTCTTTTGTTTACTGAAAGATAGGTATTATCCATCCTATGTTTTACATTCCTTCACCTGTATCTGTGCCTCTTTCTAAGTCAAGAGCTCTGAATTTTAAAATATGTTAAGGATTTCCATTGCTTTCATAATAATGTTCTTCCTGGTAGGTTACTGTTATTAGTTATGTGAAGTTTTCAAACCACATGTAAAGTAAATGCAACATGAACATAACAAAAGGATTTGAACTACCTCAAGGAAAAGAAAATAGCTAAAAATACCACCCCAAAGAGCTTTGAAATTTAAAAAAAATTAAAATTAAAAGCACCAATAAACATAGGAAAATGCCCCCAGTGGCTTCTAAACCCTCAGTCAGCTGATTTGAATTCAGTTTGTGGCTTTTCCACAAGCTTCCAGCATAATTTCAGTAATTGCAGGTAAGGAACCAAACAAGTGAGAGCTCATGATGTGGTAAAGCAATTAAAAACTGACTACCAGTACTGCAACAGGCTGGGAGCAAGAGAAATGCAAGAGGCTCATGCCAAACATTTTCTACATTCTAGCTGCCAATCCAAGGATTTAGAAGTGTATAGGTAGTTCATGGATACCGTGCAGTGACTTGATAAAACTGTTTTACCAGGATATTTGTCCATTGTTTGATTATGCCACTCACTCCCACTCTTCCACTGTAAATTAAGCATTTGAAACTTCAACTGTGTCTACACTTGCTTTAAGTACAGCTAAATGGCCGGAGAGGTAAGAGAAATTCTCTGGGTGTAATATCAGCTCCATCCGGGCTGGAAAATTATGCCCAACCATAATAAATAAAATACATGGCACAAGTGAAAACCTCAGCACACTTCCAAGGGTAATCCTCTTATCTAAGAACTGTAAGTCTACAATTTTGCAGTAGAAAAATACATGCTTTTGTAGAGAAATGGGTATTTGTCATTGTGAAGCTGGAAAAAAGAGAGAAAATTCAAAAAGCTTCTCAAGAAAAGCAGTAAAATAATATGTGATTTTACAACTTCCTTGCAGTGACAAGCTTGTTAAGAATAAACCATATTAGAACCCCAACAGAACTGTCTGCCTGCAAGAAGACATGACTTGCCAATACCATACACATTGCTGAACAGTGCTGCCTCTTGTGTTCTAAGAGCTTTTCCACCTATTCTTTCCTCTTGGCCTCAGAACTGCTGCCAACACAATGCAATACATTACACAGTATTTTGCAACTTTCTTACATATACATAAAAATCAGACATAAATATGACCTATAGCCTGAAACTAATACTGGGAAGAGTTTTCAAAATGAATCTTCTTCTGCAAAGGGCATCCAGCCTACAGCGCTCTGCAGTATAAACACAATTTGTTCAAATACCCAGAACATTTCTTAAAGTTTGTTAAATTTCTTGACAGTCAATTCCAACGTCACAAACTCACAAGTGTGTAAATTGGTACCAGTCCTCCAAATACTCAACAAAATGCTTTCAGTCCAGAAGTACATATACCTGGACAGCTACTAATACAGGAATATTTGCTGCTCAAATGATGAGCAATCAATTCAAACCAGCTGCTGTAAACTAGAGTAGTACTTCAGCCTTTCTTTTTTCATAGCAACCATAATTGATGTTGCTTTTCTTGCCAATACTTATTAAACATGCGTTAATATTTATGTTATTTTGATTAACAGAAAGTTTCCTTATGGCTATATAGTCATCAATTCATAATAATATGAGTACTGTATTAGAACATTGATTCAGTTTAATTTCCACTTCCATTCAAGTGTTACTCAAATTCACAACATTGCCAAGATAAGATACTGCTAATGAACACCTCAAGAGGGTACAGTACTTGGCTACACACAGCTGCACTGGCAGCTTGGCTTGCTGGAAGATCAAAGATCCAGAAGAATTGTTCTTATTTTGCACAAGTTTCAGCACAAGACCATACTAATAATTTTGATTATGGAGAAACATAAGAATATGAGACCAAAATCTCACACTAAGTAGGATGTGGGCTTTTATCAAAGTGTAGTCATGAAGCATTTAATTAAGAGAAATGGAGCTAAAGTTACTACAAGCAATGGACATTTCAAGGATTAGGATGTACTTTACAATATGCTGCAAACATGAAAAATGCTGCAAGTACTCAGTATTTATCATTTTCAATGGAACCTTTCTAACTGAATTTTCTTGCTTCAACACCACATTCCTTCATTCTACACATCTGAAGGGAACAGTAAGAGATGTCAAGCCTGAGGAAAAACAACTCAGACTCAAAAAGAAAGTTTATCTGTTCCCTTAAAAAACAGATGACCAGCCAGCTGTAAAGGAGGCAGATCCACAAGTCCCAACTGTTTGAGTGCTCACAGTGCATCTCTTGTCTCCCTCACCAAGGTTTGTGCAAATCATGATTCTCAACAGTTTGGATTGTGTAAAGAGACAAACAAAAGCTGTGAAATATTAAAACCCTTTTATTGAAGAGTACTGTAGTTGTGTGCTGTTCAAACCAGTAAAATTGATAATAAAGGCTCAGAGCTGCCATAAGAAACAGAACAATCCTTTTTAGCTGGACAACAAGATGACTGGCAGTTTCTAGGTATAATATAAAACTGAGGAGAAAGCACTACAGAGGAATATGGAAGAATGAGACATCCTATAAATGAAAACACGGCTTTAATCAGAGCACACAGGTCTACCAAAGCTTTTGAACTTCACTGTTACGTTTTCAGTTCAAAACCCAAGAGACAGAATGGCATACAGAAAACTTTGAAACACTCAGTATTAGCCAATCTTCAAAGTGGCTTTTATAAATCTTAAATTTCAGCTCCAGCAGTACATTTCAGTGCAAATGTTCCTACCACTAACATACTAACACTACTAATAGTAATAGAGACTCACAAATGAAATCGTATTAGCATAGCTGGGGAATGGCTGTTAGACAATCCTCAAACAGCTTCAAGACTTCACCTCAAAACTTTCTAAAACTTTCTATTTCACATTTATTTGTGACAATGCATTTCTTACAACACCCTTCTCTAAGGAAAGACATCACAAAAGTTTGTTGTTTACACAGCAAACACACACACAAAAATCTTTGCCAACAGTGTTGCAAATGAGTTGCTCCTTCCTTTAGCCAGGCTATAATAAAATCAAAACAAATAATAAGCAGAGGAGAACTAAGCAGAGATTAATGTTCCTCCATGTTTTCAGCATTATAAAGCTACTTTCATAACACTCAAGCAAATTGTAAAGTGACTGACATGAACAAAATGACAGTAATCTGTCACAACTTCACATTTCCCACTAGGCTGATTCAGTTATTTATGAACCTTACACTTCAATGGTCACTTTGATGACTAAACCATAAATTAGAATGTAAAATGAATATAAATTTGATTTTAGAGTAACAACAAATTGTCAGCAAAGAGGGATATTATTTAATTTCTACTGACATACTAGAAAAAAGTCAGCAATACTAAGATGAACCACATCATAATAAACCCCAAACTTAGCAAAAAACTGTATGCTAGATCTCACATTTGTGTCAGTGCCTCTGCATTTAAAAATAAAAGCACTTTATATTATGCTTGGTTAGTTTTAAATATAAAGTCTTAATAATGTCAGATGATTTCATTACTTAGATCTTCAATTAAACAAAAAGAAAGAATGAACTTTTTCTACAGAGCATGATGAAATTTGACAGAAAGTAAATATTAATATGAACCTAGAGGCTCAGGTTTTTAATAGTCCTGATGAAAAGCTTTTAAGACAGTGTTGCTATTTTTACATTTATCTCTTGCTTTGCAGATGGGAGTGAGATGACACTGAAACATAACAGAAGTTCTGCAAAGCACAACAGTTTGCAATTTTTTAGGAAAAAAAAAAAAGATTACCCAAACAATCAACACTTGCAGGAATGCATGTCAAAAATTATCTTGAAAAAATGATTTTCTTCTACCTGATTATTTTTTGTTGAAAAGTTCCATTGACTATTATGTTACTGTATAATAACGTTTGTTATCCATTACTCTTGAAAACATGTAACATAAGCTCTTCCAAAAGTGAATGCAGCATGATTGTACTTCATGTTGGAGAAGCCCCTTAAATAGCTTGTGTTTGAAACAAACATGCAAAACCCTGCAGGCTTAGCAATAAATGAGGCCATTCTGAATTATTCTGGTGCGTCCCAGTGACACAGTAACAAATGCATAACAGAAAGACGCTGACTGATGCTGAGGGACAATCTTTAAGCTAAAAAGAAAACTTAAAAAAAAGATGCAAGGCAAAACCCTCACCCTAGACAAGAGTCCAGCCAGTCAAGAGTCTGTTTTAGAGAAAGAGTATCTTTTCCTGGGGTCTACAGAAACAAAGTAATCTGGGTTTACACAGGACTTAGAGAGGAAAGAGAAGTTTTATTTTAAAATCTGTCTCAGACCTATTAGGACTCAGATCAGTAGAATCATGTTTTGCTGAGGAAAAAAGTTGGAAAGTTTTTATTTAGCAAGATTTTATCTTAAGCAACAATTAAAAGAGCTGGAAAATGCCAATTATCACCTACAGAGCTGAGAAAAAACACCCCAGCATTCAAATGTAATTGCATTGAAACAATCCCATCCAAATTGCTTCTTTGAGAAACACTTAAATAAAAAAATAGCAGTGTTTGGGTTAAAAAAAAAAGATAACAAAACTATGGTAGCACAAAACAACACCTGTTCCTGGGAGAAGAAAATAAAAAAAATTAACTTGCACCTAAGTATCCACACTTAATTGTCAAATCAAAGGGCCCAGCTCCCTACTAAAACAAGAACCCATCTTACTGACCTGCTGGTTATTTAAAGAGCAACACTAAAACAAACCATGGAGGAGCAGGTGCACATATGCATTCAGTGTTTAATAAAAGTATTAATGAGCTTTGACTGGTGTCAGCAAAACACAGATTTTACAAGGAAGAGCAGCTTAAGCACTGCAAGTGCCCATAGAGAGTTCAGGCACAGAAACTTGCTTTCTTCCAATTTTTAGTGGTCACTTTAGATAGACAGTGGGTATGAATGAGAAGTTAAAAAGTATCTAAAGTTCAACCAACTCTACTTCATTTCTTAGTAACATGTACCTAGTGGAAGGAACAGAGGTGCTATAAAGGCTACTCAGAAAAGGCTGAAGAAAAATATTGCCAGTGACTCATATTTTCCAAAGAAAAACCTATCTCCCTGTTTGGACACACTTCGCCAGCATTCACTTAATTCACTTCAGGATTTTCTTGTTCTATTACTATTCTAACACTGTATACGGAGATGGGGAAAAAAATAACACGAAAGTGAGACTATTCAGAGTGTCCATGTCACCCTTCTGAACCTATGATGGAAGGACAAACAAATTCAGACAAAAACTGATGTTCATCTAGAGATGCTTTGAGTAAGGATCTATTTTTCCATCTCTAGTGGCAAAAGACAGTTAAATGAGTAATAAACAACACCTATAAAAAATGAGAGACATAAACATACCTGCCGTTGAATAACCTCTAGGTTTGCTTTGGCTTTATTCAGTAGTTCTTCTATTTTTTCAGAATCTGATATGTTCTTGTTTTCTCTGAAGGCATCTTTTATCCTTCTCATGGCATATGTTCTAAACACAAACAATAAGAGGACATGTATTAATAGATGTGCCATGATTTATGTATTTTCAACTTTCTTTAAAACATGTTGATATAAAAAATAAAATGCACACCTCCCATATATATATTATATATATATATTGCTCAGCTTTAGACATACATCTTTTTATTCAGAGTTTTGTCTTGCTTCAGAGTTGAAGTAGTGACCAGATCCTGTAATTTTTAAAAAAGTGGCTCTGTTGGAGGTTACTGTAGAAAAAATGTCATATTTCAAGGATCAGTCCAGTCCTAACAGCTTGTTTGTGCTGAAACCATATTGTTGGATACCCAGTATGGAATACGGCAAAAGTCAAGAACATTACAAAAAGGCAAAGGACCAGAAAATAATTTCCCAGATTATTTTCAATCAGTTTGACTGCTCTTAACCTACATATTCTAAAGGTAATGGAGCTAGACAATAAATACAATATGCATTTCTACGAGATGCGACGTTGTAATCCAGCAGTCAACAAAGGTAGATTGATGGACCAGTTAACACAAAAAGGGCTCCTTCCCTGTCATCCTTTTCCTCTCCTGACAAGGTGTATTTCACCCCTTAGTCCAACACCTCCTCATCCATTTCCCCACTAAGAAGCAGTAACAGGACATGATTTCTGCAAGCTGGAAGAGGTTATGATCTCTGCTTCCAGAGAGGAAGGTCCAAAGCTGCGGCTTTCCCCAAGTCCTGCCCTTTCTTTCCAACACAGTAAAGAACTTTCACATTGTCTAGTGTACTGTCATCCTCCCTTCCCTACCCCTCAAAAAGGACCAATTTCCATATGAAAATAAAATTTCCAGATTGAGCAGTGGATACTTCCATTACATGGGTCCTGGGGAGGGGCTGGAGAAATGCAGTAAACTGATCTTACTCATGTATCTTCCTTGTGTTCCATTCTGTAGCACCACATCACATCAGTATCACTTTTACTACAGAAAGTAAAACACTGTGGCACTGGAAGGAAACAAAAGGCTGCAAAAAGCCCCCACAATTAGTTTAATATTTCAACAACCCTTTCCAATCTTGTATGTAAGTGGAATACGAGAGACAAAACTGTCTGAAACACTGTAATAGAAAATCCAAGGATGAGACTGAAAAATAAAATTATTGGGGGAGGAGACTGAGGAGAGGGGAAGAAGAGGAAAGACGAATAGCCAGTGGCACTCCATTCCATTAGATGGTGCTATCCAGCTCCTAATGCAGCTTTCGCCAGCCAAGCAGCGTATTTTGTCTTTGAGCTCATAAATAATACATCTCAATCACAGGATGCAGGATGGTTGTGGAGTGCCACTCTGCCGCCGCACTCTGGCAGATGGTGCGCGCTTTTAATTAGGGCCTGTTCACCTAGAATGTGACACCGGGGTGCGGGAGGAGTGAGCCAGTGTGTGTTTGGATGTGTGAAGCTAATAGAACGTATTAAATATCGAAGCTCAATCTCATCTGCAGCTGTTGTCCTAGCAAGACATGAAGGGGAAGCTGATTATTTCTTCTAGAAAAGAAACAACCCCAAATCATTAATATATAGTGTAATTCTGTTGCTTGATAATGGAGAGATTTCAAATCACCCCATATAGATATGTAGGGTTAAGTTGCGCAAAACATACAATATTTTCTGAAAGAAAGGACAGGTTTCCAAGAGATATAAAAACAAACATACATATATCTTTAGCTTAAAAGAAAAAACAATGACAGCAAGTATCTATTAGTGGGTACAAGTCTTTCAAAATGCAATACAAATGAGTGAACGCTATTTACATAAAAAATACAGACGGGACAAAACCAAATTCTTGTTCAATATAACACCTACAGAGTGGAGGTGGTTTTCTTGTTTTGTTTTGTACATATGGTGTGTTACTTGTTCCATTTTCTCTCTCTTTCTCTAATTAAATCCAACAATTGTTGAGAAAGAAATGTACATAGAAAACAGACCAATTTTTATCTATAATCACAAAGTTGCACTCTTTTTACCTTCTATTTTTTATCTTCTGTTTTTTTTAAACCTTTATGATTTTTAACACCCAAAGGCAGTTATTTTACAGAGGCTTTAATACAATCTTAATTCTACAGCTAAATCCATATATCTCTAAACACACTTCACAAATTAGCTCTATAGTCTGGCACTACTCTTTACCAAAGTTACACTGAGATTTAATATATCACTTAAAATAAGGATGAGCTCAATTCAAAGCTCAAACCCAATACTATAATGACTATAGAATATCCTTTCTTCCCCACTGAGAGGTGCCAGGGAAATATTTTACCAACATTCAAATTCTCTAAAATTATGTAAAAGTGTTAAGATAAGATATAAACAAACTAGAAGGGGATTTTTTTTGTATGTGTGTGTGTTTTTCTTTTAAACAACAGCTTTTTATATGCATCAACAGTTGTGAGCAGTGTCAATTCAGCACCTCGACACTCGATATTTCAACAGTTTCTGAACTGAGAATGCATTAAAAGCTAGAACTACCATAAGAAATGTAATACTGCTTCAAGTATATGAAAAACAAAGCCCTTCTGAAAGTACAGCAGTGTGTGTAAGCCACACATAGTAAAGACACACATGTAGGAGAATAACCTGTTCATTCAGACATCTATCTGATGTCTGATCTATCATCTGCACTGCTCCAGAGATCTTCTGGCTGATGAACAGACTGGTCTGCCAATCAGCTTCTCCAATGAAGTGTGTTTTCAGCTCAATGAGCATAACACAACAAACCCAAACCTGTGACATTTGAAGGCACACCTAGAAATGCCAGTGGCAGCCAATGCGTGGTTGTCTTTATAAAACTTTACATTATCCTAAAAGAAGCACTATCTGCAGATAGTGTGAGAGTTGAAAAGAAGACTGGCAAGTGAAGTGATGGCTGTACCTTTTGGACGATTATTTACCCGAAGGGGCACAAAGGAACTGCAACAAGCTTAAGCCAACGTGAAGAGGAGCTATTGCAATTTTGCCACCCTGGCAGGCACAAACCCTCCCTCTGTCCCCTTTAGACCAGCACAGTCAGTCTGATATTAGCCCCAGCTGAGCCAACCCAACTTGGGAAATGGACAGAAGGCCAGCCTATTACAAGAGTTAACTTCATTTTTTGTTGTTTTGGGCTTATTTTGCCAATTAGTGAGCTTCATCAGCTCTCCATGGAACTGGATGAGCAACTTCACTGATTAAGAAGGAATACAGCAGTACTTATTTTGAGGGATAGAGTTTGCAATTGATCCCATTAGAAAGGCCAAGCTAGTCACACAAAGGGGACCTTTCAGTGAGAAGGTACCAAGCTAACTCTCGAGAGAAACAGAACAGGAAGGGAGTTTTGGATACAGTACACTCAAAGAGTACACTCCTACAGACCTGAGGAAAAAGCCTAGTTCCTAATGCAGTAGTATTCATTAGGAAACATCATTTAAATTAAGTCTTAAACTACACTTCTACATTTCACAATTCATTATTTTTCCCACCTATTCTTTGAAAACAGGTATTGAAAAATGACTGAAAGACAGAATAAGGTATTTTGCTTTTATCATCCAAGCGCACTGAAATTTGAATAGAGAACAGCTTTGATTTTATCTTCTGCAGACTTCTCCAGTGACCTAGTGACAGAAGCAAGAGCGTACAGTTGGACATATTCAGTCAGCGCTGTCATACATATGCACATTGAAAAGACCTCTTGTGATCCCTACTTATGTGCATCTGTCACACAATTAATTCCCAATTAAATCAAAAGAATGCCCTCGATGGGCAGTGGACTTGGTGCGATGGCTTCAGACCAACGCCACCGCAGGCGGACGGCTACAGACGGCAAAGGACGCACATCAGCAGAAAGCAGGAGCGGTTGGAGGTTAATATGAGAACAAGGCCAGGGCCAAAACATTACCACAGACTCTCAGGCAATCGGCACTGCCTGCTAATGTTATGAGACTACAGGGCTGCCAAATAACAGTAAAAACTAAAGAGAAAGCAGTTTTTGGCCCAATACTCCACCTTCAAAGAGTTCCCCTCTCTTCTTCCCTGAAGCACAATCAAAAGCCTAACATGTCCTCATAAAAATGAAGTCTACAAGAAGCAAAGTCTGAAACAACAACTATTAATGAAAAATGAAATCACAATCCAGATATTTCAGAAAATAATAACTGCTTGGAGACTTATATATTTTATTTCAAAACTTTTACTTACGTCATGCCTGACCAAAAAAAAAAAAAAATCTTTGTGCTCTGCTAAATGAAAAGCTGAAACAACATCACAAAAGCATACTTGCTTAAGTACACAGCTCTGAGCTTTCAAAATAAACCTGGCCAAGGAATGTTTTCCTCAGCACCACTTTGCATTCACCAGTATCACAACATGCTAAAGGTTTAAGTCATCTTTCCAAGACACTTTTACAAACATGTTGACATCTTGGCTTTGTGCCCATCAACAAATGCAACGTATTAATAGGCCACATCATAGTCACAGGCACCACACTGCGGAATGCAATGGCTACTACAAGTTGTTGGCCATGGAGCAAGCACATGAAGATAGAAGAGGACAGTTGTGGGTACACAATCTGTGCAAGCAAAACAGATCACAAGAGAAGGGGCCACCAGGTTAGAATATTCATATTCAAGATTTTTGGAAAACGTCTAGTGTAAAATGCATTTTTCCTCAACTTTTATTCAATAAATTAAGGCAAGCGAGCAGTAGCCAAGCTCTAGGAAGAGCTGGGGTTAACAGCTCTGGAATGAAGTATATGATGCTTTTATTTAAAGACATGATGCGTAAAAATGAGATACTCATTTACAACAGAGTAGCATTACATCAAGTGAGGGATCCTTTTCATAAAAGGTCAGTTTGCTTTTACCACTCTGTATTTCCTTACCTCTGATGCCTTCCAACTAACATCTATTAACTTATGGTATCAAAAGGATGAATTTTCAGAATTTTCCATTATTACTAGCAAAATGTGCACTAGATGAGACTTGCCCAACTAAATTTTCAGAATTACGTATCATTTAAAAAGGGAAAGTTTTTATAACAAAAAATCATCTGCAGAAAAATAATTTTAGCTCACACTAAAGTTTTATTAGCATTAATGAAGATGTCTTAATGTACAGGATTACTTCTGAGGGAATGCTTATTTAGATATATACATGTGTACACATTTTTTTCCGTATATATGTGTATGTATGTACTTACAATATTTTTTCCCCTAAAAAGGTCTCATTAAAAGACACCAATTAAGCTGAAGCAAAAGCTGCATGTAATTACCATCTAATACTAAAAAATTAAACACTTGACAACAGCTCTGTATTTGGGACTGAGAGGTAAGTACTTCAGGGAGAAGTAGTTGTGACTGGTCTAATAAAACCCAAGACCAACAGAAGAGTGTAGACACAACATTTTATTGACGGGTTGTTCCTCAAACTCCATTACTAGACACTTTCAGCACTGCCACCCCAAGTTACAACACAACAACAACAACTACATCTGCCTGTTTTCCAAAAACCAAAGCAAAGCCTGTTCATGCAACCAGGATTTCTTTGGGGGGTTCAGGTGGTGGCTGGATGCTGGGAAAGGACAAAAGAAGAGTAAAGAAAAAGAAAGATTAGACTGCTGGTTAACTTAGTATTATTTCCTTGAATTTTCTAACAAAGCACAGTCACTAGACAGTCTTCATAAAAAGCCTTCAGAAGGAAACCTACCAGCCACTACTTGGTTTCTCCGCTAACATACAAAACATGAATTCCAATGTGATTGCTAAGAAATATGTCTAGAATAGAACAGCACTAGAGATAATTTATGAGAGAGGATTAACCCAAAAGAACAGAGAAAAGGAATAAAGACTGATGAACATTAGAAAATACGTTTGATAGAGGGTTACTGTAACCCAGTGCATATAATACATGCAGTATGATCAGATACGAGTTGTAGCTTATTTCTAAAGCAAATATTGCCATTTTGCATCTCAGATCTCAAAATGTCTAATAAAAACTTCTTTTTTTTTCAATTTAAACCCAAAAAAGCCTCCCTAGATTTTCAGAGAGAAAGATTTGGTGAATGTTTTAGAAAAGGAGAACTTTTTTCTGATTATATCTTTTCATCAGCTTGTGTCTGTACCCATTTCGAAGCCGAGAGCATGGATGACCACCTGTGATCAACAGGATCACAGAATCATTCACACTGGAAATGTGTCTAGGAGGTCTCTAATCCCACCTCTGCCTGAAAGGAGGGTCAGTGATGGCATCAGATCAATTATTCACAGCTTTGTCCCGTCAAGTCTTGAGAAACAGGACGTTGACCAGACCACCTTGCTCAGAAAACAAGCTCAATTGCTTGGCTGCCCTTGTGGGGAAAAAGCTTTTCCTTAAAGCCAGTCTGAAAAGCCTCTCTTCCTGCACTTTACATCTGCTGTTGATTTTTCTCCTGTCAGGCCCCTCTGGATACTCTGAGGTACTGGCTGCTTTCAGGTTCCCTCAGAGTTGTTTCTCCTCCAGGCTGAACCAGACCAGCTCCCTCAGCCTGACCTCACAGAACAAGTGCTTCAGCCCCCTTGGCAGCTCCTGCTGAGCTGCCTACAGACTGTCTGTGCCTTTCCTGATGGGGGGCTGAGGAGGGCAAGACTGGATGCAGAACTCCAGATGTGATCTCCCTCCCATCAATCTGCTGGCTGAGCAGCTCTTGATACATCTCAGGATACTCAGCCTTCCTTGTGGCATACAGCTCTGTTCCCAAAGACTTTCTTCTTCCCAGAATACTATCAATGCTATTCATAGTTAACTATGATTATTTTTGCAATTCCTTGAAACATACGTTTTTGGTGCTGTACTTCTAAAATAAAAACAGTTACTGGCTTAATTCTAAGTGTAAGGAATCTCTGCAGAAGGGAGTGCTTTTCAGGAGGTTAAGGTTAAGAGAAAAAAAGTAAAGATGTCCAAATGAAAGCATTCTTTTAATCTTAATTGGAGTTGCAATTTCAATGTTCTGTCGCAGAAGAGGCTAAAAAAGAGGGTCATCAGTGAAGGACCCAACTGCACAAGTTGTTCAGTTAACGAGACACCCGGCAAGGATGTGCTGCAGGAACTATAACCTGAATTTGCTACAGATGAAAAGTGTCCTGATGGCCTGAAATGAGTAATAGCTCTCTGCTGAGCTTTCACTGCCAAGCCCCTGCCAACTGCTCTACAACCAGGACACTGGGGTAGCTCAGCAGTCCAATTACCAGGCAGGGAATGCCTTGAAATGACAATTTCAAAACCTGACAAGGTTGATTTCTCTCTTCTTCCTTTTGAGACAGATATATACCACTCCATTTGCTGTGCTGCTGTTTCTGAACAGTTCATAAAAAAGGCCTGGCATGCTGTGTATAGCCACTACAATATTTTTCTGGAAAGATTAGTTTTAGTCTTGTGCTCTGGCCAACATTTCTCTTTTCAGCATGGCTAGAGGTTCTCCCTGCACTGGTATGGCTTCACCTTGAATACTGTGTGCAGTTTTAGTCACCACAAGATAAGAAAGACATTGAGCTATTAGAGAGCATCCAAAGTTGGCCAACAGAGATGGTGAAGGGCCTTGAGGGGAAGCTGTATGAGGCATGCCTGAGGTCCCTTGGTCTGTCCAACCTGGAGGAGACTGAGGGGAGACCTCACTGCAGTTACAATTTCCTCATGAGGGGAAGAGGAGAGGCAGGCACTGATCTCTGTGGTGACCACTGACAGGATGTGAGGGAATGGTCTGCAGTTGTCAGGGGAGATTTGGTTGGATTAGAAAAATGTTTTTCCCCTGGAGGGTGGTTGGGCACTGGAATAGGCTCCCCATGGAAGTGCTCACAGCACCAAGCCTGCCAGAGCTCAAGAAGTGTTTGGACAATGCTCTTCGGCATTGGTGTGACTCTTGGGGATAATCCTGTGCAGGGCCAGGAGACGGACTTGATGATCCTTGAGGGTCCATGCCAGCTCTCCAGACTCTGTGATTCTGTGACTTGGGTACCCTGAAGAGGCCTAAACATACTGTGCCTCTTGGTGATTTCATTTAGGGAAGCACTGGGTGCTAATTAGCCTTTCTGGATGCAAGTATTGCACACTTGACAGTGGAAAATGATTTGCCTTTGATGAAGCAATAGTTGTTGAGATTATTTTAATTAAGCAGCAGGGAATAAAGTCTTGGGATATTCTAACTTCTTGGACTGCAGTAAGGTTGGTCTGGATGATGGTGAGATTTCAGTAGGATATTTCTGAAAACAGTATTATTTCTGAAAGTAAAGATACAGTAAATATCTAGTTACAGGACACATTATTATTTAATATGGTAATTATGCCAGTTCCATAGAAGAGAAAAGGGATCAAGTATCAGAAATACATTAGTAGTATAAAGTTTTAAAATAAATGAGATATTTTGACTTACAAAAGACTTAGAGAAACCCTTCTCTGAAGGTCATCTGAGTTGAAGCTTTGTTGGCCATTTTGACAGATTAGTAATTTTCAGTATACTGAACAGACTCCTAACAAAGTTTTACTTTGCAAAAGTGATCCTTGTATTCCAGCAATCAAGACAGTTAATTTTGCCTTGATTTTTGCTCAAGTAAACCTGAGATTCCTGAGACAGAAGGATAATAGATCCAAATGGAAGAAATTGCGTTGAAATTAGATAGGGTCCAGTTATCTCACAACAAAGGCAACAATAAACCACAAATACAATTTATAAAACAAGTAACATACCACCTGCTCTGTTTATATACAACATACTAGAAGTTACAGGATTTAGAATATTGAAGTTACTATCCAAAATTTATTCTCTCATCCATTTCTATGAGCTTTACAGCTCATCCAAAAATCTTCGTTCCCTATAACTCAGTCAGTAATGACAAACATCCCCCACTGGACTTCTGACCACCATTTGGCTCAATGACCTTCCCTTATTTATAGCAAAGCACTGCATGTTTAGTTTAGCAAATTTATAACATCAATTTTGACAACTATGACAGATATTTGAAATTACTTAGCAACTCATAAAATTCTAATATATGCAAAGCCTATTAGTCAAATGTAGAGTCTAAAAAAATCCATTTGGAATATGTAATAAAATCAGCATCCTACTTTGTTCATACAACAGTGCTGAATATTATTTTCAGACATTTGGGATTATAAATATATGCCTTTGGACAATGTATGTAATGTTTCAGGAAGCTCAAATCCAGAGTACTCTAATCATTACCAAAGGAGCCGAAAAAAAGAAATTAGGGTTATTTTGTACACTATGAACACTACTTGAGGCAAAGTCAAGTGAACTAGATATTTCCTTCTGTATTCTTTCTATTTAATTAGTTACAGGATATGGAAGTCTTCACAGACTTTAGAGATTGATTACATCAGGACCAAGGAAAAAGAGGCTAAATTCCCATTCTGAGTTGAACAGTGACCCAGAAATGCAAAGGATACAAACTCTGGGTGTCACTTCATTCCCCACAGGAAATCAGATGCAGCTTCTTACATGAAGAAAGAGCAGGAGGACCCATGGTGAACAGAGGCAAGAACTGAATGAAAAAGAATATTCTGCTTGGTAAAGCTGAATGACTGATGCACCATGCAGTGAGAGAGATCTGAGGTTTTCAGATAGGCATAGCTGATCTTCACCCCCATAAACAATGCAGCACCCCTGTGCACCAGGCATAATCTGCCAGAACTGCCCACCCCGACTTTCTGCACTCCACAGCTCTCACCTCCCTGGTGCTACCAGCACAAGCAAGCACTTAAAAAAGCCAGACCCTTTGCAGGCAAGTTACGGAACAATACGTCCACAGCTCTTTATCTCTGAGGCATGATGGTGACCAGCTAAGACATACTCGAGACCTGTGTTAGCTCCAGCAAAGTAAATTCAGCTTCTCAGGACCTATAGATTCTATGTATTTCTCTGAAGTCCAGATGTAAAACAGGAATCAAAGCAATACTAAAATCTGTGTGAAGTAACACAACATTCTTCAAAGCTACTTCCCATTCAAGAAAGAAAGGAAAAGTAAAAAAAAGGTAACACGCTTTTTCCTACAGTTACTCTAAAAAAATATATAGATGACCTATCTGCCAAAGATGAAGCAAAGAATAGCTACTAGCCAAAATGTTTCTTTTGGGCTATCTATGAGTTCCACCTCTAAAACTGTGGTGCATACACTCCTACTCTTCAAACTAAGGATTCCAGCATACAATGCAATACTTCAATCTGATAAAATATACTTTAATATCAGACAGAAAAATGAGATTAAATTTAAAACCCAAGGTATTCTAGCCCACTGAACAGAAGTCATTCAATAAACCTGCTGACAGATCTTCCGTGCACTTAATTTAACTACTGTAACAGAAAAGGAGATCAGACGTATTCAGGAAGACAAAGAGAGCAGTCAATTTTCCTTTTTAAAGAAGAGAAGCATTGACAAACACCTTTTAATCTAGGCAAGCCCAAGTACGTTAAATACAGACATTAAAATTTAGAGGTGAAGCTACGCTAAGGTCAGTAATTTTTAAAAAGTCTTCCAGGTGACCTCTTAACACTCTCTCTAAGAGTCTTATACTATGAATGAAAAAAGATTACCATATTATATTTCTATATCTCTATACATTTTATTTAATAAGGCTAGGTTCAGATTGGTACATTTACGTATCAAAAAAGATTTCTGCATTTCAAACCAAAAATGGGCTAAAAAACCCCCCAGATAATACTTCATAGCTAATTAAAAGTTACAGAAAAATAGTCACTCACAAGAGTGATGGTAGCACTTTCTGTCCTCTGCAAGCAAGGAAACAGAAAACATACAATTTTTCCTTTCCTTTCGTTTTCTTCCCCTAAACACATGGCTGCTGGCTGCAAGAATTTCCTCTCAGATAACATTTACTGTAAATGTGGAATTAACATCTGGCTTAAAACTCAGACAAGTACTGGCTAAGATTACTGCAGGAGATATTAGGAGAGGGAAAGAGGTATTATGAGTGATCAACTTATCATAAAGTTTTCAACATAACATTTTACGACCAGGGCAGACTGCCTTCCCTTTCACATGAGACATGACCTTCCACTCCCCGGAGTAGCAGAAAAGTTTCCGATCTAGAAACAAATTACCAACAAAGTTGCAGAAGCCTGAGGTCCCCAGCTACCCCAGCTAATGGCACCAATAACTTGTACTGATAGAGAATTTCTCCTTCAAGGGTCTCATCAAAGCATTGGGAAACAAAAGCCCAGAAACAAACCTCAAAGTCCATGCAGGTTAGTAAGCATCGCCACTAGTTCCCAGAACAAGGAGTTTTGTACTGATGTATGTACAGTATACCTTTTTGTCCAACACTGTATTGCTGTAAATTATAGGACTATATTCACCCCACGCTGCCTTTGCTTTTGGAAGTGACTGTGAGAGTGTCACCAGCAGTTTGATAAATAATCATATTTCCATGTAAAATCTGCAAATAATGGGCAGCAATTTTGGGTATAAATTATGAACTGAAAATAGTAAATTAAATTTAGTAAAAAATGCACTCAATAGATCTGGAAATCAAAGAACCTATTTAGTGTTCTACATGAAATGCATTGCTTATCACTGTTGTGTAAACAAAACACTTGAACATTTATTTTCATACTGTAAATTAGTCAGATCAGGGAAAAAAACCCCATTATGAGTGAGACATCCAATTTATTTTGGCCAGTGATAAAACTACTTAGATCAATCAATCAATGTTCCTACCTTCAAAATTAGTTTACAAATGAAGATTATTAATTTGAAAACCTATTTGCTAACTTATTGTACTAGAAAAATGCTGTGATATTTTAGATGAGTCAAAGATGTTTTCTGTAACTTAGCAGCAGGTTAGTTTCATGGCAACACAATACAGTTCAATTTGACATTGTCAGTATAGTTCAAGCTATAAGCTTCAAAGACTGTCTTATGTATTTCATTTGAGCAGTATTGACTATAAAACATTTTCCTAAGAAGGAGGCAGTCTGATGTTATTTAAATAAATAAAAACACTGAATATATTTTATGGATGCATGAATGAATTACTGTTTCACAAAGAATTCTATTAGTGATTCAATCCAAAGCTTTATGAAATGTGATGGTTTGTATCTGGCCCCTTACACTTTTAGTTCCCCTTTTTTAAACTGTGACTGACAATGCAAATAAATGATGGCTCTGAACCACATCCCCAGCCACCCCCAGCCACATTTGGCTCCTTCACTGCTATTCTAACATAGTGTGCAGAAAATTAACATTCACACAATGTGTAACCGTCACAAGATAAACCAATTTTCTCCAATGCCAAGGCTCTGTGGAAATCTACACACACATTTCTCCCTCCTGCTTAGGCAAACACTAAATGGATGTTTGCATCTGTGTGAGACTGCAACTGAGTACTGTGATAATCTGTATGTTTGTTGGGGAAACATAATGCCTGTAAATAAACACTACCAAGCAACAATACCATGCGTATCCTGCAAGCAAATCCTAGTTAGCAGAAATCACACCCTGTGCAAGACAGCGATGGAGACAACTCTCTAAAGACTGAACTCTCAGGATACAATGAATTACTTTCATAGGCGCCTAAAGTCATAGAAGTTTAATTATAAAAGCTTCAATATCATAAAGGATTAGTGATTACTAACAATATACTAGAGTGAATTTTAATCTCAGGGAAATATTTTAACTGTTTTTTCAGATGCGCACTTTCTCTGGTAGTAAAAATAAGACAATATTACTTTCAAACAAGCTAATGATTTAGAAACAGATCTTTTATGGTTCCAGACCAGGATATGCCAGACAAGCAGGCTCAGAAGGACTGTCAAGACCTGATGATGGACATTATTTTCTAATAAGACTAACGCACCTGTCATATAATCTCTAGTCTCCACAGCAGATTAACAGCTTGCTTCAAACAGCAATTTTGCAAAGCGGTTACTAGGATTGAGCAGAAGTGAATTCCAGACTTCTCAATACCAATACATTCATACACATAATCCACAATATTTACTTTATGCACAGGCTTCTTTAGAAACTATAATGAGATTTAACCAATTGCTATTTATTTAAAAAGTTTTTTTTTAAAAAAGACGTATCTAAGCAACAGCTTTTCCCAAGACTTTGTAACAAACATTATGCTGAAGAAAGTATAGTTGTAAGTATTGGAACGAGTCCTGAGTCTCTGAATACCACTCCCAGCACAGGACCTTCAAATTTTCCTGAAGAATGTCTTAAGGATTTTATTGCAGACACATTCTGTTCAGGAAGACAACATCTGAACTCAACTGAATTCTTTTATCATATTAAATGTTCAGTTGCATTATATCCTGAGAAAAATGTTAGAATTTTATATGGAGAGCAGGAAAAATGACTAGACTAGACTCAAATAGAATGTAGGAAAAAATCTGAGGAAAAAAGGCCGTAGTCCATAATGCCACCCTAGCCAGAATACTGTCTGGATATTTTGTGGCATCTTCATTCTTGAGAAAAAACTGTATCTAGAAGAATCCCCAAGAATATTTCTCACTAAGGACACTGTTGCACTGAATTCTGTGCAAAACAGTCTTGGAACCGCTGGCTCAAGTATTCACAAACACAAGAAAACAATCAAGAAAGTCTCCTTTGATCCACACTTTTTTTTTTTTTTTTTTTTTTTTTTTTTTTTTTTTTTTTGAAAAGTAGAGAACTATGTATAATCTAGGGCTGTACTTTGTTGGTTCAGCGAACCCAAAAACACATAGGAAGAGCTTTACTGGATTCAGAGAGCATCCTTGCCATCCATTACTGCAGTAACTGGTTTTAAACATTGCCTCGTTGATTGCAGTTTACTTTTTCTTTTTAAAGTTACTTTAATTTTTTTTTTTAATCCAGAATGCTGATCTTCTGAAGAACACTTGAAACTATAATAGCCTGTGTCTACTGTATCTTGAATCATCTGGATGTTAGGAGGTCAGCATCTTTTCATTATGGGCAGCACAGAGATCAAGACAGAGGAACTAAGTGTTAGAGCCACATCCAAGAGTAAGGAAAGGAGGAGGTTAGCTGGAACAGCATTTTAATCCATTTTAACACAACAGCTACATTACAAAGTGCTTTTCATTAACCAGAAATCATAAGCGTATGTGTATGGGTATGAGTCACTGCCAGAGGCAGTATTTTTTCTATTACTCTCATTACTTCTCAAACAAATGCTACTGGTAATTAAATCTTACGTAAAAAGAAATATGTCCCTGTTCTGTGCTATACAAAGAATAGCAAACAGCCACAGCAGATTTATTAATTTTGGGTGCATTTACTAAAATAACTAAAACACCAGATCAGTCTTTTGAGGAAGCCCCCATCCATTTATCTTCCAAATATTAAATTTTTATTTTTCCAGAAATCTGTATGCTCTGTATGTGCTCCAAACACTCCCTTCAAGTTACCAATATTCAAAATTCTCCCCTGCATAAAAAAGAAAAAAAAGAAAAAGAAACCGAGAAAATGACATCAGACCTGATGCACAGATATAATTAATTGTTTAGGAAGAGTGTAACTTCACAAGGGTAAAGTGAATGTATTTGGAAAATGACAATCACCACTGAACCTTTAAACCAAAGATAATTCCTAATGAATTCCTTAACATCAACAGAGTTTTGATGCAATGATTTTCAGTTGGGTAATGTTACTATTAGGAAATCAAAGTATTTGATAAAACTGTTTCCATTCATTTTAAAATTTCAGAGAAATATGTTGTGAGGCTAACTAATGGCTATGTTTTGACTTTTGAAATGGAGTGCTTTGGTTGTCTTCCCAAAATATTTTATACATATACATACTGAAGTCAAATGGAAATCTTTCAATACGTCAGACCCCAATCCAAAACCATGTTCTTATACCTCTAGATTTTCTCAAAACCTGCATATATTTCCATTAAAATACTCTTATAATCTTAAAATACTGACATCTCTATTCAAGCATACAGGATTCTGACAGAATAAGGCAATATATATAAAAGAGCTTAAAATAATGTAATGGCAAAATGGTATGCAGTCACTGAAATAATAGCCAAAATTTAACTCCCCCCCCCCAAAGAAATATTAGTAAGGCCAACCACAAATCTGTGTGACTGCTCCACAAAATGATCTGAAAAGGTGCAGTGCCTGTTTGCCTGTCACTCTGGGTCATGCAGCTCTAGGCCAAAGCAGGTGTCTGCACCAGTGCAGTGGAAACCACCCTGGACTCTGGAATATCACAGCTGCTTGCAGCTCTGACTTTTTTCATACTTTTCAAGTAGATGACAGAGTACACCCCACTCAGTAAATGGGAAATTAACACAAAATATCCTAAAGTTTATTATCACTCAGAATACAGTCAGCAATTACATAAAGAGAAAATAAGTTATCTGCCTTCTTTGCACACCTGAGGAAATAAAGATACCGTAAACTGCAACTCTGTACACCTACAAAGAAGTAAGACATCTCTGCTGGACAGAACTGACAACTTTATTTTTTTCCTGCATTTCTTATCTCAGCTAAAAACTACCATTTTGGTCAGAAAAACATGCCTCTCTTTTCTCATTATTGCCCTGAACTTTTTTTGTTTAATCATGATTTAGACATTTTTTCCTCCCTAACACACAGAAACATAAATAATCTGTTGGCAGACCTTGTCAATCACAAAAGTCATTATGATATCCAGTGAGAAGAAGGCTTATTCAGCTTGGATAACTGTCATATGTAAAATCTAAACATGGCTGTTAGAATACCTAAGTATTCCAAAGTCAAAGAAACACTGACAAGATTCTACAGACCAGGCACTAAAAGCAAAGTAAGATTTTTCCATTAAAGTGACCAAATAAGGTATGCTGGGAATAAGAGAAAGAAACTAATTTCTATAAGAGTGGTTTTAAAAAAAAATTACTTGGTGTGAGTTATGTTCTTGACAGAGTTGTTAGCAGAATCTTAACAGCTTTATTTGAAGTCCTCAGTCCCTTTGAGGAATATGTCATCATGAAAGTACAGGTCCACTTAACCTATACTTGTGCAAAAAGCCAGGTGCTCTCACTAAAGGAACGGGGTACAGAGAACTTTCCATTCTGGAACTGAGTATCCAGAGAAGTATCACTATTAAGACTGAGGCAAAAGGGGCAGTAAGTAGCTTGGCCTTTCCCTCATCCTCTGTCACTGTGTTTACTTCTGCAAACAACAAAGCATGGAAATTCTCCTTAGCCTTTCTTTTGTTGATGCTATATCTATAGAAACATTTTTTATTTTCTTTTATAGCAGTAGCCAGATAAAGTTCCAGCCGGGGTTTGGCTCTTCTAATTTTCCCTCTGTATAACCTCATGACATCCATGGACTTCTCTGGTATAGTCTGCCCTTTCCTCTACAGGTCAAAAACTCTAAACTCTGCCTTTTTTTTCTCCTGAGTTCCCTCCAAAGCTCTCTGTTCAGCCAGGCTGATTTTCTTCCCTGCTGGTTCATCTTCCAGCACATGGAGAAAGTCTGCTCCCATGCCTTGAAGATTGCTGTCTTGAAGAATGTCCAGCCTTCCTGGACACCACTGTCCCCCAGGACTTTCTCCCAAGCAACTCTCCCAATAGGTCTCCTAAACAGGCCCAAACCTGCCCTCTGGAAGTCCAAGGTGGCCATTCTGCTGATCCCCCTCCTTACTTCTGTGAGAGTTGATAACTCTGTCATTTCAGGATCGCTGAAATGCTCAAGGTGTCCTCCAGTCTTTCATCACACAACAGTCCCTTTCTCTTGGCAAACAACAGGTCCAGTGGGATGCCTACCCTATTTGGTTCCCACACCAGCTGCATCAGGAATTTATCTTCCACACAATCCAGGAACCTCCTAGACTCCTTCCTCTCTGTGGTATTATATTCCCAGCAGACATGTGGTAACATGAAGTCCCCACAAAAAAAAGGGGCAACAACCTTGAGACTGTTTTATGGTTCTATGTTCCATGACTCCCTAAAATCAGATCAACAGCTGTGTCAGTCAAAGTAGGAAAAGCAATTGGCACTGGAAAAACAGTGCAAATTATTTTGCTCAGTTTGTTCCTAGGTTATTTGCAAAAATCAGATATACCAGTTTTAAAATCTTGAAGGACATGTCTCAGATGAAACTGCATGCATTCAATTAACTTGTTTCCAATGCAAAAACTGTTTTGACAAATTTTCTTCCCTGATTCGTCTATATTCTGAGTAGCTTTATTAGTCAAATAATATTGCACATTCTAAAAGAAAAATTGAATTACATTAAAATGTAATTTAGAGACAAGATAAAATGTATCTATAAACAAAAATACAACTTCCACGAGGTAAAGGAGAACATAATGGATAACTGAAATAAATTTGCAATAAATCAAGAAAGACCTTAAAAAATTAAAAAATTATTTGCAGAAAAATTTCACCAGAGAGCCTCAAAGCTTCTTACATTGCTCCTAACTACAAGAAATTAAAGAAATAGAAAGGAGATGAGCTGGAAGCATGCCAGATGGTGTTACCCTGAACTTATTACCCATTGTTACTATCTTTATAGGGCCAGGAAGGCAAGGGATCTGAAAATCATAGGAAGCTGGTTAGCTAGACTCTCTGGAGCTTTTTCAGGTCAATGTCACACTTAAAACATGCCTGCATGCAACAAGGTGAGATCAGCCACCTTGCTCTTTGGCTAAACCTATTATGAAAACCTTCAAAAACGAGATGGCAAACTCTCTCAGGGAAGACTTGCTCCCATCCTGCACTGTCCTGGAGAGAACTCCCTTCCACTGGATTCCCACGTGTTAAGATCACTGAGCTTCAATCACATTAAACAAACAAGAAATTTTTAAGTTTTGATTACTTTCATTTGCAACCAGATGTATTTTAATGGCTTTCACAAGTTTATTAATTCTTTCGTTTTCTGTACTCAAACCACTCACAACATGCCATTATTTAAATCACTAATGATATTCAGAAAAATCCCTTAAATCCATTTAGTTGAGACTATAATCCAATATATTATAAACCATCAGAGGTTCTACTTTTTGTCAACCAAGCAGAAGAAAATAGTACACTTGTTAAAAAACCACTTTTTTGACTCAAAAGTTAAAATCTTGCCTCTCTGCATATTGATTTTCTTCCAGTACAAATCATTCTCCTTGGGTAATAGGACAGAACGGCAGACATGAAATTACTTACAGTCTACTAAATTCCCTCTCCCTGCTGTTAAAACCTGGCCTACACTTCTGGGTATCCAAACACTCTGCAATACTTACTTCAGACATTGGGGATTCTCCTGTGTTATCCTGAAGGCTGCTAGTGGTGACCTCAGTTACTTTAAGACATAAATGATATTCTTCACAGTTACCACACAAGTTCTATTGGGTGGCAGAAGAAAATTTGGGGCTGTGAGATGACATACAGAATATATTTACTCAGAGAGACATAAAACAAAAAAGTTGAATTTTCCATCACAATCTATTTGTACACGTGTCCTGGTTTTGTCCAGAAAGTCAAATTAAAAAGTTAATTTTCTTCCTAGTAGAGTTGGTACACTGCTGTGTTTTGGATTTAGGATGAGTGAAGTTGGTAACATGCTGATATATTAGCTCTTGGCAAGCAGGGTTTATACTATACTATACTACATATCACTTTGCACTGTGATATGGTGTCAAGAAGTTTTCAGCTTCTCACACCAACCCACCTGTAAGTAGGCTGGAGGGCACTGGAAGCTGGCAGGAAGTACAGCTAGGATGATCCAAACTGGCCAAAAGGATATTCCATACTATGTGATGTCATGTTCAGTAGATGGTACCAGGGAGAGAGCTGGGGCTGCTGCTCAGGAACTGGCTGGGCATCGGTTGGCAGCAACTCAACTGTGCATCACTTGTTTTTTATATTCTAATTATTACCATTACTATTATCTGTTCCTTTTCTGTTCTATTAAAAAGTCTTCATCTCAACCCACAAATTTTACCTTTTTTCCCCCCAGTTCTCTCCCCCATCCCATTGGGGAGGGGGGAGCAAGCGAGCACTTGTGTGGTGTTTAGCTACCTCCTAAGTTAAACCAGAGTAACCCAATTAGGAGAAAAAGCACAGTAGGCAAATAAAGAGACAATAACTAGCTGATCATACTCCAGACATAATCTTACAAATGTGCAATTTGCAGTGATAAAGTATTCTGATACTGTCTAACTGAAGTCACGAATCAATAATATTAATCTGTAACATCTTCTGCTTCGCTGCAAGTTGCTCATTACAGAAAGTCCTTGGGTTAACACCCATGCACTGCCGTATCACATTACTGCAGCCCTGAGGACACGGCAGGGCTGCTTATCTTGGCACGCAAGAAGCCAGTGGGGTGTCCCTTTTACCTATGGGTGTGGTGTAAACACCGAGGCAGAGGCAGAACTGTTGTGGTCCCAGCAGACCTCTACACGTTACAGCTGCTGATCATTTCTTGCTGGAAACTGCTATGGCTTTTCAAATGTGTATGCACCACGAGGTTTCAGACAGCTTCTGATTTTATGGTATCTAAGGACAGGCCCATCAAAACCACAGATCTTTCCTTTAAGAAAAGGCGGAACTTGCACTGTGATATGGTGCCAAAGAACCAGATCTGCATGGAAAACACACCATGTAATTTCTATCCTTTAAAATTTGCTGTGGACTTCACTTCCTCACTGCTCACCCCAAAGTACAAATCCACGGCTGAAAACACGCCGTGGCCCAGACATGAGCTTCATTCAGCTCTTCACCAACTGCACACCTCAAGCCATCTCAATTACATATAATCCTGTCTTTGTCAGCCAGAACAAGGGTGCCCACGGACACTCAGGGCGGCAAAGAGCAGGAGAAAGCCTTGAAAGCAACAGAATGTGATGCAAGCTGCATGGAGTCAGCAATGAAGGTTTATTAGTGCTAGCTCATTTTCAGCCCCACAGTCTTTCTTCTCAGGGTACTCCCTTGCACCTGAGGTTTGTGGAATACTTGTGCCTTGCAGAACACAGAGCTCACCACAGTTATGCAAGTTTAAAGGCTTCTGTTCCCAGAGTTTGCCTGAGAGATGATTCACAGCACAGGTAGCTCACATCTCTTCTCATGGTCCGAGTGGTAAAGTAAATGAACTACCATTGCGCAATGCAATTTTGCCAGTGGGGGCGAGCAGTACCCCCTGTGAACACAGCAGACAGCCAAAGGAAACCAGGCTTACACCTAACTTTTGCCAAAAAACCAGTGTGTGCCTTTCACTGACAGCCATAGAAACCAGGCAGGCAGACAGCCTGGTATCCTGTGTGGCGAGAAGAGTGAACCCTGATCCCTCACTGCACCCTGAGCATGGACACAGCACATAGTGCCAGGCTTTGGCTGCAGACTGACCCCAGCTCTCCTCTGCCAGGAAATGGGCAGCACACAGACCAGACACGAGCTATAGCAGATTCACAAAATTACAAAATCACAAAATCAGTAGGGTTGGAATGGATCTCTGGAGATCTTCTAGTCCAACCCCCTGACAAGGCAGGGTCACCTTGAGCAGGTGACACAGGAACACATCCACATGGGTTTTCAGTGCCTCCAGAGAGGGAGACTCCACGACCTCCACAGGCAGCCTGTTTCAATGCTCTGCCATCTTCATTGTAAAGAAGTTCTTCGTCATGCTGAAGTGAAACTTCTTATGTTTTAGCTTAAGGCCTTTGCTCCTTATCCTGTTGCCAGGCACCACTGAAAAGAGTGGGGCACCATCCTGCTGACACCCACCCCGAGATATTTATATGCATTAATGAGCTCCCCTCTCAGTCTTCCCTTCTCCAGACTAAATAGCCCCAGCTCCCGCAGCCTCTCTTCAGAAGAAAGATGCTCCAGACCCTTCCTCATCTTTGTGACACTCCACTGGAACCTCTCCAGCAGCTCCTTGTCCTTTTCGTACCCAGAACAAGTACTTCAGAATTCAAGTTGGGACAATCTCTGTCCTGTCCCCTCTTCCTAATAGCCCATACCCTCTTGCTTTTGCGGCAGTCCGGGGCCTGGCAGAGGGGCCGGGGCCTGTCCATTCCCTGCGCTCCGAGCCGGGCCCAGGCCCGGTCCTGGTCCCGCTGTCGCTCCAGGGCACGGCTCGGCCCCTCCCGAGCCCGCGGCTCGCCCGCGACCCTGCCCCAAGCAGCGCCGGGACCCCACGCCGGGGCGGGGAGCCCCGCGTCCGCCACCCCCGGAGCGCGTCCCCGCACCTGTAGTTGTAGCCGCTGAAGCGCTGGCTCTCCCGCAGCAGGGCGCGGTACAGCCGCAGCACCTGGGCACGGCTGGACGCTGCCATGTTGCCGACACGGAGCGGCTCCTCCCGCGGCGAGGCCCCTTTTCCCCGCCCTCCCGCCGCCCTCGCCGGGCGCAGCCGCGGCGGAGCGGGGCCGCAGGGCCGGCGGTGAGTGGCGGCGCGGAGCGGCAGCGGCAGCGGCTCGGCCCGGGCCCAGCGCAAGGCGCGGCGGGGCGGGGAAGAGCGGGTCCCCGGCCGGGGCAGCCCCGGGGGCGGGAGGCTCGGGGGACTCGGGGTCGGTTCCCGGGTCCCGCCGGGTCGGGCCTGCCCGGCAGCTCCGGCGGGGATCCCAAGGCGGGACTGCCCCGGGAGTCGGGCTCGGCCGTGCGGCTGTGAAGGGCCCGAGGGCGGGAAGGGGAGGCCTGAGCGAAAGCGAAAGCAGCGCTCAGATGCTCTGCTGGGCGCGGGCAGCAGCGCGGTGCGCGCCCCGTGCTTGGTGTGCCACGGGGAGGTGGATGCTGGCGGGGGGAGATGGATGTCGGGGCTGGAAAGCAGCAACAAGTGATGTGTGCGAGGGGTGCCGTGGAATCGATGTATGCATTTTCAGTCAGAGTTCATGTACTGGAGAGGATCCAGCAGAGGCCACGAAGATAATTTGGAGTCTGGAGCATCTGTCTTCATGAGACTGTTGGAGCTGGGCCTGTTTATTCTGGAGAACAGACTGAGAGGGGATCCATTAATGCATTTAAGTATATCAAGGGTAGATTACAAGAGGGTGATGCTAGGTTCTTCAGTGAGGCCCAGCAAAAGGATGAGGAGCAGTGGCCTTAAACTTTCGACCTCAATGTGAGGAACAACTTTACATTAAGCATAGCAGAAGAGTGGGACATGCTGTGCAGGGAGCTTGTGGAGTCTCACTCCCTGGAGACATTGAAAACCCACCTGGACACATTCCTGTGTCACCTGCTGAAGGTGACCCTGCCTTGTCAGGGAGGTTGTATAGATGTATAGATGATCTTCAGAGGTCCCTTCCAACCCCAACATTGTGTGATTCTCTGAAACCACTATGGACAATTGCAGCCATTGTACATCTGTGCTAGTGTACCAGGGCCCGTTGTGTTATAGTGATGTTTGAATTGTTCCTCTCTCAGTATTTGTTTTTAAAATGAATTCTGTTATTTAAACCCCATGTGAAGTATCCTTCTTTGCTGAAAGTTTTGCCACTGCAGAATAAACTTTGTAACTTACGCCGTAGTTGTATTTAATACTGATTTTTGAATTTTATCAGCAATACAATTTATTTAGAGTCACAGAATCATCAAGGTTGGAAGAGACCTTTAGTCTCCAGTCCAACTGTCCCCCCAGCACTGCTACTGTATCCCCTAAACCACCTCACCCAGTGGCACATCCAGGAGTCTCTTGCATGCCTCCAGGGGTGGTAACTCCACCATCTCCCTAGGTAACCTAGTCCAATGCTTGACCACCCTAACAATATATTTTTTCCCCCTAATATCTCATCTGAATCTCTCCTGTCTCAGTTTAAGGCCATTTCCTCTGGTCCTCTCACTGCAGGCATGGCAGAAGAAATTGGTCCCCACTTCACTAGAAGCTCCTTTCAGGTATCATGACAGGGTTCCTACTTCCTTTACAGTTTGTTATTTACATAGTTTATGTTTAAAACAACTACCATGTAGATATTTTACATGTCTCTGGCAAAAGGACTTCAACTGCCTCTTCTAATTTAACTCACGTTTTATTGCATATGCATTTGAGCATTATCGTCAGTTGTACATCTGATGGAATTTACAGTTTGTTTCAAAGAACTAAAATAGTTCTGTGCTTTTGGATGTAATTAGTATAGACACATGAATTTATTTCAGCTTTATGTTTACAAGTGTGCTGTGTTTTAGCAGCCCTTTTAGGCTTTTAGAAATGGAGATTTTCTGTATGTAGAAAATTTCTTGGATATTCTCTTCATCAAAGCCAAAGCTAGAAATATTACAGGAAATGTAGCAAATAAACACAGCTGGAGTACTGGGATAAGTGTCATGCTTCTGAGGCCTTCCCTTGGAAGTTACAAACCCCTGTGTTTCGGGTTTGGCCTTGGCACTGAGGACACCCACATGGAGAAATACATAGCCACCATGCCCTTCATTTGCTGGTGGGACCAACTAAATTCTCCTTGTTGCCCAAGCCATGTTGTTGGTGCAGATTGCCATGCCAGAAGCAGAGCCCATCTGGGGTGCTGGTGCTCCCCGTCTTTGCAGCTATTGGTGGCCAGGCTGCTGAATAGGTTATAGCAGAACTCTGCTGTGTGTCTGCAGACTTTTCATCTTCCCTGAAAGCAGCAGTGGCCACCCTGCCCCTTGTTATGAGGGTGGCCTTCAGACAGCTTAAAAAAATATGGTTCTGTCACGTACCGAGCCAAACTTAGGTTTGAGAGTTTAGCAAGGTTATGTGATATCATTCCGTGGATGTGTGGCAGTTGTTCCATCTAATTTTACAACAGCTCTCAGGCATTGTTGGAAATAAAGTTTTTGTGGTTACAATCCTCAGCTCTGAAAGATGAGTGAGTAATTGGGATGAAAGCATTCAGCAAATTTTGTTTACAGGAGTAGTATTAATGTAATATTTGAAAAGTCATTATTAATTATTTTTAGATGGTCTCAGATGCTAATCCTGTTCTAGAAACCCTGGCAGGTTTTGTGAGTTCTATTTTTTAATTTTTTTTTTTTTTTAGGTAACCATGCTTTTTGCTTAAAAAAACCTAGAAACCTCCTATGTTTAGAATAAGCAGTGAGCACATACAACACATGAACAAATGCAAAGGAAATCTGTCAAAAGAGAAAGTCTTTCTTCTTGTCTCCCTTTTCTAGTTTCACCTTTAATACACTCAAGGAGAGAAGATCAATTTTTGATTCAAACTAGTCACCTTTGTTCAGTTGGGTTGGCACTGTTAACTGGAAAAATTAATTATTTTCTTGTGCATTTGTTGGTGTGTTTTCTTGGAAGCCAATGGGTTATGGTCCCAGAAGCTGTGTCATTCTGCAGGAAGGGGACATTGCTGTGACTGGGATGCACGGGTTTCTGCTGGCCTCTGTTTATGTGCACCACTGCAAGCCTGCTGGGAATTCAAAGGACAGACACAGCCCAAGTGACCGCTGTGTGTCCTGTGACACCAGAGCCTGTGTGTGGGGAAGCAGCAGCAACCACTTCATTAACTGCCTCCTCATTCCTGAGGGGAAACTACACCTGAATTTTGGGTTGGTGGGTGTTCATTTGTACAGAAGTCTTTGCTTTCAGCCTTTGGTCTGGGAAGGAAGGTGGCGTGTGCCTTGCCCTTCTGTATCTCTCAGCATAAATAAGCACTTTGAGAGGATATAATAGTATCAGTACCTGGAATATTTAAGTGTGTAGTTGCTAAAAGAGGGAAGGGAGGGGAAGGAATTTGGATGAAGTACTTGCAAGGGCTGTGTACTGGAGTGGAAAGAAACAGCTTTTCTATTCTCTGGGACATATTCGTTGTCTTGTCGTATGTTGCTGAATTGTTCCACAATTTCAGCTTTATGACACAGCATTACACACTTTCAGAGAGCATGTACTTTGCTGGTATGCTGCTGTTGGTTTTCATTTTTTTTTTTTGGGGCTCAGAACAATAATTGATTGTTGTGATACTATAATCTCTAAATTGCTTTTCAATTTGTGAAAACATGCTAATTTTTCCGTGCTGCAGTGGTGTGGTGTTGTCACAGAGGACACGGAAAGAACCACACGAGGACACGCTGGTGAGCGAAGCAGGAAAAAAGGGCCCAGTTTATTTACAAAACTCAGTTTTATACATTTCCTATGGGGCCTGTGGATTGGAGGATGGAATTCCACCTCTCAATCCACATTGGTCAAGCTAACTGTCAATGACTTTTCTCCTCCCACCTAGAAATACGTAAACAATGAAAGAGCAAAACATGGCCATTGTTTATAGTAGAAAGTGCGACAAAGTAAAATTTCTGACTCCAATATGAAGAACATTACAGAAGGCTTAGAAAAGTCTTCAAAACCAGGGTGACATGGTGTCTCTTCTTTCTTTGTCTTAGTTCTTGGTTGATAGGGTTGTGCACAGTGAGATCCTACACAGTGTAGAGTATCACCTTTAAAAGAAGGATTATAAATCACAAGAGTTTTGAGATTTCAGTGACAAATGTAACAAACTATAATTTAACTGTTCTCTATGTTGAAGATTTCAACATAGAGTATCAACAGGAGGCCTTGACTGACTGTGCTACTTAAAAAATTGTATTTAGTTGGTTGCCCTGTAGAAAATAACATTTTTATTTAGGAGGAGAAACTTCCATATTTCGAATTCAGCTATACTTGTGAATTCTTTGTGCATTTAAAAAAATTCTACCTGGAAGCTGAGAGGGAAGAAAAGAAATGGTGAAAAAACTCTTTTCTCAGTCAGCTTTTTGAGAGTTACCCCATCTCTTTCCAAACTGAATTGCAGAATGTTGTGTATTGTTTAAAGTAAGATTGTAAGAACAGTAATAATAGGAAAAGCAAAATGCAACCAATAGTGCATTCCTGTTATAATACTTGGTCTTTTAAGGGAACACCTGTTTTACCACTGTTCCTAAACCTTAGTTCATGATCTATTGTGCTGCAGGCATCAGACTAAAAGAAACACTGAATTTTGTTTTCCTTCTTGGTAACAGTTTTAACTTTCTAATTTCCTGTGGCTTAAGTCCTCCAGAGGGTTTCAGGAGCATTAAGTTACCTAACAATTAAGGAGCTGGACAGTTCAGCAGTCACAGGATAACTTCTGGATCAATGAAAGAAAGTGTTATACACCATATTGATTTTGAAATATGTTCTTAGTGGACATACATTGGTAAAATCCTTTGAATTTCTTGAAATAAATATACTATAAAAGTCTAGAATTAAAAGGACAATTTTGTGTTATAGGCAAAAGAATAACTAATAGGGGATTAAAATTGCCAGTAATGCTTAAACAGTTCAGTGTGTAATAGTTGCATCAAACACAAATGACACTTCTGAACCCTTCTAACGTTAATGCTGATGAAGACAAGAACACAACAAAAATGTAACATATTTTGGCTGTGTGGTTTTTGTTATAGTGAAATCTTGTTCAGAAATCTAATCATGAGAAGCATAAAGGACAGGATTAATGAGGTGTTCTCATCCATGACCTTTTCAATTCCTAAATGCTTTCTTTGCTATGCTTTCCAGTGTTTTATCAAATTTAGTTTCAAATAACGTCTCTTTCTGTGGGAAAATACATTCTATTTCATATAATATTGCTTTTAAGAAATGTTTTCTGATGCTCATCCTATGCCACCCTCTTCCCTGAGTTCATCCCACTTTTTCATTTATGCCACTTTAGAGTCACTCTGTGTAATCCCTCTCCCTCTTCTGTGATTTACACTATTATTGTATTTCTCAGTAACTGTCAGCCAGACAGGCTAAATTGTGTCATTACTTTGATATTTTTTCTGTCCTGTTTCAGAGGATATCGAAAATTTTAGCTTAGGAAGCAAATTTGGCTGTAAAACAAGGGCTGATACTTTGTTTAAGAGCAACTGAGAGTCTCTTTGTAGCCATATATATTTTTTGCTGACTTGTGATTTCTGGTTTGGGAGGTTGGTTACAAATGGTACTGCCAATCTTTTGAGTTAAAGATCATGATTGCACCTAAGATGTTTTGCTAGAGCAAAGTTCTTTCTTCTCTTGAGTTTACTTTTTGTCATATATAAATGTGTATGTGAGTGTGCAGAAAAACATGTAAATATGTAGTCAGGTATGCACATGGTCATGCTGGGGTGGTAAAGGTCATGCCCTTCATCTCAGATTCTCCATGTTTCAGCCTTGGGGATTGGTGCACAGCTAACATAGTGCTGTGGAGTTTTTTCCCTGCTTACCCAGTTCCATGTCTCAAGTATGAAATCAAAGACATCGTGCTGCTTATGTGCATCCCAGTTCTTCTGCTTCCTGGATTGTGGGCATGGCCTTTCTTGTCAGATGACACTAGGGTCTAGCTTCACTCAAGGACTACTGCCTAAATTCCTTCCCTGAAAATCCACTTCAATTAGCCATTTTCTTACAAATCCTTCTTGTGTGATTATTTGTTGGAAACAATTCCTACATCAAAGTGTCACTAGGTGTAGAAGTATAGTGCTGCTATAAGGTAGTGTGGATCTGATGTAAGAAAACATGTTATCCAAGCTAAAGTAAAAGTTGAAAGGTCTTCTCTAATGTGTTGGAAAGGTGTGACCTCTGATAATGGAACATGTGAAAGGAACTAATTCTTAAATTTTTTTAGTGAAAGAAAAGTTAAGTAAAATTTTCGTTTACAGTGGATGGGTAAATCATCAAGGATTGAGTAGATTGTAAGTAGGCAATCTGTTTAGTTTTCTGACAGTGGGATGAGGGGAGGAGGAATGCGATTTTCCACTTGTAACACATGTTCATTTTATATGATGCTGTGCATCCATGTATTGTAGGAGAAGGGAATACAGATGACCTTGCCCCTAATAAGTAACAGCTGTGTTAATTACCCAATACAGCCTTGCCCTGGATGAGTTACAGCTATATCCAATGAGGATAAGTGTGATAAAAGGGAGAGGGTTAGCTGGTGAGGGGAAATCGTGAAGAAAGATTCTGGGGAGAGAGAGTCACTGTTGTGAGGTCAGTAATGGGTCTGCAGTCAGAGCCTGTTGTTGGAACCTGCAGTCACAGTCTAGCCAGGTGAAAGCCTGCACTCAGAGTCTGCAAACCAATGCCTGCAGTCACAGTTTAGCAGGAAATAGCCAGCAGTCAGAGTCTGCAGGGGAAACCTACAGTAGGAGCTCACAGTATCCAGAGCCTGTGAATAGTTGGAGTCAGGATGGCTGAGCTGTAAAGAGAATTAAACCAGGACCTTTTTTATGCTGTGATAAACAAGAAGTCTGTGTGTCGGCTCATTTCTAGCCTCTAACAAGAGGGCTGCTGCAACAATGTGTGACTTTAGTAGCTTGGACTTTTTATCCAGGAAGAAGAATCAACAGTTTGAATAGGAAGCTGTTTCTGGAGATGAAAGAATGCTGTGGAGCAATGCTTTAACTGAAATGAGGAAAACAATATAGCTGTATTAGGAATTGTAGTAATGGTAGACTTTAAGATACTTACTTTTGCATAATCCTTGACATTTTTGATCTTTCATCTTGTGTCACTATTGGTTTTATGTCCTCAGAGCTCTGACAATGAGTGATAATGCATTAGGGACATGTTCCTGTGTATATCATGCTTCTGAAGCATTTGTGAGATCAGCTGAATTGTTAATACTTCCGTACATGCCTTTGCAGTTCAAGATAGAACTCTCATTTTATTTTATTTCTGCTCCTGTTTTTTATATCTGGGGTGACTCTGTCAAAATTTTCCTTTCAGCCTGAGAAGGAACAAAGCGCTGACTAAAACTAACAGGCAAAAGAAGCAGAGCTGAAGAAAGATTATCTTTGCTTGCAGGTAAATAATTAAAAATAAACTTAGCTTTTTGAGTCTTTGACACCAAGCACTGCCAGCCTTGAATATAATCCCTTTGAAATCTGCCTAACTACCTAGGCTGCTGTTCAGTGTGAGAGGAGGTGGCATATTTAGGTTCTCATTTTACACACCAGTTATAATTGATGCAGAATGGGATGCGATGCTCTTGTGAATGGAGAATGAACTCAGGGAGCGCTGGAGAGGCAATAGTTAGGCCTTTACAAACCCCACCATTAACCTTCCAGTCTCTTACCTATGTGACCCCATGACAGCATCAGGCAGTGTGCGTCAGTGGCTCCTAATAAGGTCTGTGGCTTCCCTCCAGCTGGCAATAAGTATTGATTTAGGTGGGGATGCAGACCGATGAAGTGGAGCTCCCAACTTTCATGTAGGGATGGGTTTACATTCTGCTGAAAGGTGAGAAAGAGGAATGGGGGAAGAAATAGTTTGAAATACTGTTTGAATGTTAGTGAGACTTCACCTGTCTGGACACCTGAATCAAGTATCTCCTTGTTCTACAATTTCTGTGTTTAGCTTTTTCAGGTAGGTTTTGTAGCCTAGTATTGGTTTTGGCCAAGGTCAGGTTGTGGGGATTTTTGTTGTTGTTGCATTTTGTTTGTTTGCATGTTTATTTTAACCTGACAGTACACATGCTTTTTTTCCTTTAATTAATTTTTATGCACATGATTATAATTATCGTTTAACTTTTTCCTTTTTTGGAAATGACTCCCGATGAAGTAGATGTGATGCATCTAAAATGGAGAAAACACATAAACAGAGCAAAATATTAGGCGCTCACACAGATTTAGTAGTACTTTTTTTGTATATGTAGGATTTCAAAATTCGTTTGACAATCAAGAAAGTTTTCAGGACCTCAACACTGAGAGTGTTCTTACTTTTGAGAGAATTTGCATAATTTTAAAATTGCTTTCTTACTTATTTTGACTATGAAAATAGCTTTTTTTCAACATTTGTTTTAACTTTGATTTTATTATACTAATTACTTACAGTCTGAAAATTGCATAGTGCATTACACCAGCTCTTCTCATGAGAAGGCAATATTGTAAAATGGACAGATATGGTATTGTATGTGTAATGTTATCATGTACTGAAGAGGTAATTAAATATTGGCTCTATATAAGTTTGTTGAACTTAGAATTGCTTTTTTTTTTTTTTTAGCTTTTTATGTTGGCACGCTAACTTTGTCAAGTTTTATGAAACAATGTTGTTCTAAACAGATGGATGTTGCTTGATAGAGGTTAACTTTTTCTGTTTCCTTTCTGTCCCTCTTCCTCCCTGCACAGATTGTGGTTCTTATTCCACCCTCCACTTCCACTTGTGATGTATCTTATTTTTATCCTACCATTTTATCGCTGTTCTGCTGTGGTAGGTTATATTCTTAATATAGTATTAATTCTACAAACAGAAACTCTGCCGGATAGAATTGAACTAAGTACGTGGGAACACCGTGTTTATTCTAGTTACTTTGTCAGACTTCCTGAGTTGTTATTTAAAGGATTCCTTTCTGAATAAGCTAAGTTTAAGAGCTATTGCAGATTCTGTGAAATCCTATTTTGTCCACTGATATTAGGAGTTCATTTGATCCCAGTGTCCCTGGGGGTCTCAGTCCTGACCCTGAGTGGCAGACCCTGCTGGGCCTGTGTGGAACGCAATCTTTCAGCATGTGGCATGTTGCAATTCTACAGATGTTTTTAAAGAAAACAAACCAAAACAATTATTATGTTTTAATTTTGATTCTCTCAGTATGTAACAGATGTGGTATTAACTGAAGATTGTTTTGTCATATGTGACCTTGAGCTATAATAACATCTTATTCTCCATTAATAATAAAAACTTTATTCTTTCATGTTATTTTCTTTGCTTCCCTGACTTTCATATCTTCTTTCACCTAGTCAATGTGTATGTCTTGGCTCAGAATGTAAGATGAGAGGATGTATTGCCTTTGGTATCTAAAGAATAGACTGAGAAATACTTCTGTGTATAGTCTTAAATATGCATACATACACTTCTGTGCTGTAGTCTGGGATGTGCATTCTGAGTTCTGTCTTAAGTTTTCTTTCTCTGAGGCTTGTTCAGGAGAGAAGTGTGACTTGCAGGTGTCTGGTGTCACAGAAGAGTTCTCTAACTTAATGAAAATACGTGGCTTTCTCAAGGCCTTTCAAACAAAGATTTTCTTTGTTCTTTGAGCTGGGCTTTGTTTAGAGTAAGTATATCAGCATTAACAAGCCTTATGGGAGATGTTGCCCAGGAACATTACAGATGTTAAAACGTGAAGCTGCTTGGGAGCCCATTATCCAAGGGAGCTGTGAGCCCCAGACTCAAGCCTTTCCTGTTTTCTAGCATTAATGAAAAAGAAAGAAGTTAGGAATACTAGTCTTGTTTTTTTTTTTTTCAGTGTGATACTTTAAAACTTTTTTAATCTGGTGGTAGCAGGTCTGCATGGAGATGTAATTTCAATCTGTGGTTTAAGTCATGATTGCCTTGCTTTGCTTGCTGCAGAATATTTTGGAAGTAGTTCTTTAACAAGTTATTGGAGATGTCAGCACCTCTGAAATGCTGTAAAGGTATTGTTCAGATGTAATCAAATACAGTGTTACGAGTGTCAGTGGGTCTGCCTGAATACATATGAAGTAATCCTGGCTGGAAACTTGTAAAAAAACCATAGCACAGTTGTAGCAGGAAATTACAACAGAATTGAGCAAATGCATTTCAAAATTTGACTTATATTTATTTGAATAGGCAGAACTTTAAATTGAGAGGGCTTATATTTATCATGAATATTTATCAGCAGCATTGTTTATAATTCAGTGTCAGTTGTTGTAGTTGAAGTATTTTTAAGGAAAATACTACTTTTTTTTTACCCTTAGGCTTTAAACATAATTCATGTATTTATTTAGCTGTAGTTACAGAAAATGTTTCATAATATAAGTAGAATTTTTGCAGATCAGATGTTCTGTCTTTTGGGAGCCCATATACATTCATAACTGTAGAACATGCAAGGTAAAATTTTTAAGCTGGTTGATGGAGGTTGGTTAGGTAGTTAATTCTTGAGTGTCTTCTTGGGTACACTTGTCTTTAAAAGAGCAAAATAAGTCTTTCATCTTGCAGCTTAGCAGTGTATTGGAAGAATGACAGGGCAGTACACAGGCTTGACAGCCATGTGGGATTTAGAAGAGGTGCATTGTAATAAACACCAATTGCTTGTTTTAGAAATTGATGAAAGTTTAATAAAAATAAAATGGTTATAAAAAATAGTAATACAAATATAATAATAAAGGTTAAACAATTTAGAGTTAGGACAATTAATAAGACAATAACAGCAGAGAGTTACAGCCCGGGCTGGGTCCCCCTTCCTAGACAAAAGTCAGCCAGGAGAAGGACCCCATTAAAAGAGAATTTACTCCTTAAGAGGAGTCACCTCATGATTATGCATATTTTATTTAAAACAAGAAATTTTGCCTGGTACTTGTCAAAAACTTTGTTAATCCCCAGGTGCCTTTGAGTCTAAGTCAGGCTTGAAGAGGTTGTTTCTGTTGATAAGGAAGCCATAAATCCCTCTCCTCTGGAAAATTTAGGGGTTTCTGTAATTGTTATCTCTGTGCAAAGAATTTCTTGGTTATCTTCTCTTTTTCTTGAGCTAAAAAAGAATATCTCACACACATAGTTCCTATTTTGATTACTAAAGCTTAATGTTAATTACAAAACTATATTTACTATATTATTCAAATATTAATACACCATAACTTTTCAACCTAGCATAATACATATAGTAAATATCTGCATAGAGCCATATAATATGCATTTTTCACATACATTATCCATTCACCTATCACCTGTGCTAAATTTTAGTGCTGGAATCAAGGAAATAATAGCAAAATAGTTAAAAAATAAGTATGTAAATAGAGTAAGTTTGCTAAAAAGACCAGGGTAAAGGAAAGCAAACTGAAGATGCTTAGCAGGGCAATCTTACTTCATTTTTTTTACCTTCTGAAATTCGTACTGTTGTGAGACCAACTGTATTGAGGCAGGTACTGTGATTGTGTGAGACTTGCTGGCAGAGTTGTCTGTATTGTTTTCAAATCTTGCTGTACATGAGAGACCAGTGTTTTGTGTAGGTTAAATGGGTTGGAATGAACTGTGTCATTTAGAAAGTGATGTGATGAGTTGTTTTGTTCTGTTTTTTGTCCTTTTACAGCATGCAAGTCAATAGTCTACACTGTGCTCTGTGTAGACTAGCTGCTTTTCCCTATACTTTTGTTTTACTTGTTTTTTCATGCTTTATTCATGTTTGCAACGCATGTGATTTGAGATCAAATGTAAATGATGATACAGAGTTTCTAAACAAATTTTATTTGCTGCAACATAGTATATATTTGGAATTTTAGCTTAAGACTTTGGGTTAATAGTTCTCGAGAGATCTTCTGGGTCTTCTGCTTGTAAACCATAGTAACAGTAAGGGAACACAACAGCCTAAGTCACTAGCACACAAATAGGAGAATAAAAATCTGGTTGTTGATTTCTGTTGCACTCAACGGAATAGAGCTTCAGTGATAGGGAATTTTACAAAAACCGTAAGGATTTTCACATTATCTACAAAAAAGTGTTGCAGCAAATAAAATTTTCTTCTTAGTAGGTCCTATTTAACATTTCAAAGAGAGTGAGCTCTTATTAAGGAGAATGAGCTGATAGCAGTGTTTTAAAGTATAAGAAAGTATTTCTTTTCCCCTCAAGAGCAGTATTAGCACGTGGGTAAATTTATAGGACTCAGTTTTTACTCATTGTACCTTGAACTGTGAGTCTGTTTTCCTGTAATTATGCTGTACACAGGCAAGGGCTGAGTTTAAGAACCATTTCTTACATGTCTGGACCCAGTAAAAAAGTTCTGCTAACATTGTTTTTGATGGGATGCCTGAAAGTGGCTCTGCAGAAAACTTCCCTGTCAAAGCAAAACAGAAGAAAGATGGTGGGGGTTTCAGTCATCATTTTCTGGCATCTCTCTCTTTACATCTCTTGCATCTCACACAGTGGTTGAGAGAGAAGGGGTAAGCATGCTGGGAGGTCATTTCACATTCTGATTCAGGATTTTAGGGCTCTGTGAGAGATGATTTGGCATTGCATGGGAATAAAATCCTGCAGCTCTGACTCCCTGGTCATGAAGTTCCCAGTGGCACAGCAGAGTTGTCCAGGGCTTCTGAGTAGGTACAGTGAAGGAGACATGAGGTGTGATAATAAAAGTTGTGGTAGCACCATTCCCTTCCCATTGGTTTTAGTGTATTTCTCCAATGTGAAGTAGAAGGAGCTGATGAATAAAAAAAAAGCCTTTTCCAACAGGAAATGCTTCAAATCTGTCTTAGAATAGGAAAGATGTGAGGTGGAGAACTAGGCAGCACTGCATACATAAATGTTATTGAAACCATGTCAAAACACTATTTTTCATTTAGGCTTGTATCCCTGTATAGATGGAATGAGAAGTTTCAGGTATAGACACTATTCTTCCTGTTGGAAGCTGACAACTTCAGTTTTGATTTAACTGACTGTTGATTCTTAAATAGGAAAATTATGTTTTAAAATTTAATTTCCTGTGTGATACTCATTGCATTTGAGACATTATGCAGTGGCGATTAAAAGTGATGCATATATTGAATTCCCAAATAAGGATTTTCGAGCGACTCCTGCCCAGCTCTGTTTTAAAGAAATGAGAGCCTTTAGGCTGATCTGAAAGGACATTTGCTGAAACCATGGCTACAAAGCACCTGGACAACACTGGGAGATGAGTTTTGAGATGCTAAAATTAAATTATAATTTTTTATATAAATATTTAGTGAAAAAGAGAATGTGAAAAGATATTGTTAATAAGAATTGAAGCAAAGGCTATTTAGATAAATGTTCATAAATGTTATGTCCAGTTTACTGAAGTTGTTTGGCAGTTGTGACATTGCATGTCAGATGTAACTAAAAATAGATATTTGATCTGAGCACTGATTTTTTTTTTTCCTTTTTTTTTTTTTACATGACATTCATTTGTCTTTCTGTTACTCTTAGAAAGCCTTATAAATTTAGTGCCCTATTTCCAGTTCACTGGACTGACATTCTACATGCTCAGGTATGGCAATATACTGTTGCAGGGGTACATGGTGGGACACATAAATAAATTTATAATCAATGTGTATGAAAGAGACAGTTGAAATATTTTAAAGCTATCGATGTAACAGTAATGTTAGTAGTCATTTTTCCTTCCAAACCTGGAGTAGCCTCTAATCAACCTTCATGGAAAAGGTTACTTAATTTTATACAATGCAGTCAACTGTCAAATAATTAATTTAAAATTCAGATCTAAGGGGAAATACAAAATCACAAAATCTGTAGACTCATATGGAGTCCTCTTCACTTTCACACTGTTGGAGTGCTTTTTGATAAAGAAGAAAGAGGATGGAGTAGCAGCTAGATGTCTGGAACTGATCCACAGTTCATTGAATTAAATTGAGATTTTTTTTCATTAACTTTGATCATCCTTGGATTGAACCAGTATGCATATGATTTAATTAGTAGCAAGCTCAGGAAATGCTGGGATGTTGGCTTTTCTAGTTCCTTACCTACTGAGGTGGTAATTACATAAACCAATATATTTGTGTGTCTACGATATGGCAAGTGCAGAAGTACCCACAGTTGGCTTTCCTAGTGGTGGACCTCCATTTTAAAGAGACATTTTATGCTAAACCTCTTTTTCTTTCTTGCTAAGGATAAGATTGAATCTGCTCATCTTTCATTCATCACACATAAATCAGATTTATTTCTATGTTGTTGAAAATATTTCTGTGCTGGAAAAGGGAGAAAATTGCAGCTTTATTCTATGTCTAATTTTGAAATACATTTGAAATACCTCCCCCAGATGTTATATTTAACATTAAGGGTTAAAAATGCGAAGTTCTGATAGGTTCTCTATGCCTCAGAGCAATTAGGTTCTCTAGTATTGAATGTTTAGTTATCCAAAAGAGTGTATTTTTGTCATGGATCACATTGAAGGTATCTCTATTAATGTTGTCTTTTTTTTAACTTCTGTAAAGCAGTGCAGCTTTATATTGGGATATCTTTATATTTATGCAAGTTTGAGATGCAACTAGAGAACTCCTCTGCTAAGGGCAAATTTGTAAGCAAAGCTGTTGGACAGTTTTAGTTCAGAATGGCTAAATTTCTCATCTGAAGCATTTGAAATGTTTTTACCCTGAACCAGATTTCTATCACCTTATTCCTTCCTGTATTGTTCATTATTAGCTGAGCTGCCCCAGTGCCTCACCTGGGGCAGTTGGTGAAGTTAAGGTCCTGCTTGGGCCAGGGGAGGAAGGGTGGTGGGAGCTGGCCCTGGGTGTTGACACTGGAGACAGATTCCATGTAGGGGGGTCCTGTTTGCTTTGGCAGATCCTGCTCTGAGTCTGAATGATTTACAGTCTAAAAGTTTATGGAAGCTACCAGGCTTCTTATGAATTAGTAGTATAAATAGGAATAGTAGGAATAAAAATCAAGGGAGAAAGGATTATAAGCTAACACCACCCTTCCTCAATTTAGCAGTTGTGTAACTAGCTGTAAATCTTGGATTTGCTTATACCTTTGGGAGTTTGCACCCAGTTTTTAGCACAATAAATAAGAATTCTCTAAGGTTGCAATTCTCTCAAATCAGTTGCGTACCTGTCAATGAAAACTAACTGAAAAAATTAGATCTGTGTCAAAAAATATTAAAAGGAGCCTTGATATTTTTTTCTCAAGGGCATTTAAGCGTTACTGAAGCAGCATTAAATACTATACCAACAAGACACTGAGATTTTAGATGGTATTTTCTCTACTGCTTTACAGGAAATGATTTTGTAGCAACTGCAACCTAACACAGAACCTTTTCAGGCAGACATTGCCTTCTCAAATAAGTATGACATATGCTTAGGCTATGCTGATGTGTTATTTATCATCTGCAACGATTTTGGAGTGTATTACAAAATTATTTGTATGCCTGAAGGAGTGATCCAGACAACAGAAAAGGAATTTAGTAGGTGATCTAAGTATTTATTTTTTTTTATATGTTTCTAGCTGCTGATTGATGAGCTTATATTGCTACTTCTGTAATTGCAATTGAGAAGGGATGTTGGTAAGCAAATGGTTTTTCTCATTTGCCTTTGTTTTGCCAAGAATTAGTAACTCCTTTTAGAAAGAGACCAATATTTTTAAGGTACAAATCTGAGAAACAGGTGAATCAAAATGTATACAGAGTCTACTTTTTTGGTGTCAGACAGTAATAAAAGCAGAAAAGTACTGTTCAATGTATTATGAAGCAAGATATCCTGTCTTGCTTGTTATATATTTTGAGACAGCATAGTTAAAAAAATCAAGATATTGTACAAGTTGGAAAAACTTTTCTTACTCTGTTCCAAACTTTCTTTTTGATGACTGCCACAAAATTTCTAGGATATAATTGAAAAATAGTTGCCGGACCTCTACTAATTAGGAGCTGGGATTTGGTTTCTTGTGGTTGAATATGTCAGTCCATCAGCCTCTCTGCCTCTGAACTAGCTGTTGTTTCTGTGTGTTTCAAAAAAACGTGGTCATTGTTGTTACACCTCCCAATACTTTTGAAAAAGCAAACCCTTAAAAAGCAAGGACTCTGTCTTCTGCCCAGGATCACCACTATTGAAATGTGCAGATTGTGTTGCCCAGCCCCCCTGTGCACGTATGGTTTGACTCTACAAAGCCTCACCAGCAATCCCTGCCTGTCTCCAGTGAAATGCAGGGGCAGCTTGTTTCAGATTTCAGGTTGTTAATCAATCTGTTCACACTTAAATGTGTTTCAGCCTGGTGAAAGCAGGGAGTATCCTGGATGAAAGATATGAAAGAAGTCAAGTGGATGTACGTAAGTGTAATCTGCCTCCAGAGCAGCAGATTGCTTTAGCAATGACCTTTATCAGTGAGAATAAACTAAAGTTGTATCATTTCTGAGCACCAGAGTGCTACATCCACTTCAGCTGTTGCTGGGTGCGATGTTTTGCCATCACTTTTTGAAGACATTGTTAGGTTGAGTTTAATACTTTCCTTAAAAATTCCAGGTTTTCAGCATAAAGGTCTAAGGAAATTATGTCTTCAAGATGGTATTTGTGCATCTGCTGTCAGCCCTCTTTTTTCCACTTCAGTTAAATTTCATGCAGAATGTCTGGGCCACCAGAGACAGCAAGGTACAGGTGGTGTGTGAGAATAAAGGGCTTAATGAAGGAGATAAGCCCTATAACTTCTGCAGCCAAAGCAGAGGTAGCAGGATGAATTTGTCCTTTACCACTGAAGCTGCAAACTAACTTTGCCTGCAAACACAGAGGAAATAAATTTTTGCTGGTTCTGCTGCTTGCAAAAGAAACCTTACTGTAAGCCTGAGAATTAATTATGTTCTGTTGGCTGGCACATCCTATAGAAGAGGGAAATAGAATAGTGCTGTACGAAATATTTTAAAACAGCTGAGGAGGGATGCTTTAAGAGAAAACATTGCATATGTTGTCTTTTATACTTTCAGAATAGTGTGCCTGCATTTGACACGGAGAGAGCTTGAGACAAATGATACTGTTTTTCACAGTCTCTGAGATGATTAGCAAATATTGGAACATAATAGAAGTTATAATCAACTGTAAAGGTAAACTGTTAGATTGCTGCAGAGGGAGAAGGCTGCTCAGACAATAAACCTTACAGTAATACATCTACTTCTTTAAAGCTGTCAGCATCTTGCCATCATCTGGAGAAGTATATACAATAGCTTGTCATAAACCTATCAACTTTTCTGCATTAATTAACATCTCCATTCGTGATATATGACATCTGAAATGAATTATTTTAAAATGAAAAATTTCCTGATATTGTGGTGTAACACTCTCCTTTCCACAACTAAATTCTGAATTACAGATGTTCTAGATGTTTGGAATGTAAATTCATAACTGTGAAAAGTAATTTTAAAAAGAGTTGAAGAAATCAGTTAGTATTTAACTTCTGTAGTGTTGGTAGCCAGATGCAAAAAGAAAAGGAAAGATAGGATATTTACAGTGCATCATGCGCTACATGTCAGGTGTAGACAAATTAGATAGAAGTGAATAGTAACTACAATTTCTAAGACTTAAGAAGCAGATGTGTAAGTGTGAGATTCCTTTTTGTGTACTTGTGTACCTTGAATCTTTGTCAAGTTTTGCACATATAGTATCTGCCCTTTTTCCCTTTTTGAAAACATAAGTTAGGCAAACTCTGGGTTGCTTTTGTGTATTAGCAAGCAGTTGTTGTGTGTGCATCTCTCTGTATGAGGAACTCATGGTGAGGAGAGCACTAAATCCAAATGAGCCATAATTAGTTTGCCCAGAGAAGTTGTGGAAACTTTTGCTGGAGACTTCCAAACCGACCAGGGAAGTCCCTAAGTGACCTGCTTGAGACAGGGTTTTGAACGAGGCCACCTCCAGTGGTCTCTTTCAACCAAAATTATTCTATGATCCTGTAGTTCTGTGAAATACAGAACTAAAGTTTGTATTTCTAGAAGAGATTGGTCTGGGAGTTATCTTCAAAAGTCATCCCTAGAGCTTAGTTCTGGGACTCTCCATCTCCTACTGTCATTAAACTTTGCTTTTCTTGTTGGCAGTTTTGCTCCTTAGTACACTGTATTTGCCATGAGATGTTAGAAAATGGGAGATAGACCTTCACCATAGCTGATGCATTCATTGATTCTCTGCAGGACTTGTAACTGAGATTTTAGGCAAGGTTGTGCATGTTGTGAGTGTGTGTCTTTGATGGAGAAGAGAATTCTAGTTGCTAAGCCATTGAGTTCTTTGTATCAGGATCCATGAAATGGATCCTATCCTTTTCTTTTTGCATCTGGCTACCAACACTACAAAAGTTAAATACTAAATGATTTCTTCAACTCTTCTTAAAATTCAGTTCTTTGAATTATGCTGGAGCTCATAGTTCTTTCTGAGATGACTAAGTTGGAATTTCTGAACCAAAAGAGAGGGCTTATGCATCCTGAAAACAAGGTTCAGCACAAACTTTTTACCTCGTACTGTTTGTTTGTTCAATTTTGCAAGGGTGTTTAAAATTTCATTTCTCTAATCTTCCATTAGTACTGATAAAGCTCCTCCTTTGTAGTAACTATCACCAGCGAGAGGTAAGCAGTAATTAATTACCCAGTTTAAGAATTGGGTGTCTGCTTTTCCTGTTTCAGGGGAAATTCCTGCAATTCCAAAATATGGTGCAGCTCTCACTGTATTTTCTGTATCTGTCTTTTTTTAAGCTGTGGGAATCTTCCAATCTGTGCTTCAACAATTAGTAGAGTGGGCCATCTAATGCAAATTTGATTGCTTGAGCATTGTAGTACATGGAAAAATGCTCTATGCAACTTCAAGTGGTTTGATAGAGTAGGATATATTTTTGCAGTCCATATTCCCCACGTGCACACCTGCAGAAAACACAGACACCACCCCACCACTGCTGCCAAACCATCTGCCTTTTGGAGTTCCTGCCTCAGGTGGTGTGCATGGTCAAGCCAGAAACTGTACTTAGGTGACCTTATTCTGTTCCTGAAAGTATTCAAAGTACTTTGATTTTAAAAAGAATGCTTGTGATTTCATATCGAATTGTTTTTCATTCTTTGAAATATGAGATACTGTATAAAAATTAAATTAAAAGCTAGTAGAATTTCTTGAGGCAAAGCATATATAGGTAATATAGTTATATTGTGAAATTATGTCTTAGTATACATCACTCTTGAAATGTAGTGCCACTAGAACCCAAGATATGCGCCCGTCAAACTGTACCCGTTTGGAGCATCCCTGATGATTCTATATAAGGATGTCATCACCAGATGTGAATACAAAATTTTAACAAACTGTGGTTATACTTCTTATTGATGGTTGCTATTAAAGTTTCCCTTTGGAACTAAGCTTTTACCCTCGTAGCAAAACACAGCATAAACAAAGTGAGATGTGAACCAGCATTTCTGTAGAAAGATTTTGTGGTAATTCTTGAGAGTTCTCTGGCCATCCCAAAATAAATTCCTAGATACAAATATACCACAGCCTGGGAGACCAATGTGCACCAGGCACTGATGACTGCTCTGTAAGGCAAGCAGCCTTGTGTCTTACAGTCATCATATTCCCTTCATGTATGAGGTAATAAATAAACTTAAGTACTTTAAAAAAGCTGATTCTTGAATATTCAGGGCTAAAAGGTCTTGGGTGACCAAGGATCTGCTGCTTCTTGCAACACCAGAGCTCTCTACCGTTGCTTAGTAGTAACAGAATATCTTACAAGTGGCATGAAAAACCTGAAAATCTCCTTTTATTGCTTTCCCTAGGTGCTACAGAAAAAGATATTTTTGGGCTCTGCTTATGACTTCACTTTCTTTTTACTAGTTGTAAGAAAAAAATGCTGTTTTGTCAATGAAGTGCCACGTGCTCCAAGATGAGATTACCTCAATGCACAAGGAGTGCACGACCTTTACTACAACAAACAGCTTTACCCCAATGACTTATTTGCTGAAAATAATTAAGGATGTGTAGGTAGTTGAAAACTCTCATCTACTGTGCACCAAAAGCACCTGGTTTGTTTTGTGCATTTGTCTGCTTTGCTCAGAGAAGTTCCTTAGTTTTCCTAGCTAGCCAGGAAAACCAGCAGAATTATTTAGGCAAAACTCCCCCCAGCTTACTACAGTAAGGCCAAATAATCAGATTCACACCCTTGGAGTAGATAGACAGCTTAAAAGCGAAATGAAGTCCCCTTGATTCTGTTGACACAAGTTGATTCTGGTGTAATATGGCAAAGCACAGTCTGTTTCACCTGTCTGATAGCAGGCTAGTTGGATTTTGCCAGCATTAGGACTATTGTCATAGAAAAACTCTGATGTTCCTGACCTAGGATGGGAGCTGAAGCAACCTGTTGCTAGCATCAGCAAAGATTTCATGCATTTAATTTGTTCTTCCAGTGTGGTTAAAATAATTTCACTTTTTTTTAAGGAGGTAGATATTGTACTTTTAAAGCCATTTTCCCCCAAATACATGTATTTGTCAATAGAAAGACGCCAAGATGAGTTTATTAAAAAGATTCACTGGTATGTGACAAATCTGATATTTTATATTTACTGTGTTGTTGATTACCCATTGATTGCTCTGTTTATATGAAGTTCAGACCAGTTTCTAACTACTGGCCCTTCAGGGTCTGATTCAGATTATTTAAATTGGAATGGGTCTGTCTGCTGCTTGTACGTTTAGAAGTTTCCAGAAGTTTCATTTTTATGGGTGGGCAAGTTAGCAAGTTTTGTTTTCGGTGGCCATTACTCAGTCTGGTAACCTGGGTGGAGAGGCAAGGGAAGAAAAACTCGGCTTTTGCAATGTAGTGAGCAGGTACAAAATAGTTCTGGATGTGTTCAAGAAAAAAGATCAGTTAAACAAAGCTGGAACAATATTGAGTCCCAGGTGTGATAAAATTTCATGTTGAAGAGGAACCATAAAAGGTCAAAAGCTGAACCTGCTTCCACTGAGACAAATAGAAATGTTTGTTCCTAGAGAGATTTTTGAGCCTAAATTCTACAATTCTGAAGTATTTTCAAGTCTACATAGAGTAATCCTTACTAACTAGCTGATTTTAAAAGAAAATTATTAAATTTTGCGGGGTTTTGCTTTGTTCTTTTTTAATGAAGGCTTTTAGCAAAGTGAAAGGTTTTCAAAGATTTAAGTTTAGGAATATATCTGGTTAGGTGATTACCTACAATATGTTTCAGAATTGCTGTTGCTAGAGGCAGGATGCCCTGCTCTGGGAGATCTGCAGAAGACCATTATAAAAAGGATATGGAATGGTATCAGCGGAGTGATAACACTTACAGGCATGCTTTTTTCTTAGCACAATGAGAACTGTTTAATGCTTAATAAAATGAGAATATATGTTGTATCTTTAAAGCATTTTTTTGTACCATTCTCAAAGATGTCAGGAGAAGGCTTGGGCACCAGCTGCCTCTCTTCTTTCCTGTAGCATGGGCAAAATCTCTCTGCCATGGCAATAGACCTTACTCATATTGAAACACAGGAGTTTTGAGTATAAGATGCAGTCAACAGAAGGAGGGAATAGAAGGAATATTTTGCTATTAACATTATAAAAGCTTTAAATTTTATCCTGGCTAATTTCTATAACTGAAATTAAAATTTAAAGATGTCTATTTCATGTTGAAATTTTCAGTGATTCATGCTTTGCTGTGTTTCATAAAAGTACTTATTTAAAAAACCCAAACCGGCTGTTTTAGTTGGACTAGAAAGGGAATGTCATGTGGAAAATGCTACAGTTAAAATCCTGTAACTTGACCTTGAAAGTTTGTTTTCTTTGGTGGAAGGCTTTGTTTGTTTGGATTTAAACTGAGCCTTCTGTTTGGTTTTGTATCAGAATTCCCACTCTTATTTTAAAGAGCGTGGGCCAGTTCACAGGTGAACAAAATCGTGTTGGTGGGTTTTTATTACTTAACTGTGTGTTTATGCTGAGGCTGGGAGTACAAAGCAGCAGAAATAATGTGCATGGTTATATTGTAATGTTATTTTTTATGATTCAGCTGGAAGAGCCAGCTGGTACTTGGTAAAGGTGCTTGAGTCTACAGGAACCAGTGCAGTACCCGCTGACTTTGTTTTGGTGAAGTGCTGTTTGGGAGATTTTAAAAATCTGTTGTACAAACTATGAAGGAACTCTGACCCCGTGTGTACAGACATTTGCAGAACTCTGGCCCGTGTGGACACATGTTTGATCATCCTTTGTGATTTTTGTCTCCTCAGAAGTGTTTTCTCTTGTGTTCTTCTTTCCTTCATACATGTTTGTATATGCATATTTTAAGTTTAAATCTTTCATTTTTTTGCCATATGAAAGCCCAAATTTAATGCAAAAACACTTATGTGAAATATTTGCAAAGATGGTAGTAGATGGCCTGTATACAGGCTGTGTACAGTGCCCTGTCCTGTTCTGCATAATTTTGTGTGAATTCAGACTTGCATTGCTTATATGGAGGTGGTAGAATTGAGGAGATTAAACAGGTCAGGATATTTTCCAGCTGGGTATGTCATCTATGAAAAGTAAATACACCACTGAATCAAAAGTCCAGTTTGGAAGTGTCTCAGTTTTAGCAAGTCTGATTTTCTGTTCCATACTCCTACGCCTTCATTACATAAGCAGTGGTTGGAGTTGATGAAGGTTAGTGGTTAAGAAGAGGCATTTTGCTTTCAAACTCATGAAGGCAGACCCATCTGCCTGCTTTAGTCTTCTCTTCCATGCCATTTCTTTTTGTAACAATATGTCAGGAGACCTGAGCATTTCTCATTTTACCTCCAGCCATGTCTGATCTGCTTTCTCAATCCACACTTAGAATCAGCAGAATCTGTCATTTGGGGTGGACAGTGGAGGAGGTGATCTGATCTTGTACTGTGGTTCCTGAAGTTCTTTTTCACTGGAGATACTTTCTGCTGCTGTTACCTCCAGAGAAGTACTAACTTTGCAGACTTCGGGGTCCATCTCATTCAGGGTTTTGCTATCAGTCCATTCAGTTGGTCAGAAATATCTTTCTAAAGCTGTTTTGAAAGCAGTGGTAATTGCAGGGCTTTTGCTTGTTAAAAGTGAAGTTATTGGCACTTACTATTTTCATGAATTCTTACAGGTACTGACTTGCTCTGTAATTCCAATGGTCATCTTAAAGCAATATTGTGTTCTCAGCAAATAGTTGTTAAGCCATGTAAGACCCAAATAAATATTTAAACAAACAGGTCTGCTGAAAACATGAGTAGTGCCAAGGGAATTATATTCTTCTGTATTTTTTCTAGTAAGGGTTATTTATTAGGGTGAGCAGATGGGTACTATTCATTTTTGGCATTCATTGATTAGCCTGCTACCTCTCCAGGTGGCTCTACAAAAATGATAACACTGTGGCACTGCTCCCATTTTATTTTTATTTCTCTCAGGCTAGTTAGTCACCTGTCTCTATTCTCCCCATTTAGGGCCATCTGCTGGATTTTTTTGTTTCTGTTTTTTTGATTGTTCTCAATTCTAAAGTCACCAAGGGACCCCAAAAGAGGCTGATGCAAAGTCTTTGTGTGCTTGCTGAGTATTGGACTCATGGATATCTTCGTTGTCACCTTCTCTGTAGCCAGCTTGCAAGTTTTCTTTCCCAGCCTGTCCTGATGAAGTAATCCATACAACACTGAGTTATTAGTGGACTGTTCTACCACTTTGATGATTAATATAGGGGTTCTCTTACTTTTTTCTGTTGAAATATTAAAAGAATGGAGAACTATTGAGAATCTGTCCTCTATTGCATTTGTTGTCACAAGAGAGCACAAGAACATAAATCTGGCACACAGGAGTTGGACTCAGTGGTCCTCATGGGTCCCTTCCAACTCAGCAGACTCTATAATTCGAAGTTATTAAAACAAAAACTTTATCTTCATAAAACGATATGTTAAAAAGTTTAGCCAAAATTTATTTGGTTTCTGAAGAGGCAAGATAGGCAATATGCTTCTGAAATAGAAAACCTTTTATTGTGAGTATGGGAGGTTGTCTAGACTGTGTTTGGACCTAACTGTGTGGGACTAACCCACACCTATCAGCATGCTCTTAAAATGTATCACCTGGCTGGATTTGAGAATGGATGAACAAAAGAATGTACTTGAAACCACATGAAATGTCTGTGGCTGAAGGGCCAAGTCACATGAAACCACAGCTCTGCTTCCCTGTGCTATTCTACTCTTATTTCCGTCTTCCTTGCAACCTCACCCTTGTTTCCAAGACAGCTCAGCATTCCCATCCCTTTGGAGAGCCAGTTCTATGCTATTGGATTGTGATACCAGGTTTCTAGTTGTGGTCATGCATTTTATTGTCTAATATGATATTAAAATTATTCCAGGCAATACTGTAAGAAGATGAACATACACCTAAACCTTAAATGTTTAAGCACATATTCTGTGTGGCCACAGATACAGGAAAAGCTGAGAAATCTGATTGTCTTGAACTCAGAATTATTTATTTGTTACTTGCTTGTTATTAGGATTATGGTAATATGTTGCACTTAAGGTTAAATTGCACTGAGATAGTAGTATATATACTATATGTTATATAGTATATAGATTTGAGTTTCAGTTCCAATTCTGCTTTGAGTATTTTTACTAGGAAACAATAGAAGTGTTTTTCCTTGCAGACATCTGGGATGCCCTTCTCTTTTCCCCTCTAGGCACTGTACTGCGAGCACATCCTTTTGCAGCTCTTGCTATCAGAATTTTATATTGAATATTGAATTTTGTATTGAATTTTATACTGAATACTGCCAGATCTTTCTCTTGACTTGCCCCTACTCTTTCTCCTCCTCCTGTTAGTTGTAATGTGGTTTGTTCTATGTAGCTGTTGAAGGAGTTTCTCTTGCCACCAGCCATTTAATTAAGGAAATGCTTGAACACCCCAGCATCCTGATTATCTTTACAGCATTATTTTTTCATTACCTGTCATTATATCCATTCTTGCTCTCCTGTTTCAAAAAATAGCCACTGTCACTCTATAGAAAGAACAGAGATAAATGACGGATGATAGATTTGAGGAGCTAAAGAGCTAAGTTCTACATATTCATTTCTGTGGTGGTGCTGTGAAGTTTTGTGGCTTATTTTTTGTAAGTGGTAGTGTAATATCTATTCTGGGATTTATTCTAGTAATAGATTATAGTAATCTGTTCAATCAGCAGTTATTTGAGGTCCCTGAGAACAGATGTAATCTGCAGGGATAAAGCTACTGGAGAATCAAGAGTCAAATATGTAATATTTAGGTAATATTACATTTTTACAGAGTATTACTGGGTTCTTTCAACTTTTCTACATCCCATTTTGCCTCTGGAGAATTGGATATTTTATCCATGGCTTTGAACTGTTGGTAACTGTCCTTTTTCTCTACATGATTATTCTGGTTGATTACTTTGCATTTCTGTAATATTGAGCTTTAAACTACAGTAAACAGACTGAAGTGATGACAGCAGTAGTTTGTCATTTGGGATGGAAAACCATGTCAGATACTTAAATTTAGTTTGACCTCAGTGATTGCTCTCCCCACTTTAAGTGTCAGTCAAAAAAATTGTGTTTTCAGGAAGAGTTTCTATACACAAGGAAATCATCCCCAGGTATGTGAATTTTAGCACTGATGATCTGGACCAGTGAACAGAGATATGTAGTCCACTTGTGTCAACCAGATCTGCTTGAGGAAGAACTTATATATATTTTTATCACTGGAGTCTGTTTTGTTTTTATCTTAGTGTAAGTCACCCACCACCGTTTTGAAGTATGATATGGGAAGGTTCAGAGCCACTTTCTGAGGCTCTCCTCTGAACTGAGTCCCACAATGTCTTGGTAGTGAACAATTTGGTTTTAATGCAAAAAAACCTCTAAATGAATGTAACAACTGAGGACCTCATGTCTTTCTTCCCACTTCTTTTCTTGCAATTCATTCTCTACTCCAATTTTAGAGAAACCTGCCTAGTGGGTATAAAAAGGCATCTTTTGGAAGAAGATCAAAAGTGTAAACCCCAAAGTAATCATTGGTAACAAGTATATCCCTTCCACTTTAAATCACAGTACAAATGGGCCATTATCTAAAGCAAGGTGTTTATAATGAATTATTTCCCTGAATCAAACTGACATACATAGCTAATTACACTGAGGCATTCCTACATTTGTTTATTTAATATTGTAGAAATAAAATGTTTTAAGAGGGTAATAAAACAATATAGTCAAAGTGGAGGTATTGACCCAAATGCCTTTTTTTAATAGGTTTTGTGATGAAATTTGCTCCTGTGCCTTGTTTGAGGCAAAGAAGCCCATCAAATTGAGGAAAATTTGAAAGAGAGAGATTGTCAGTTCTAGATTTCCCCTGCTGATGTTGCATATCTTTATTTATGTGTAAACTGTTCTCCTTTACTGCAGATCATCTGATTTGTGCTTTTTTAAGCATCCTACTGTCAGTTAGACCAGTACAGCTACATGGAGCTTCTGACCCTTAGGTCAGTGCTCTGCCTCACAAAGAACTCGGAGACTGTTGTCTAATGAAGAACTTCAGCATGGTGGAGGGGTGATGGCACGCTAGCATGGGAAATCTTTGCATTAGAGTCATGTCCTTTGGAAAAGGACAGATGGAAACATTAAATAAATTTAAAAAAATATAAATGAACAGCTACTAAATATTTTAGAACTTCACCCTGCTTGGGAGTTCACCTTAAAAAGATCATTGAGAGATGAGGTAAGTAGAGGGAAAGTGCATGCAAACCTTCGGTTTCACAGATCCTTAAAAGACATATTTTTCTCCTCCTTGTTGTTTTTAATGTGAAATAACAAAGTTCAGCTGTTACTGATGTGAAAGTAGGTGGGAGCTTTATATTATCTAGATTGACAGAATGAGTGGGATGGTAAGAGGGATTTCATCTATTCTTTCCAGTAACTTCTGTCTAGGGCAGGGCATAATTTGCAGAGATGTGTTCAGTCTGTGTGTAAATACTTCAGTTAATGGAAGTCATGTCACATGTGCTTCCAGGTAAATTTACAGAAAAAGAGAGATTGGAGAGTGATGTTCCTCAGTTAGACAAAAATATAAATGAGCAACAGCTTGTAATCAAATGCACATATGTATGTGTGTAATTTGTGAGTGTGTGTGTGTATGCACATGTATACACGTATGTAAACAGCACAGACATGAATGATTACCAGCTGCAGCAAATGTGTTACTGGCTTCTGGATAGTATCTATCCAAAATCAAAGCCTGTTCATTGACAGGGGAAAAATTCTATTTCAACCCTGTTTTCTACCTGAACTCAACCCAGATAAGTGATTTTCTTTTCCAGATATGTCCTTTTCCACTGTAGGTGTGCTTTGGCTTTTTCTCATCTTCTTTCCTCACAGATGTTTAAAGGAATCAGAGTGTTCTGATATATTCAAAACAAGATTACAAACCATACATGTTTCATCTGCAAGAAACAAACAGAATTTAATTGTTTTTCCTATTGTCAGAGCTTGCTCTTTAATTCATGTGTGGTAAAGCCAATAAAATGATACACTGACAGTTTCAAAACATGATTTATTTTTCTATGTGTTTATAAACAAAGTGTTTTTGTTGATGTCCCTATTTGCCAGCCACCATTGTTGTTTATGCTTGGAAAATCACAAATTTACATTTCTAAGCTTATTCTATAAGGAAGGTATGTTTATAAAATGAAAACTTGGTTTCTGCTCTCATCCCCCATTCCAGAAGTTGGAGGTGTTAAGTACAATGCCCAGTGATACGAGATGCTCTATAAAAATATGGTAATGGAAGGATAGGCATGGATGGAGAGCTCTGCTTTATTTTTTGATTTTGTTTTCAGAACTGGGCCTTTACAGCTGAGCACTTTTCCTGTATGTGCGTCACTAAAATAGTCTCAAATAAGAAGGAAGAGACAAACTTAGTTTTACATGTCTGTTTTCTAACCAGTTTTGGGTTTTTAGGGGTGACCAGAAAAAATACCTATGAAGCAAATGTGATTTTTTTCTCCTCCAAATATCCCAAACAACCAACCTGCCTTCCCCAAAGTGTGAAAAAACAAATAAAGAACAAAATTTCTGCTGAGTTTTTCTCTCTGTCTTTTTTAGTCTCTACAATTATTCCAGTTGATGATAGTGTGTTATCACGGTTTGCTCCTTCTAAAACTTTACAGGCTCTTTGAAGTAATCAGTTTGAGTTTAGGGGTCACATGCATAGCCACTTAAACCTGTGCATTATGATGGGAGAAATTTCTATTAAACTTCGTGGTGAGTAGATGAAGGTTTGTAAGATTTTCAATTAACCTGAAGGATTAAAGCATTACAGCTATTGTTCCTGCTTTGTGAGAGGTGAAGAAATGGTGACCTGTTCATTAGCTATGGGTAGTATTTAAGCAGGAAAATAATTGTTTTCTCACTACTTTGGGAATGAAATGACTGGTTACCTGTGAGGTTTTGATAGACTACAAAATAAATGAAAGAACAATACTTAGCCAAGGCCTGCAGGAAGGATACTGGAATGAATAAATATCATGACATTGGAAAATAGATGTACCAAAATAATATTTATTCTGGTTGACCGTGTATGTGGTATGCGTAACAGGTTAATATGAGGTCAAAACCTGGAAGGATTAAAAATTTGGGTGCTATACGATGACCGGACAAGAACAGCCTTCTGGTTTTATTCTGGAAGCTTCTCCAGGAAGTGATTCAGAGGCAAAGCCACACATTTAAAAAAAAAATCTCATTAGTTGATAGAAGGAAAACTTCAGTTCTCCAGGACACTGAGTGTTTTGCTCTAATCTGCTAAAGCCATTAAGGAGGCTTTTAGTGTGTTATGAAGGCATTGAAGAGTAAAAATGCTTTGCTGCGTTGGTGTCAGGTCACACAACAACTTTGGTGGGGAACCTAGAGACTGGAGGAAAATGAGAAGATTGAAAAATACTTATTGTAAATAAATGATGAAAGGCTGTGGCCAGAGATGGTAAGATGTTTATAAACAGTAGAAGGATGTAGTTACGTAGGAGAATGTGCTCGCTCTTTCTGATGCCTGTGTATGAGTTTCTTGTACTGGGAGAAAAGAAAATAGAATATAAAGCATAACTCAATTGGATTAAAAAGTTGAAAAGAAATAATGACACATGAGAACAGTGTCTCATTAAAGCTATTTTTTTCTTACTATTGACAAAATGCTCTAGGGGAAAAGAATATGAAAACCAAACCAAGTTAAATAGGGCATTGAAGATGTATAATAAATATATAAGGGAGATGTAGTGGCTTAGAAAGAAGGTAAACCAGAAATAGTCTTATTTTTCTATGAATGCTGAAAGGAGGAAGTGAAGACTCTCTCATTTTCAAATGTTGTCTCTGTCCTTTTGTATTTGCACCTCACTGCGCTATCTGATAACACCCTCTAGATGGTGATGGGGGATTCCAGCATGTTGAATTTCTCCTGACTCCATGACTTAGAATAGATAATCTGGTGTGGGTTTGGGTTTGTTTTTTAAAAAAAATATATAAAGTTATTTTTGACGAAGTGTTGGCATAATTGTAGGTGGTGTAGAGCACACTTAGATGATAAAATCAAATACAGTCATGAAGAAAATGGCCTGTTAGCCTTTACTTAAAACACTGCATGGATACTGTAGCCTTTATTTCATAAGGAGTTATGAGCATACAGCAGAATATTTCTAGGGAACTCGTTTCTGGTAGAGATTATGTAAGTTTTGACTTTGCTTTTCTTTGGGTTCCATGCCTATGTTTCTCAACATCAGGACCCTGCTTCAGAGCTCTGCAAGTTTCCTTTTGTTAGCACAGCCAAGAGCCACTACTTGAACTCTCTGGTAAAGTGAAAAATTGCAGTCCTTACACCAGAGAGCATTAGAATTTCTTTGATTTGCAAGAAGTTGCAGCTGTTCTGTTTGGAAAAAACTAAACAACCCATCACCCCCACATACCTGCTAGAAAAAAAAATAGATTGCCATTTTAAGAGTATTTTTGGCTTGTCATATGTAAGAATGGAAGTCAGTATGTTACTGTTTGTTTGGGTGTGTTTTTTTTTTCTTTTTGAAAATTGAAATCTCGATTATTTTGTAAAATACTGAAAGAAGTTGGGTAGTCATCCTTCCTCTTGAAAATACCAAGGTATTTTAAAATATTCTGCTGGACACAAAGCATATGGCATTGTCTCTGTAATCTTCTTTTTTTTGTGATGGGGACATGTTGCTTTGCTTTTTGCAGAGTATGCTAAAGATGGTATTGTTGCTCAGGCTTAATATTAACCCTGCTTTAGAGGAAATAGTGGCCAATAAAAAGAGATGGAAACCTGATTATTGCACTATTATTACGGTGTTTTTGTGATTCTATGATCCCTTTATCATCTCTGTGGCCCTTCCCTGGGCTTCACTGGGAAGCCCAAAGCTGGACACAGCAATCCAGTGCGGCCTTACTGGTACTGAGCGGGGGGAAGGATCAGCTCCCCTGGCCTGCTGGCAGGGGTCTTCCTAATGCAGCCCAGGATGCTCTAGGCCTTTGGGTGACTGCCTCACAGTCAGCTCGTTATCCATCTGGACCATCAGTTCTTTTCCTGCAAAACTGCTGCCCTGCTGGCAGAGCTCAGCACATACCAGTGCTTGAGGTTAATCCTCCCCAGGAGCAGGATTTTGCTCTTCTCTTTGTTGAACTTGCTGATGTTCCTGTTGGCCCATTTTTTCAGTCTCTAGTGGTCCCTCTGAATGGCACCATGTTCATCTGGCTTGTCAACAATGCTTCCCAGTTTTGTATTATCTGTAAATTTCTACTCAGTCACGAATGGAGATATTAAAATAGTGTTGGACCTCATATGACCCCTGGGGCACACTGCTGGTGACCAGCCTCTAGATGGACCATTTGCAGCTGATAACAAGCTGACAGTTCCGTCCACCTCACAGTCCACCCCTCACTGCCCACTTGTCTGGTCAGTACTTTGTCAGTTCCTTTATGAATATACCCTGGGAGACACTGTCAAAAGCCAGACTGAAGTCAGGACCAACATGTCCTCTCATCTGCTAAGACAAAATCCTCTTTATGGAAGGCTAACACGTGTCAGACGTGATTGTGCCTTCGTAATTTCAGGCTGAAGGCTCCAATTCACCTTCACATGTTTTGGAAGCTATTTCCAAGATTAGATACCTCCTCAGGGATTGAGGTGAACCTGACTGGCCTGTAGTTCCCCAGCTTGTAGGCCCTTCTTGACCTTCTTGAAAATAGGATTGACATGTTTTCCTCCCATCTCTGTTTTCGGCTTCTTACTTAGGGAAGACCTTTAGAGTGCAGTTTCCTTTTTATGATATGTCTTGCTTGTTATTTTTGTAAAGACACTTAATTTAAATACTGCAGATAATATTTTTTGCCAGTTTTAACTTGACTATATGTTGATCAACTCTTCATTTTAGAGCTTGAAGCAGCTCTAAATGTAAATAAGGCCATATGCTAAAAGTAGTATACTATATCTTGTTAGTTTTTTCCTCACTTCCACTTCATTAGCTGAAACCAGTCCAGGTTAATTGAGACTGGGAAATCTATTCCAGCCTACCATCTTTAGAAAGTAATCAGTTTTCCCGAGAGAATCACTTGAAGATTCTTATTGAGGACTCTTGCAAAGGCCTTCCTTTTATGCACGCCAGAAATCATTTATGTTCGCTAGCAGCTCCCTAATACCCATCAGTGTAAAACTTTGCAACCTTCATTCTGGTCATGGGAGGGGGAGCTTGAAGATTGGTGTGAGCAAACCAGGACATCAGTCAAGATGAATTGATTTAAATCATAATTAAAAATGAATTCTTAAAAGTAATAGAGAAGCTTTTGTCCATTATACGTTGTTTTCCTTGAAAATGCTTGGCTTTCACCTTCTGGAAAAAAGTGAAATCAAATGCTTGGTAAGTAACGTTAGTACTTTATGCTATAGTAAGCTTTTTTTTTGCACTTTTAAGCAATTATACAGTCTAACACAAAATTAGCTGGTTTCTTAATATTTACACTCTAATTTTATGAGATAATGATTGATGCATTTCCTGCTTACCAGCTAATAAGTAATTTTAATTTGGGACATTTGATGGAAATGTGAATTCAATTAAAAATGCAGCAAAAAACCACGATACACTTTCCCCCAAAACCATAATTCACATGGAAAACTATTGAATAGGCTAAACAAAGGTGGTATCTTTATTGAATGAAGCAGAATATTTCTGGATATTCTTCTAGTTTTTATGATTTTTTATAAAATATATTTTTTATAGTTTTTATAATTTTTCTTCTAGTTTTTATAATTAATTGATATGATCTTGAGGAAAGGGATGCAGGTGGTTTCAGTGTTACAAGAAAATAATGGTTTTTCTTCTGGAAAAGTTAGTCATAAAATATGAACAATGAACTAAGAAGTGGCAAAAAGGTTTTTATATTCCACGTTTTTTAGAGTTGTTTTGATCTATGGTTTACTGCAATAATTATGTATTTCCAGATGTAAGCAGGTGCTTATTTTACTATGCAGGAAATTAGTGTCCCCCAACTTTGTTCTTTATAGAACTTTGTTTTGTTGATGGTTTTAATATTGAATGTGTATATATATATATATTTTCAATCTTCCTTATTTTGACAAAGGAAAAAATACCAAGTACCTTTGTAAGGACTGTATTGGTGTTTTTCCTTTTTTGTGGGTTCTATGAGATAAGGATTGTGTATGTATGTGCAGAGCTTAGAATATAGTTCAGATGTCAAAACAGAATTTGATTTGGGCTTCCTCCATTCCAATAATAATAATAATTTGCACTAAGCGAAGGGAGGAACAGATTCCTAGCCTGCCTCAGGCAGATTCAGACAATTTTTTATTTAAGTTCCACCTTGTCTGCTGTTTGCAAGTAAGGAGACACCCTTCCATTGTTTGGGTCTCTGGTGCCTGGGCCAGTGGGGGTCTCCTTTCACATCTGAGGTGCTCATCACTGAAATTACCTGGACAGATGGCAGGAAAGAGTCTACAGGATCATCTCATCTAGTTACACTAGGAGAAATCACAGGCTACCTCAGAGTTCATGCCATCAGAAATTTAGTCCAGTGCAGTAGATCTGTTTCCTGGGACACACTGTGTGCAGTCGAACCTCGAGATGATCCAGCTGTCAGGAGGAATCAATAATGGCTGAAGCAATTGGTTGCTATGAGTGTTGCAACTTGATTGCTTTCAGTGCTGTTTTACTGCCTTATTCTGATGATGAATTTAGGCCTAAGATACTTAGGGGTAAATAAAGAATAGTGGAGTAAAGTGTAAATGCATGTCTGTAGATCTACCTCAGAATGTGCAGTGTCTGAAAGGTTAATATAATATGTAATAGTTGATGGAAGTGCTGACAGCTCACATAGTAAAATAGCTTCCAAGAGCTATCTGCAAACTTACTTGTGTTGCTAACCCAAAAAAATCTGATTTCTTTGTTTTCATGAATATAATGTGCTATTAAAATTAAATTATTTCAAGAGATAAAATATGTGATGTTTGAGGGTTGTTATGGAAGCCCTGTAACCTTTAAATATATTTAGTAGTGATATTGTTTGCTTAAGCAGGTGTATTGCAAGTTTATATTTAGGGAGTCTGATTCATGAAGGATGCCCCTTAAACCATAGGGTTTCCCCCTTTTTTTTTTTTTTTAATGTGGTGGTGGTACCTGCAGCATCTTCCAACCATGGGCAAAGCTGTTACACATGTGCACGTGGAATGTTTTTGTTACCTTGACAGTATTTCTTGTCTGCTTTTGAAATAGCTTGCTGTGTTTTGAAAATACATTAATGTGTACTCTGAATATTAAAACTTTAATGTTAAAAGAAAAAAAAGGCATTTTGTGCCTTTGGTACTTTATACTTTTATTCACAATGAAGTGAAACAGCCAGTGCAGGATTAGTTGCTAGAGAAGGCAAGATGATTTTGCAGTCACTAAGTTTTCCACTTCTGTCTGAAGGCACATCCTTTAACTACGAAGTCTGTAATTTTTTTGAACTCTAGTTTTTTGTTAAAGATTTTTTTTTTTTTTTGACAGAACAAACCTAAATTGTTATTCCACAAACCAGTAACATGGTTATCCTTTCTAGATGACTTCTGAATGACTCTGCTAACTGAGTGTTTCTATACACGCATTCACACCTTCCTGCATTTGAATGAAGATGGAGACCCTGAATGGAATGAGGACCTAACTGGGGAAGTGATTGCTAGAAATTTCTGAACACGTGGCTTACAACTTTATGTAGGACCTGATTAATTAGGTTTCTCTACAAACAGAAGGCCTTTGGCTTTGCTGACTACGTTTATTAAGCCATTAACTGATGTGCTTTTAAACAGATACATTTTCTACAGATGTGTTCAATACTGATGGTACTGGTGCAGCCACATCTGACATGAAGGAAGAACTGAGCTGATTAAATGAACAGATGCTATTCACATGGTAAAAGACTTATTCTAAGCTCTGCTCTGGCATTTTTCAACAAGTGCATGAAAAAGGAAATGAACACTTTCATTGAACAAGTAGTTCCTCAGCTTTTAATGCAAATTGTTATTGTTCTGCAATGCTAATGCTGCTTCATCATCTGTCAGTAGGTCTTTTGGGGGCTAGACCTCTTCAGTAGCAGTAGTGCTGCTAAAATTAGTATGGCTGAGAACTCTGTGCAGTTCATTCACACAAATAAATGAGAAGATGCTAGAGGGGAACGTGGGGTGTCTATGACAGTTTTGTCAAATGAGGGCAGATCCCCTTCCATTCTTTCCTCCTGGGTTCTTGTCCTTATTGTACTAAAATTTACTTAAAGAATTGGTGAAAGAAGGTTTTGCATAAAACTTTGAATTTTGAATCGCTATGTAATTTTTACATGAATTCACCAGGCAGAGACCAAAAAACCTGAAAGAATCTGTACATCACTTAAGGCAAAAAATTGTAGGAACGTGATTTTTTTTCTTTCAAAAGAGAAGATCTCTGTGCAACAGTAGAATCATTCCATAAGTGGCAGGTTTCTTCTGGGAGTATCCATTGTTCCATGGAGTCCATCACTGAAAGGTGAAATGCAGTAGGAGATCTGTTAAAAGTATTTTCCAGTTTAGATTGCTGTAGTCATGGACTGGTATTCACAGGTGAAAAAAGCTTTTCCCATTTTCTGTAAACTATTGTAGGTGCTTCAAGCAGGCACAATTATTTTGCAAGTTGGTGTCATCTTAATGTGCAGAGGAAACAGTTTCAGTTATATTTAAAATAGTAAGAAAAAAAGTATTTTAGGGTAAAATCTGTGGATTGTTCCTTCCCCCTCACCTTTTGCTATTGACATGAAACTCTTGCTTTGCAGACAAATCATATGGTTTAAATTGTGCACCATGGAATAGAAGGATGTAGGTTCTTATTAACATTTTCCTGGATTATGCACGTTCCAGAAAAGGGCATGATGAAGTGTGGTGGATCAGACAGCACTTGGCCAGCTTCAGGTTTGTCCTTGAGCTTGTATTCCAGTAGAATCAAGCATGAGTCTAATTAAAACTCCAGTAATTAAAATACAGTCCAAAGATTGGTATGACAAGACTTTAGGGTGAGTCTTAGGTTCTTTGGGGTTTCAGAAGGTTTACAAATCGTGTTGCTCAGAGCGTCATTTTTTTGAGTATAAAATTAGCTTCATTTTCATCCTGTGTTGGTAGCCCCTGGAAGCCTTGTGCATTGGTGTGCTAAGCAGAGCTGAGAGAGTTGATGATTTTAATGGAAAGAATGAAAACCAAGCAGAGTCTAAGCTGATGCCAAGACAGACTTGGCAGGGGAAGAAGGGAGTGCTTGATTATCAAATGGAAATTCAGGGAGATTTGAGACCCTGTGTGACCTGTGAACAAGTGCCCCCAGCATTACATATGTAATTAAGATTTTAGTCAGCAGAATGGTGATGGCTTATGTCATAAAATCTGAAAGCTTTACCATCACTTCTATACACTCCTAGTGCATGGCACTATCACTTCTAGTTTGTATGGCAACTGTTGTTGCTTGTGACTCATAAGCAGTAATCTTAAGATCATATCAGTAAAATTTTATGTTATCACTCACCACTGAGTTTGATATACAGTACACCAAAAATGTTGTACAGAAAAGTTTATTTACTAACAATTCAGAGGGTTTTACATTTTTATTATAGGTAGTTCTCATTTTCTGCATCTGTAAATCTACTCTTTAGTTATTTCATTGCTGTATATAGTCAAGAAAGGAAGATATTTTAGTGCACATATAAAAAGCCTGTAAGAATTACTTGTAGTAAAATTCAGTAACTAAACAAAGTGCAACTAAGATTTAATGCCTTGAAACTTTACAGTTTAGAGGCAACTTTACAGGAAATAAAAAATGTGTGCTCTGCAGTGGATGAAAGCTGATAATCCAACTTTTCCCTTGTGAAAAATATGGGATTTTAAAAACAGATTCATGATTTAAAACATTGTAAATATGATTATAATGTTATGTTGCTTGTCCTGCTCCAAAAGTTAGCATAATTCAGGAAGATGAAAGCCTTTACTTTTATGGTTATAAATTAAAAAAACCCAAAACATTCCTGAGGAGTTTGCTTTACCAGTAAAAAAATAATCTGCTTGGCAAGTGACTGCTTTTCTATCACTAGTATATGCAATTTAAAAAAGGACTATTCTGCTTCACAGAACTGATAGAGTGGAGGAGAGAAAGGGATTGTTTTCTCTTCTGGATATGTTTGTAATGGATACCCTTCATGCTCTATTTGTGGTTCTGATGGAAAGATCAGTGGTAAGTCTACCAGAAGAAGAGACAAAAATATGTTGGAGAGCATATTAGAAATACTTTTGATGCTGTTGATTGCATTTTTAGTTTCCACTTACCTGGCTGCATTCAAGGAAAGGTTATGTGTGCTAACATATGTATTTTATCATTAAGTCTGTCGTGGAACTCTCTGTCCTGCAAAACACATTAAATAGTTGTGTGGGAATTTTTGTGCTTGGCGTTTTAAAATTTTTTTCTGTACTTGGTTTCTTTAATGAAAAAACATTAAAGTTGATTCCAAGCTGCTTTGTAAGGGGGCCTACTAGCCTATTCTTTATCTTGCCTTGACCTTCTCTAGTATTATTGGTAAGATGCTTTATTAGTAATTTTGTTCCTAGTGCAGTAGTTTCTGTGATTATACAGATGTGCACCCTGAAATATCCTCCTCACTGGGAGGAGCACTCTGATGTGCAGTGCAGCGAGAAGAATTCCACTGTAGGAATTGCATCTTTAGATTTTTCAATTGTTCCTAAAATTATTTTTCAGATGACTTTATAGGTATTTGAAACACATAAAAATACGAAATGCATTGACCTATACCACGCATCTGACATCTTGCATGACTTTTTCGTGGTTTTGAACATTTTTCAATAGGAGACAGCTGCTACTCAAGTGACATCTTGTTAAGAAAAGGTTTTTGCCTAATGATATAGGATAGATAAAGGAAAAACAACTTCATTTTTTTCTCTGCTTTTGCCAGTGTTTACCTGTATTACCTTCTTTTTTTGCCCTGAAATAAAATAGTATTGACAGTGAAGCATCATTTCTGAATCGCTTGGGTGTGAACATCAGCTGTAATTATTTAGGTGACATTGCTGCTCATATCTTACAGTTATGGACAAAAGTGAAAGCAATGTGAATAAAATTCAAACATATTCCTTGCACTTCTATGTGAAACTGCTTAGAGGTGCTGGAGTAACAAATGAAAAACCTGATTGCTATAAGAAATGGAAAAATACTTTTTTTTCAAGTCCTTCGAGCAGTAAAGTTGCAGTCATCATACAGGTTTGTGTTGTGCTTAATGTTTAATCTCATTGTAGTGAGGACTGCAGCCAAGATGAAATGTAAGTAAAAAAAAGCACTGGGATAGGAGGAGGAGATGATCTTCCTAAAGTTATTTTATGTTTCAGTAATATCTGTTGAAATATTGACTCTTGAGTATTCAGTTTCAGTTCCCTTATTCTCTAAAATGATATTGAATAAAAATTAGTAGAAGTTTTTCAAGAACCTAATGAATGGAAATGATGATTTCTGTATGAAGGAATACTAAAAAAAAGAAGTTAAAACATCACAATGTATATGACTGCAGTTTGAAGAATGGAGTAGAAATAGTATCTTGTCAGCTCAGTCTGATTTCCATAGATGTTTCTGGTGTAATCCATTAATTTCAGTGGAAGTTTTTACCTAGAACACCTGGAAATCCTACAAGAGCAGCATGAAATTGTGAATGGAAAAGCCTAATCCATATGGATTTTCCTGCCTATCCTCTGCCATGAAACAAGAGGAAGGGACTAATTGAAATACCACCAGAATTCTACCATTTAAAGTAAACTGGGTAGTGTTGTTCCAACACACAATTTGCAGGTGGTGTCCGAATAGCCCCTGCAGTTTGTCTACCGTATTTCCATTTATCCAAAAAAAATGTTGAGAAATTTTGTTGTAATAGGGAAGGAACAGTGTTGTCATGTTTTGTTTACTAATAGTACACAGTTAACTGTGGCTGTCAGTGAGCACTCAAACTTTCTTTTTTAAAATTGCTGTGAATATTTGTACTTTTGCCAGCTAATCTGAGAGTAGGAATGCCAATGAGGGGAATAAAATATGGAAAATAATGCTGTGTTTTATATAGCACCTGCCATACTCTAGAATGTTAAAGCACTTACTAAATAGATGCTGAGATGGATAAAATATGACAGTGTCTATAAGCAAATACATCACCTGCTAAGCTTTCAGCAATGTAACTGGCATAAAGCCATGAGCACCATTAAAACTGCTGCTGAAAGAAAGACTCTGATCTCTACGGAATAAGCCCTTAATATGTGCTTCATTAAAAAATTGTGATAATGATCATAGAAATCATAACAAACCACAATAAGACTGGAAAGACCTTGAGATACTGACTAGTCTGGCCCCCAAAGCAGGTTGAATTTTACACCTGTTTCCTTTTAGCACAGCTGTTTAGAAATCTGGATGAAATAATAAAACTACAGTAGAGTCTGCACAAGCCCTCTCTTACAACACGTCACTCTATTTGTAGAAAGACTTCTTGTAACTTACACAAATTTTTCAAACTTTGGTTTTGGTAAGTGGATTGCCCCATGTCCTAACCAGGTGCAGTGGAGACAAGGTTATTCCAAAGAGTGTGCTGCTTCTTTCACATCTGATGATGACGGTGAAAGTGCCTCTAATTTGTTTCCTCTCTGGCTATATAGTCCTCGTATATTCAGTCTTTCTACATAATTCCTTCTTTGAGACTTGTAATTTCTGCTGCTGTCTTTGGAAACTTCAAATTATTTTGTGGTTTTTTTATCAAGATTATGCCAAAAATTTGACTTATTTATTCCTTCCTGCTAAACAGGACAGGAATACTTCCTATTTTATGTGGTATATATTCCTGTTTATATACCCATATGATGGCTCTTTCCTCTTTTTTAAATCCCATTTTGAACTTTTATTGAGCTCATGGTCTATTACAAGCCCTGATTCCCCTCTGAGGGAGAGGATGTTGTCTAGCAGTTTATTTGCTCTGCTGTCGGTATGCAGCTGGATTTGACAAAGTACAGAAATTTGTGCTTGCTCCTGAAAAATTGTTCTGTTATTTTTCTGACCACTTCTCTAGTTTGACAGAATGGTTTTGGGTTCCAGCCCTGTTATCCAGCATACCTGCAGTGTTGGCTCTTGATGATCAGCAGATTTAAGTGTGTCCTCTGTTCAGTTCTGTAGGTTGCTAATGGAAACACTCCCTGAAGCTGGACCAAGTTCAGATCCTTGCAAAAACCCCCTGAGCAAACCACCTTGTGTTTGATAGAGAGCTACTAACAATTTTTTGGGGTCATAAAATCATCAAATTTAGCCTTCATTCACTAGTAGGTTCTTGTAGGAAACACGTGCTTATGAGAAAGCATGTGTGAGGGAGCCAGCTGACTTTTCTTTGGTAATACAAGCTGGAAAGCATGAAAGGGAAATTAGGAACCTTGTGGTTTCTGGCCTGTGCTGCCTTTTCCCCACTGTTTCTCAGTGGGATAGAATAAAAGCTGAAATTTTTAATGATCTGATGATGCATAAAGGAACAAGTAGGAGTAGTTATTTTTAAGAGCAAAATAGAACTTGATTTTTTGCTAAATGATCTCATACACAAAAAGAAAAAAAAGTTGGAGGTGATTGCCCATTAGTAGCTACACATTTGCCAATGTTTGGATTATCAGATTATGATTACAGTATTCTGTGACTGCTTTAGTGGCTTTAATTGTCAGACTTCTGCTGGACTCCTGTAATGACTGGATGCTTATATCAGTGCAGATCAGTTGCTATAGAAGAGACAGATATGAAAGTATCCTTTGAAATATCGAAGAATAGTCTTTTGTTCCAGATTATTTCTTCACTGTTGTGTGTCTTGTGTTGTTTGTATCTATAGGAAGAAGTATGTCATGGGCTAAATTGTATATCATGAAGGCATTATGTGACATACTGAAAAATACATAGAATTCAGTGTAAAATTGCCTTTTATTTCAGTGAGAGAGAAGGCTGAACACAGCAGCATGACTACAGCTAGATAGAAAAGTCATTGGTACTCTTACTGTAGTGTTTTACTGACAATTTCTTGTTTGTCCATGGAATTGAAACAAACACTAATTAAGAGAAATCCAAGTCTGCTGATATTTATACTAATTGCTCACAGATTGCTAACAATAAACTTGTGATTTTTGACTGAAATAACAGAAGTTAGCATGACAGTTGTACTGACTGCAGTAAATTTGATGCACGTGGAACTTAAACCAAAAAAAAAGTGTGGATATCATTAGGATGGAGATAAATGTGGTTATTCTTGGAACAATTGAATGCAGAACATTGTTACGGAGATGTAATTTTATTTACACAAGATATTGTTGAGTGTACCTGGTATGTCAGAAAGCTGTGTTCTAAAGTTCTCAGTAAAGAGATTTGAGTTCAGACCTTAAGCTGTGAATTCCTGCTCTGTGAGATACATCTAGTGCAGGATTCAGGCATCAGAACTGTGCATGATTCTGTAGTTATTTTGATAAGGCCTAACCTGGCAATGAGTTGGGTGCCACCCTTCTGCAAAATGGTGAATTTCAGCCTTAAGAGTCAATATGTCATTATTGGACGTGCCAAAAGATACATTTCTGTTACATATTTTGAAATTTGCAGCAAACTTGTAAAAAGTGCTACAAAAAGCACATCAGGTTAAAAGACTGCTGAAATTTACCTTTTCTGATGAAGCATTATGCTTTACCCACTTCACATGGTATCCAATTAATCAGAATAACAGAGAAGGAATTTGAAACTAGGAAAGAGATGTTAGAAGAGCTTTCCCTAGTTTGCTACTCTGCTGTGAGAAGCTGGTAAGGCAAAAAGTTCTTATTGAGTGCTTTATGGTTATTTTACCTAAATTCATGTAGTGCTAAAGATGACTGAATGCCCACAACAGGTCTATGACAGCAATAATAATGCAGGAAACAGCCTTTCCTCTACTTCTGCCTTAATTAAATAGCATCATCCTGGAAGTAAGAGATTGTATAATTTTTTATTATTTTTTTCTCCCTGCCTGTACACAATATTTGATCGTCTCCTGTAATTATTAACAGAGGTGCTGATTGTAATGGTGGATTTTATGTAAGATTTTGCAACAGTCTGTGATTGAAGACCCTTCCACTGGTTGTAATTCTTTAACTGATGTTGAAATGTTAACATCATGCCTTGATTGCTTTCCTTTCCTTTGATCTGTGTCTCTAGTAAGAAGTAAATGAGAACTGAAAAGACTGACTTCAGTTTCATTTTATTTAAATTCTAGTCTTCACAGCTCTTTGGTAAACTTTGCTACACATTGAACTCACTCAAATTTTTTTCCCAAATAACTTGCCTGAAAAAAAAAAAGTTCATTCTTTTTGTGGCATGGCTTTTCAGCTTTGGAGAGAATTTAAACATTCCTATCCAGTCTATTGATCCTTATTTATCACAACTGCTCTCTGTGCTGTCAAGAAGTGAACCACACACTGAAAGCAATCAGAGCTGCTTGAGTCCTTGAGTACCAGCAAAGGACAGAGGGAAGTGGAAAAGGAGAGTTTCTAGCCCAGATGCTAATGAGTGCATTGGAAAGGCAGAAAATGAAATGTCAGAGAAGTCCAAGATGGCAGCTTTTACTTTCATAATTGAAAAAACCTTCATCCTGAGACTTTTCATCCTTGGCTGGTGGGGTAGGAACATGTAAACAACTGGAAATGTTTAGTTGTAATTTACAAACATGAAAACACCACATGCAAATTTAATTTAGAGGTACTGAAATTAGATGTTTGTGCAGTTATGCATAGAAATTGTTGCAGTTTTGTTTGCGTGGTTTTGAATAAATTGCAAGTTCACATTTGGGCATTCAGTAGATTTGTAGATAAATCAGGTTCATCAGATGTCATGAATATGATTTTCCCAATGCAGCCTCAAAAGTAGTGTCCAGTATTCATATTTGAATGTTGCATAGAAGATGAGACGATGTGCTATGCTAGGCCAGATTTTGTTATATCATATTGTAAGCTGGATAAATTTTCTGTAAATATTTTGATTCCTTTGATTATACATAGAGTAGTAGCATGAAAATGAAGTTAATATATTTTTAAGACCAAATAAGAGAATAACTACAGAGAAAAACACTGTGTCAACCTATAACACGGAGTCAATCTCTGTGTTGCTTACATGATAGCCTATACTTGCAAAATTGTCCCTTTGAACTACCAGGTACAGAGAATAAAACCATTCTGAACCATCATTTTTGTTTAATAGCTGTGGGCAGTGGTCCCTGGAATTCCAGGAAATGTAATATGCAAGTTTCATGGTGAAAAAATATTGGCACACACCATAAATCTGTGGCAATCTGGGTTAGCTGTTGTGTAGATGCTGGTTATGTTTATTTATTTTTTTGTTAAATGAGACCTGATTTTCCTTACCTGCAGCTTATTGTAGCAGTAGTCTTTTGGTTTTTATGTATGTGGGGGAGAGGGGTTGTGGCCATACCCTTTTACCATCAAGCTAATTCATTGTGACCTTCTCAGGTCTCGTGTAGTTGATTCTGGTCTCAGCAAGTCACTGTTTCCTACCTTACTGCACTTGGAGACCTGTATCTCTGTTCAGTAATGATCTGGTTTATAAGCATATTATAATGCTGTTAAATTATGCTGTGGATTTGCTTTTTCTCTGCCCATTGGTCCTGGTAAAGATTATAATGTAGGATTATTTAGCACCAATATGTGGTATCTGTCACCATTGACCTCACATTTCTCCCTGATTGCCTGTGCTGGCAGCATAGGCATGACAGTTTTCCTTTCATATACTGTATATTCATATTTAGTCTTTAGTCTTCCTGGATTCAAGGGCTGCTATAATGGTAAAAATGTGTGGTGTAATAGACATCCTTTTGCTGTTTCATGACATTGGTGAGATTTCCTTTCTTTTTGCTTTGCCCTGAGGTTGTTGTGGGCTTTGTGTGAGTGAGCTCTGCTGAGCTGGTTCTGCAAAACTCTTCGGCAAAAGCTGGCTGCTGTGCCAGGCCAGCACCAAGCCTTTTGGCCCTGCAGAGCCAAATTGCAAGGCTGGTGGTGCACTGTGGCCTTTGACCAGGTTTTCACTGGTAAATATGACTAAAAGACTCTTAATTGCTTGCCTTGGATCTTGTTGTTTATTGTGTTTGAATCCTAGATGACTCTGTTAGGTCTCATAACTGATACAGGAGAGACAACCCCCCACGTAATACTCTGTTCCCCAGCCAGACTGGGAGGCTGACATGATGCGCTGCAAAATCTGAGGCAAGAGCAGCAGCAAGGTTAGGTACAATGTGAAACTTCCCCAAAAGAGGTCACCAACAAGTGACCAAGAGCCAACATTGCCCTTACAGGAGGGCCAATGGCATCCTGGGGTGTATTGGGAAGGATGTGGCCAGCAGGTCAAGGGAGGTGATCCTGCCCTTCTGCTCAGCCCTGATGAGGCCACATCAGGAGTACTGTGTGCATTTCTGGGGCATCTCAGTACAGGAAAAATAAGGAGCTCCTGGAGGGGGTCCAGTGGAGGACCACAAAAATGATTTGGGGTCTGGAGCATCTCTCTTAGGAGGACAGACTGTGGGAACTGGTCTCTTTAGTCTGGAGAAGACTGAGAGGGGATGTCATCAGTGCATGTAAATATCTCAAAGGCAGGTGTCAAGATGATGGTTCCAGACTCTTCAGTGTTGTCCGATGACAGGATAAGGAGCAGTGGCCATAAAATAAAATGCATAAGTTCCATCTCAACATGAGGAAGAACTTCTTTACGTTTCACGTGGCAGAACACTGAAATAGGCTGCCAACCTTTACAACTTCGTGCTTCTGTGATATAATTTCCTCACTGAAGTAAATGCTGCCCTTGGTTTTGGTAAACTTGGTGACCAGAGGTGCAATCCTATCTAGAAGATGACAATTTGTGAATGCCATGCTGGGTTTTAGGCCAACCCTGCCGTGGAACAGCTACAGCAGCAATGGTCAGTCCACCTAGTTTTGCTTTTCCCTGTTTGCCTCAATAAAACTTCATTTATGTGCCTTCCCATCTTCCCTAACTGTCTTCTGCCTCTACAGTTGATCTCTCCCGATCATAGTAAGTACATAATTGTAATTACCATAGCACTGACGTTATTGAGCCACAATACAAGCAGAGCAATGACTCTGTAATTCTTGCTCAAGGAATGTAGGTTTGAGCCTTAAAAATCTGCACATTCAAGGAGAAGATTGTTTCAATGGGAATATCTCAGTATTTCTGAACTGTTCAGTATGGTTCCTAATGGGCAGTTCTGGCAAGCTGCTTTCAAAACATTTTGATTCTGTTCACAGTAGCAGTTATACTTGTTAAACTGTTGATAAAATGATATTGCAAACAACACAAAAATTCAGAACTTGAGAAAAATGGCAATATAGTCAAAACAGTTTGGGGAAAAAAAGTGAGAGCCAAGATGTTGAAATACAGTGCTTTTGACTGGGGGAGCTGCAGCACTAATGGGTATAAATAATGCAATACTTTTCCCATGGGCGTGTTGTAGAGCTTAACTGGTTAATGGCTGAGAAGCACTTTGAGATTCTATGTAGAGATATGCTTTGGAAAAGCAGAGTGCTGCTTAATGAAAGTCTAAATGCTGCTGCATCCCTGTATGTCAGTGAGTCCAATTGGTGTCAAAGTGATTACACCTATGGATCACATTGTTGGAAATGTTTAACATTTGACAAGGTGACTGTGGCTATGTTCTGGTAAATCAAAACAAATTATTAATTTGCTTTATTTGACAATCATCTTCTTATTTAATACAAATTTTAGATTACTTTTTAATATACAGTGATGCTTTGGATGCTTTTCAGGTTTACTTACAGCAAAAACTAGCACTGACTACTTAAAAACTAAGCCTTCAAATTTATTATATGAAGAGTGCTGTATAAAATTATAGTATACCTGGCCCTAAAAGATACTTACATTATAATTGTATAAAAATTAAAAATAAATAGACATGGAGTATGACAGAAGTGTTTTAAATTGTTTTTTTTGGAAGTTCCTCTTAAGGAGAAATGATACTTGGAAACTCCTAGATGTGATTTAGGTCTCCAGTCTGTTTAGGGAGTATGGATTTTAACATCTGATTTGACAGAGTGGTTACAGTTTTGTCTTTGCTTTTCTTCACTATGATTTGTGAGGAAACCTCAAAAACAGCATCCTTTTTTGCTTTTGTGAGTCTTTCCCATGAGGGAATTTGGTTTTTTCTCATTTACTTATGTGAATTTTCAATAATTAAGTGGCTTCTGTCATGACAATACCTTTTAGCTCACATGCTACCTGGTAAGCAAATTTATTTGGAAAGACTGTCACTAGAAGAAATGTCTTGAAGGAATCAATACTTGAAAACATGAATTCTGGACCTAGAGCAGCTCATAATCCCTTTTAGAAGTTAGTACTTGTTATTACTGAGTGTGATGCTCTTGTTATTACTGAGTGTGATGCTTTACTCACTCATTATTTTACTGTTTTCTTCCAAAGCTTATGAATGTAGACAGGTAAATGAAAGGGATTTTAAATTTTTTTCCCTTCCTGTTTCCTGTTTCAAGTGCTTAGTGTGCACTGCCCTAGCTTGATATCTTATTGCTAACCCCTTTGTATGGCTGCCAAGTTTTCTTGCATAATTTTCTTGACAAATGACTTACTCATTAATATTTCAGGCCTTTTCCTACCAACCTCAGACAAGTGGTATGCCCCAGGCAGGGAAATGTAGTTCCTTCCTAAGGAGCCTTCTAATCTTTTCCTTAAATGCTTTGTCAGAACCCATGACAGATAAATGAAGATGGTGCAGCTCAAACTAGAGATGACTTATTTGTACACACGTGACCACACATTTTCCAGCTGGGAGGTGTTGTACTGCAGTGGAGTCTCCACTGCAAACATCCACATATTCTCTCCCTTATCCATCCTGAAGTTGGTGAGACTTATTGATTCTGAAGGGAAATCCGTAGAGATATTTGTCTCTCTCTTTTTTTGATTGGCTGTTGAAATATATATAGTCCTGATAATGGCTCTGTCTGTTCACACTTTCATTACTTCTACAACAGAGACAGACCAAGCAATGATACCACTGCTGAGTTAGAGCTTGAGCTGAGATCAAGTTCATATCACAGCTGAGGTGTGGATCTCTGGTGATATTTTGCCTTAAGATGATAGCAAATTTGTGAAACTGATCTCTTTAAAGCTTGATATTACAGAAAATTGATATGACAGAACTCTTACAATATTCCTGCTGCTATTTAGGGTTGAAACATCCTAAGAAAGGCTTGTTCCATTTAAATATTGTTGATTACATACATATTACAACCATGAAATAACTCCCAAGTCTAAAATACTAATTATGTTTGTTATTTTATAAGAATATTTAAATTATTCTAACTACACCATGTTGTCTAGGGTATTAATAAGGAGGGCATCTGGAGATCTCTGGTAAGTCATAGATTTCCTCAGTATTCCTGAAGAATGGAATTAGAATCTATAGGGATAATAGCAGGTAAAGATGAAGATTCTCATTTGTGGATGAACTTAGTGATTCATGTTAGCTGCCCCCTCTGGCATGTCCCAAATAAATAATTTGGTTTCACCTGCTGTCTTTTGCACTGTTACCAAGTCTTCATGTGTCCCATTCTTGGTATTTAATAAGCTTTTTTTTTAAAAAAAAAGTGTTACTCCCTCTTCCTGTTCAGGCAGGATGAGGTCTCCAAAGTTTTGTTACGCCCAAATGGTGTAGCTAATCAGTGAGAACTAGGAACACCCCCCACTACACATAAATACTGGTAATATTTAATTTCTAAACAAATTTATTTTCACTCATATGAAACTCTATAGGAGTAAAATTCTTGGTCATATATAATTCTGTAACAAATACAGATAATGAGTTGCAGATATTGAAGGAAAAAAGAAAGCAGAAGAGATAGTGGTAATCTTAACTGCAGTGAGAATTTTATAGGTATTTAAGTGTCTCAGTTCCTTTCATCTGACAGTTATTTACAATTGTAGAAAGCTGTTCAGCAACATTTTTCAAGGCATTGGAAAAAGAATATTCCCTCAGCAGCCAAAGGTAGTGTTTTTTCAGATTGCATTCCTTGAAAAATGGGTATTTTAAAAGCAGTAGACACATTTGAGATTATTTAGGAATAATTTCTGCATTGCCTTTTCACAGTAAGTAATTTGTAATGTAATGTATTCAAAATATGTTTGTGTAATGAGGATTTTCCCTCAAAATATGGAATTGGCTAGCAGCTATTTTGTCTCATTGTGGAGGTAAAGGAAGAACACGGGAATGTCAGCAGGTGATCAGGTCATAACTGTCTAATTTTTACCAGTTCTATGTGCCTTAGTCATCATGCACTACTGATGTTATCACTAAAGGGCCTTATTGACATTTCTTCAGTAAACAGCAAAATGTTTTAGTTTGTGAAAAAAAAATTGAGAAATAAATAATGTATAAATGAAAGAAAAACAGATACTGTTTCTGAGCAGGGGTGATTTTTCCTAGTTTAATCTTCTGTCATGCATATATATAATTTTTTTTCCCAACAATAGTTTCTTTCTTCTGGATTTGCTTATTTTGCTTTTATTCATCTGTTTTTTAAAGTCCAAATCAAAATAGTGTGGTCAGGCTTTTCACCTTATAATTCTGAATTTTGCATGCTGGAGAGTTTGGTGCCTTTCCACCTACCCAGAAGTCTGAATTTGTTTGCCTTTGGTCTTTAACTCCTAAGGTCGTTTATGCTGTGATCTTTTATTATGCATTTATCTTTTGGAAAATTATATACTGCCTTAATAATTCGGTAATGTGATGTACCTGATTAGCTTGCTGATCACAAATTCCAGTGCGTGGATACTCTACTTCTGAATTGCTTAAAACAAATTCATACAACTTGTCTTGAAATCTGATTATATCAATCTTTGAAATTATCTCATACCAGTTGGCAGCAGAGCCACAGAGTTTGCGAGTGTTTTGGCTACTGAAATGCATTTTACTTGCCTTGAATCATATGTCTGGAAGCATTATCCTTTTAGTAAGTGGGAAACTTATGGATAAACCTGAACAATCCTGGAGTGACACTGTTTAGCAGAGAAACCAGAGCCTGCAGCAGCCTTTGGAGACCTGCATGGGGAACTAAAAGTCGTTGCAGTGGGATGGCATTTTGTTATTATTTGCAATATCCAGCCTGCAGCTGAATGGTGAGTGGACTCAAGGGATGATGCGAGATGTTTTGAAATGGGTGCTTGCCCAGGGGTATGTTCCCCTCTCCAAAGACATGCAGTTCACTGTGAACAGCAAGTTGTCTTGGCCCATCCTGCACTCCTGAAGGAGCAGTGTGGGTGGCTGAAGGTGTGCCTCAGCAGTGTGGACCATATTTTCTGTGCTTGCCTCCAGGTGCTCATGTGTGTAACACAGGCTATGAGATGCTGGCCCTTGTTCAGACAGTCAACATCTTCTGCATTAGTGGATAAAGGAGCATGGTTGTTAATATCTTGCCTATTTAAGAAAGTCTTATATGTAGCACTGAGAGAAAGCAGGATCATGCCTTATGCCAGAAAAGGTTTTTTAGTTTTCTCTCTCCATCTTGCAAGCTTCAGAATGCTGCTGAAGGTGGCATCATGATTAATGTATCACCATTACAGAGCAGACAGCCAGCCAGCTTATGACATATTTTTGCTTCAGTCAAGAAAAATAACAAAATAATAAAAAAAGTTATTCTGTGTGTTTCTGGAACTTACTGACAGATTATTAACTAGGTGAACTCCCAGGACATGAAAAAATTAAGAGCCAAATACTTGAAAGCTATATTATCTTGCCAGTGCTTTGTAGTTCATGAAGTATTTTAATGGTGTTTCGCCATCATCAGAGATATCTGATAATGTTCTGCCCTGGGAAGGTCAGGTTCTAAAATGGATCCATTCTAAGTTATCTGTAAGGCTATTTCAGAAGTCTGCGTGTATTATATAAATTCAGCATGCTCAGTAGAAGTCTGTTCTGGTGTGCAACAATGTATCATCATTGTAAAATGAGCATTAAAAAATCTGAGCTTGTTATTAGTTTTGAATGCAAAATAATTTATGTTATAGCCTATGCAATGCAGATATGGTCATGGCAATACAATGATATTTGCTGCTGTATGCCTACATAGTTTTCAAAACTAAAATTCAATGCTTAGCTAAATTGCTAAGCAGACTGGTAAATGTCCAATTTTAGCAGCCTAACATATGTTTATAATTTTTGTTTTAACATATGCTATGTTGGTTGAACTCCCCTCCCCACACATACGGTAGATAAAAGCTGTCACATCACAAAATGGTGGCAGCCCAACTTTTCTAACATTTTCCATGGCACTTCAGAGTCTTGCATTAATTAGCTATTCTTGGATAGGAGACAGACTCTCATCTTTGCAGAATTTTGGTTTCAAACCCATCATGTACTTGGGTATATGTATGCAGTAGCCCATCTGTGTTTCTGCATCCATAAGCTGTAAAAAGCACAGGGCAGAGAGAAAAGCGGTCAACAGGAGCGAGGGTGCCCTTGGCTCACAGATGCAAATACTGAGCACATGGCCCCAAAAGCTGGCCTGTTTGGGCACTAGTTTGCTCAAAGAGGAGCATTCTCTCTCTTCTACTTTTACAGGAGAGGTGAGTGAATAAAACAACAGTGCTGTGTTGGTGCACAGCACTGTTTCTTTTCATTGTGAGCTGCTAACCTACTCCTCTTTTCTTCTCCTTTTTCAAAGCAGGTGTAAGGAGGAATTTCACTGGGTCTACGATTCTTTCCTAAACCTCAGCTGGGTAGTGGAGAATTGTGACAAATACCACTGCAGCTGTGATAATGCTGTCTTAATCCTTGCTGCACTATGACATGGAAACTTGGATTTAGACATGAAAGGACATTCCTTAACAGTACAGCAGTATGATCCCTTATCAAATCTAACTGCCTCTTGCATGTCCTCCAAAACCATGGTATTTTTTGTCTGATGTACCCTGTCTGCTGTTTCTATGTTGTCAGGCTCCTGACTGTGGTGTACTTCAGCATGTGTAATGTCTGCAGGGCTGCTGCATTGGGGAATGGCTGGTTTTCCATGTGGGAGGAGGGAGCCTTGCCCTTCCATTTCTTCTGTAGAAATGTCACAGGTTCTGCGGTACAGGAATGATGGTGGCAAGTGTGGTTGTAGTGGTGCCTGGTCTATGCACAGTGTGGACTGGTTTCTTATGCCTTCACCCCTGAGTGGCATGGATGGCACCTCCTGCCCTCTGGTCTGCCTTGGAGCTGCTCAAAAGCTCATGCCTAGGTGCAAGCATAGTTCCAAGCCTATTGGCACAACATGCATAATGTATCATATCATTCCTATCCAAGGCTGGAGTTGTGGTACACATCTCAGTATGGAGATTGAGGTACAGCATCCTGAGCTTCAGGGGAGCTGCTGAGGTGCCCTGGAACGTGTCAGTGGTGGTGTCTGGCTACGGACATGTGTAATAGGAGGTGTTGGGCCTGGTGCTTGCACGTCCACCTGCAGAGCTTTGAGAAACCCCACGGAGAGGTGCCGGCAGAGTAGCCTCCATCCAAAGCCCTGCGTCTGCATCCAAAGCCCTGTGTTGGCTCCCAGCTGCGAGCCAGAGCCAATGGCAAGCTCAGAACACAGGACTCGCCAGTGATGCTGGTGGAGGACTTTGCCATCTTTGGATTGTGGATACCAGTGGTGGTTGTTCAATGTCTATTTCCTGTTTATGTATTTGTTTTCAGCTATAGGACCTGCAGCTGCTGTTTGGCTTGCTGTTCTTGTTTGCTGGCTGGCAGGCCTTGCTGTGGGATTCAGGTTTTCTCAGTGTGCGCAGAAAGCAGTTTTGTTTCCCTGCCAGATGAAAAGCACGGTGGAAATAAAGGAAGAAAATGATACATTTAAACTGCTTTTCCAGACATTTGGATAAATGTAGACAGACATAAATAGACAAATGCATAAATATCTTTATTATAAGTGAACATAAGTAATTAGTGGATTCTTAACACCACCTATTTATTGTTAAAAGAAAGGTAAAGAGATGTCTTTATTTTCCAGTGTTGCTCTCTGCCTTGGTAAACATTACTTTGATTTGAAGATTTTGTGTACAGTCTGCAGAGTGTACACAAAATATTTTACTTTCTTCTCTGTGGTTTCTCTGCCCAAATGTAACTTGTCACCAGTTGAGTTGAACTAGGTCCAATGCCATTTTTCTGTCATGATTCGGAAAGAGGAATACATGACACTGTGATGGGAGAGGGAAGAAGCAGAGTGCTGGTGAGGGACTTCAGTGGTTCTGGAGCTCTGTGTGATACGATGTTAGGGGCACATTTAGGGCTTGCTGTTGTTTGCAGCACTCAGACATTGGATAACTCATCAAAAATGATAACTTTTCTTACTGCTCACATTACTTACTGCTGGGATTTTACTTTGAATTAGAATAATAATGCTGTTCAACTATTTAAGGTACAGGCATAATGTTAGGATGAAAACTCTGATACAAGTTTGTTTGTAGGTTTTTTTCCTGTACAAGTTTGTGAGGAGTATATATATCACTTGCTCAGAAAAAAGAGTGTTTCTGAACTATCAGAAACTGATACCAGGGTTCCTCATTACAAATACTGAAATATCATCAGGTAAGCCCTTGAAGATGTGTATACTAGGGTCTCCCTTAAAAATAATGAGTCTTAAACAAACAAACAGGGAGCGCCCCCAATACTTGTGGTGCATGCACTTATATCTTTTTTCATAAATTTATAATCATTAAAACTGTTTGTGAAAGTTAAGCTTCTCATATGGTTGTCTGATTTTCAGAGGAATGATATTTAAGAAAGCAGCAAACATCACAAGAATCACGATAAAGTTATGAGAGTTTTTTTATACATTACGGTTATGTGTAAGTTTTGAATTGAAGATTTTAGAAAAATAAATGTATGGGCAGATGGTGATATTTACTTAAGGGAAGCTGAATTCATTATCTGACTAGGACTGGGTATTTCAAGCAGCTGTTTGAAAATGAGAACTCACTTTCCATGAAGGAGAACGTATGTTTCAGGAAAATGGAGTCTCTTCTCAAAGTGTTAGACTAGCCCTTACTTAGCCTCTATCAGAGTGGTTTCTGGTGTGTATGTAAATTCATTTATTGAAGAACATTATCAGTAATTATCAAGAGCTAATTTGGTGAAATAGTTCTGTAAACTCTTAACTGCCCCCCTGCCAAAAGCAGTCATTCTTAAAAATTTCAAAACTAGATAAAATTTGTAGCCGTTCTTTATTTCTAAATATATTTTACCAGAAAAATGATTAAACCAAATATTCAGTAATCTTATTCTTCCCCTCCAGGTTTAATTTCTGTCTGCCCAACTTGCCTTTATTTTGATTGATTGAGATACAATTACTTGAGGAAATAGACCTATGGAAAACTACTAGATATAAGCCAGAAGAAAGCAAGCCACATGTGACCATACCTCCTTATTTTTTACAGATTTGTTTTTTCTGGGACTCTTTATTCTAGTATGTCTGTTCTATTTGCCTGCGTATTTCATGAGAGTATGAAAAATAGTCTCACCTTGTGTATTTTGTTACTTACACGTGTTTTCCTTATGTTCCTGTGGAAAGCTAGCCAGATATTGTAATACTAAAGATTGAAAGGTATCCCTTGAAGACTGTGGTGCATTTATTATTGCTTATGTCCTTTCTTCCCTCAGGTCTTTAAGATGGCTTTCACAGAAAATTCTTTCACTCAGAAAACCTGGGGCCCTGTAATTCTTGGTTCATAGTGAAATATAAGCCAGTTTGTTTGTAGCAGATGCCTTTCTCTGGTCACTTAACTTCTAATGCCTCTGTTTTCCCATTCCATAATAAGCAAATTTTAATGTTTAATTATTTTACTGGAATCTTTGCTAATATTTCTGAAGCCCAGCTATAGATTTTCAAATAATTTTTTATCTCAGAATGGGCTTATGCATATGGAGTGACTAAAAGATGCATCACTCTCAAAACTCTTTGGTTTTGGAATTATCTTTGAACTCTACAGAGAATGCAGCTGTGTACACATGAAGCACAAAGCCTGTCTGTGAACAGGGAGGATGTGTAAAGATGGCCCTTTGATGGGAAATGAGTTCTTCATTTCAGACAACTTAGAGAATCTCATCACTTTGCCTTCCTGGTATCTGACAAGCCTGACTCCCCTGAACAGCAGTGGAAGCTGTGAAAACAGCCATCCTGGGGAACATATGGGAAAAGGGCTTTTGTGCTCACTGCAAAATCCCAACATTGGTTTTGACTACATGGAGCCTTTATTGTGAATCTTGTGCAATTGTGCAATCTTGTGCAATATGTGAATTTAATAAGCTGTTTATATATAAATATATGACTTGTCTGACCATCTGTTTTTCACAGTGGTTTAGTCGTTTGAAAGGTTAAACTGGTTTTGTCTGGCATTAAATAAGAATTAGTGTGATTGCATAGTGCGTGCCACATGCATCAGGTAGATGTGAAACATGTTCTGCAGCTTCTGCTAATGGGGGAGATGATATAGCAATAAGTTAATTGCTTATTATAAGCGAGCTCTGACTGCTGAAGGGCACTGTTAAGTTTCTGAGTTTCTCTTAAGTATTATTTGGTTATTGCCACATGTTTTAATTGGATAAAAAATATTGTTCCACAGAAAGCCTGATGTTTATTCTTTTTTAAAGAGCATCATCTGGAATGGGGTTCAGGCTAGGTCTGGATTCATTAATACTGGTGCAGTCATGCAGAAGCTGATAACTGAATAAAATATCCTAGCTGCAATTTGACCGCAAGGATATTTTCTGTCCTCTGTGCCAAAAAGAGTGGTTTATAACGGGAACTTTGTCATACTAATCAAGCAGACATTTGGATTTATCTATCCCTAAGATAATAGCAATTCCTGCAGCAACATTGCAGTTCCTAACTCAAATATTTTTAATTTCTTTTCTTTCTCTAGATTGTAAAATATTTTACAATGGCAATGCTCTGGAAATTCATGAGAGTAGCTAAGTATTCTAAAACAGCTTTATCACCAAAAGTAAAGGTAAGAGGAATTTCTACCCATTCAAGGCATTCTTCATCCAAGTCTGCACCTTCAGATTTTGCTGCCAGTGCACCCTGCTCAAATACTGTGGAACTGTTTGGTAAATCTTATCCTCAAGATGACTACAGCAATGTCACTGAGAAGATTCTTTCCAAGGTGGGGAAGAACTTGCACAACAGAAAACATCACCCTTTGTGGCTAATTAAGGAGCAGGTGAAGGAGCACTTCTACAAACATTACCTAGGGCGCCGTGGGACTCCGCTCTTTTCTGTGTATGACGGTCTTTCTCCGGTGGTTACAGTCCAGCAGAATTTTGATAGTTTGCTTATTCCACAAAACCATGCCAGCAGAAGGAAAGAGGATAACTATTATTTGAATCGTGAGCACATGCTGAGAGCACATACATCAGCTCATCAGTGGGACTTGATACACTCTGGCCTGGACGCCTTTCTGGCAGTGGGAGACGTCTACCGCCGGGACACGATTGACAGCACCCACTACCCGGTGTTCCATCAGATGGAGGGAGTGCGCCTCTTCTCCTGCCATGAGGTACGAGCTCTCTAGCTGGGGTGAAAGACCTCCTGGGTAAGTTGCTTGGTCTTGTGTTTGCTGCAAGCAAACTTCATCTGCATAAACAAGGCTCATGCACGTAAGCATGTTACAGCAACAGTGTTATGCTGCACAGTGATAAAGATCAAGTGGTTTATCATATAGCAATATTTTTAATTTGCAAAAACTGTAGATGGAAAGTGTTGAGTTTGAAAACAACAACAAAATTCTCTCGGAAAATGTGAAAAAATGGAAAGACAATATTATTGAAAGCTGGCAAAGTGAAACATAATCTGAAATAAAACAACTTGTTCAGTTAATGATCTGCACATCTCAATTCTATTTGTCACAACTCTTTTCTGGTGAGATCACTTTACCAAAATCTCTATCAAATTAATTCTTTAAGGCCTCATTGAAGGTGAGTTGTTACAACTTCTTCCAAAGTACAGTTTTCACTGTCGTCTTTTCTTTTAATAGTGCCAACCTTCTGTAAACAAATGTCATTTTCTAGGGAATTGTTCCATTCTTCATCTCATTCTAAAGCTGCATTGAAGGATTCATCTGTTGCAGCCAATGGTTGTGTGTGTTGTGCATACACAGTAAACCCATCAGAGTCCAGGGCCATCAGCTAAAGAGTTCTAAATTGATGTCCAAGACTCTTAAGTTTATATGTTTTGTTGGCACAGCTTGCATGTTCTGCAAATGCCTGGGTGTCATTAAGTACTCTGCTGCATCATTGATCAGTGGTAAATATAAGCCAGTTTGTTTTCCAAATAGTAATTGATTTGTATAATTTGTGTATGCTTGTAGCAATACTGCCAAATTCACAGTTCTATAACTAAAACTAGCTTATTCTAATAATACTGAGACATAGACCGTTCTTAATGTGCTTGCCAGCGGGTGACAGGAGCTTGGCAGAGAAGCCTGATGCCTTTGGATGCCTGAGGGAAAACTAAGGTAATCACAGAGCACTGCTTTTCTCCGTGATGGAAGGGGCTCGTGCTGCCTGCACTGCCCTTTCCCACCCTGTGTGGCTGCTGCTTGCTCCACTGCACACACATATCTGCCTCTGCAGTGTCCTGGGAGCTGTGGGGTGCTGAATCCAGCCTGCAGCTGCTTCTTTGGTAACCACAAAATGGACATATTGCAGACTTACCCAGCCTTGTTTGTTTGCTGTTCTTTCCATGTAGGCATATTCATGAGTGCAATCAGGGTATATGGTATTCAATATTATATTAAGGAAATACCATTTCTTAACTGTTTTTGTTCATCACAACTTTTTTTTTTACTTGAGTAGAATTCAGTAATTCAGATGGAAATATTTTGTCTGCCCCAAAATTATAACATCAATATTCTTGCAGGGTGAAATTCCTGCAACCTCAGGTGTGATTGATCATTGAAATATGTGTTAGTGAATATACCCCTCAAGAAATGTTGGTCCTAATGACAGACTATTTCTTTCTACTCTACAGGTTTAATAATAGGAATCATAGGATTTGAATAACTGGGAACAGTTACAGAAATGTTTTCACTGAAACAGAGTTCTATCTAGAAATACACAATTCTTAACAATCTAATTCATTGCATTGGAGGTTGTTTCTTTTTCTCTTCTTTCTTTTTCCCCAAGAATATGATTGAGATGTTATTGGAGAGCTTTCTGTACTGATGAAGAATAGTGGTGTGGTTTACAATGTGTAAAGCATTTTTTATTGGACAATGAACAAAAATTATAAACCTGAGCATGATATGATGCATCCTTTTTGGCTTCAGTTCATGTTTCAATATATATCACTTTTTACAGTCATCACAAGAGCTTTGTGGGAAAAAATGAATGTGTAATTCTGAAATTTCACTGGGGACTGTTTCTGTGTTTTGTATTCCTGTTGTCTGTTCAGAATAATCCACATTTAAATAATTCCAGAAGGAACCGTCTGAGCGGAACAAAGACTAAATAGAGGTAATACTACATGAGAGAAATACTCTGATATTCATTTATTTATACTCAAGTTTAAGCTGTAACCCATTGAGCAGAAATGTGTGACTGTCAGGGCCTGTTGCCCTTGTCTCAGACTTTTCATTCCTAACCAGGCACGGTCTCTGGTGAGAGGAAATTTGCACAAGTACCAAGGACCAGAATCTTTGCAACCAACAGAAAAACTGTTAGCTCTTAGCTACAAGCCCTGGGTTAATTTCATTTTATGGCCAATACAGTAATTTTATGTGCTGTTGTCAGTTTGCTACTTTAATGTGTTCTTTTGGTTTTACATTTATCATTCACTGTCTTCTCAGTGTAAGTTACCACAGACCTAGGAAGATGTGAGAAGACAAAATCCTATAGAGTGATTTTATAGGAACTTGAATTTAGAGGAATTCGATGTTTGATTCCAGTTTAGGAGGTGTGAGGGAAATTTCAGTTTATCCTCAGCTGAAATTTTAGATAGGATACAAAAGATGATGTACAAAAGCATGTCTCCTTTACAAATCCCAACTTCCATAGTCATGACTAGGTTAAAGCTCCTGTCCTGTGATGGAAGCCTTCAGCATTATATCAAAGTTAAAATCAGTATTTTGAAGTAAGATCTGGAAAACCAAACCTAAGTTTGGCAATTTTACAGTATATTTTCTGAGATATGTGTGAGCTATTTTCTTTTTTGACTATATGTTTTTTTCATAATGGTTGGTTGGTTCCTTTTTAAAGAGAAAAGTAATCTGTAATTCAAAGATGGGCAGCTAACTGATGTGTTTCTGCAGCTTAATATGAGTGTACATATTAAAGTACTAAAGAAATTCCCATCTCCCAAACGAACTCATTTCTAAAAGTTAGAATAATTCATGCTTAAACTTCTCATAAACTTTTAAAAAATGTCCTTGGACTGCTATCAAAGAACTCTGAAAATACATTTGGACATGTTTTTAATATATTTAGAAGTATTTTAGGTGATTATTATCTGAAAGTCATAGAAGAACAGTTAGAAACTGACTAATATAAATAGTTAAAACCAGAACCAGAAATAGCTTCCCAAATCTACTTCAGAATTCTGAACATAAAATGAATCATTCCTCTTAAACTGTACCCCCAAATGATACTCTTTGGTATTCAATTCCTCCAACATGCCTGTTTTTCTTTTAATTTGTGTTAGAATTTTTTTTCCTTCTATGGTGTATGGCTTTTTTTCTTTTGTTTAGTGCTTTGCATTGACAATTTTGATACTGCTGTGGTCAGATTTGAACTGGCCAGTTTTCCTGGGTGGATTATAAGAGAAATTATTTTTGTGCTATGCCGTTGCCTTTGGTGCAGTTCCATACTTTATGGAAAAGAGAAAAAAAATCTCAACTGAATTGCACTTTGTGCATGTCAGCCAGAAGAGGGAGCCAATATAAACCCAATGGCAGTCAATGAACAGCTTTCAGTTGATAACAAAAAATGTTTACACATTTGAAGGAGACTTCATACAGTGTTTTATAGTCTGTACTGAATTATACATAAATTTTAAGGGGACAGATGCTAAAACACAGAAATTGCTCCTCTAATTTAGTAGCCTTGTTCCAGTGGAGGCCAATACAAGATTGTTTAGATGAAAAAACAATGCTCTTATCAGGCTTGTATGTCCTAGGAGTAGTAGGGATACATCTTTATTCTCCACTGAAATGCTTAGGGTGGAAATGGAAACTTTTGTTATGATGCAATGGAAAAAGGGTAAATATTCTAGTTACAAATAAAGGATTGCTCTTCCAAAGCACTATATATAATTAAAAAAAAAAAGTCAATATTGTAGCTTCTAGTGTTTATATCCTGAAATATAAAAACTCTTGTTCTATTTAATAGATGACTATTAGATTTTTCACTTTTTCATCTAAATACATACTACTTTCCTCATCTTCCCATATTTGAGTACCTTCGCAATATTCCTGGCATCTTGTTATAAAGAAAAAGATGTTGCTTTTATCCTTTTCCTTGTGGTTTGGGATGATGTGAACTCCTAATTGACCACCCACGTGCAGTTTTGGTGTTGTTTTTGAATCAAGTGCCGTGCTGGGTTTCCCCTTGGAAAACTCATGTCTTTAGGTTTGACTTCTCCAAAATCCTATATGTTACTTCAGCTTTGGACACAGTGCTTTGACTCTGACATTGCATTAAATAAAAGCTCCTTCCTGTCTTTGGTCCCTTTTTTTAAATCCTCATATGTAAAGGAATTTAAATCCATATATTTTGTTCCAGGGATCAACCTATTTTACAGAGTGGTTTGGAGCTTTTATAGTATGATTCTGAGGTGAGTTTATTCCTGAAGCTGCAATTGAACTGAGTGGTCGGAATGAAGAGCCTGGCTAGTTTAGATGGAACTGATTTCACTTTCTCTGGTATTAATCCAAGCTGTGAACATTGTATTATTCAGTATTTTCCAAGTTGTGGTGTATAAATCATGCTGTAATAAATAGGTCCTCACTGATCTGAGGATCCAAATTGTATTCTTTGTTATTTTTAGTCAAAAATTTGACAGTGAAGGGCATCAGAAGGTCTGTTAGATTTTCATAGTAATCCATCGTCTAGAAAGTTTGAAAACTGATGGTGCATCTTTTACTGCAAAGACTTCATATTTTTTCAGACTTTGTCTTACTTGTTGTTGTCCAGCTAGAAAAAAAAAAAAAAAAAACAAGAAAACTTTTCAGAATAAAGCAGTTACATCTGTTCAATGCAATATTTAAATTGTGCAGGGAAAAAAAAAGATCAAAGTGTCCACAAGTGTATTTGAGAAGTCTAAGGTACTTTAAAGTAAAGAAAATTCTACTGCTACAGAAACAAAAGTTTATCATAGATGTCTCATTATATCAGGTATCTGTGTAGCAGTGTTACTTTTTCTTTCTAGTTTGAAAACATCTTTATAGGTTTCCCTTTTCTCACAAAAACACTTGGATTAGGTTAAAAAACAAACAAACAAAAATAGCCCTGCACCCCCAAAAAACAGAGATTACCTTTCTTTGCTGTAATTGGAGAACTGGAATGGAAGGATGTAGAAATTAGGGTGACCACTTTCAGCCTTGTGAGTTGAAGTAATTTTTGCTATTTTCTGCCCCCCCAAATCCTTATTGATATGCAGTGAAGAGCATTCTGTCACGTGGCTCATGGGCTGTGTATCTCTTGGGTACTTGAAGCTGGCTGCATCAGGGTGTATGGTTACACCTTGGAGCCTGACTGAGACTGAAACTAGCTTTTCTCTTTGAACTGTCTATTGATGGCATCATCTTCATCATTCCTGATCCGTTGGTTGAGTCTTGAGTTCCACAGCATATTTGGAATGTTGTGGAAAGGGTTTGCTATTCTTAAGTGGATTCAGAATACAGCTGTTGGTTCATTTTTAGGGCTAGTTAGACAAAATGTACGTGGTGTGGCAAGGCTGGGGGTAGTCACGTGCAGATCCTCATATAGAGATAATCTTAAATGCTGGTTTGCCTTTTGAGTATAAGTACATGAACATGATTTATTCATTATCTTAATCGCTGATGTACGCATGAGTGGCAGGAGGAATATACAACTGCATCATGGAAAGACAGAATATAGTTACAGATCTCTCTGATCTGAAACTTACATCGAATGCCATCCTGCAAAGGGGCACTTAATTCTGAATACTAAACGTGTGGCTAATGAAGGCATGTGAGACTAAAACGTCTGTCAAGTGACTGAGGAAACGTTGGGGTCTTTGTTTAAATCACAAATATTACTTCTGCCTTTCATGCCAGGCTGAGATATACTGGAATGTGTTTTTGAAGGACCATAGCTCCATTTGTACTTGTCCAGTTAAAACTGTATGTCTTCTTGCCATTACATGTTATCAAATTTTAATTTATTTTATTATGAGCTAAACTGTGAGTAAACTTCATGCCACTTGGTTAGGTGACTTCAATTCCTTTCTGCCTTCTCCTTTGTAATGCAGCATCATTGAGATGCTGATAAATCCTGGTAAGTGTTAATTTTTTTGACTTCATGGTGATACAATATTCAATGTTTTGCACACCTTCACTCAAAGAAAAATCTTCCTGTCCTTACACTAGACAGACGTGTAGGTACTCAATTTATGGCTACAGGCTTTATGGCTTTCCTGCTTGTAGTAGTGACTGTATTCAGTACAGTAAGACAGTGCATGCTCTTTCAGTCTGCCCTGAAGGAATGAATGTACGTGAAAATGTTGTCTTGGATGTGTCAGTGTTTTATGCAAGACATATTAGGTATTTTTTTTCTCCATTGGGTCAGATATGTGCTTGAGAAAAATTGACATCAAAAAGGAGCGACTGTTGGTGATTCTTCATTTTATTCGAGCTTTGACTTTCCTGGCTTTATGTATACAGAAATGTTGAAGTGTTTCTAATCCAAGACATGTACTTAGCACGGTTCAATCATTGTAATAGTGAAATTGGTCTATTGGTTTAAAGCTGCTCGTATTGACATAGCAATGTCAGTGAGTGGAAAGTCAGGAATAAATATTAATACAGCTGTAAGGTATCTCTTTTTTTCTTGGTATAATCCTATCTGCAGCTGATGGAGCCTCTGTGGAGAATACCCAAGTGCCTCTTGGTGCTAGACTGTAAGGGGGGCTGTTGTCTTGCCTGTTTCAGGGACTTCCCTATGGCTGTGTTTTCAGAGCCTGTCTGAACTAGGCTAGAGTGACAGCTGTGCCCAAAGCGACCCAGCCCTGTTCCATGTGCCAGCTCATCTCTTGGTGCTCCTAGTGAGCTGATATTTGATAACCGAGCTGAACTTGACCATTCTCACATCCCTCAGTTTCTTCTCTTCTCCTGGGTTACTGCCCGTCTGGAGCCACCTCCCAGCCTGGCTCGGTGCACTGCTGCATGGGCCCTTGTCCTGGCATGGAGAAGGAAATAGTGTCTGTGACTGGTTTGGCAGGATTAGGGCTCAGGCAGGTGACAGGGCTGAATTATGAGTCAATGTATTTAATGGTTCTTGCATGTTTCCAAATCTGATATAAACCACTGAAATAGAATTTTGCTTAAGACTATAATTTTGATATCAACGTTTCAGAAATAATACAACAGTAAGGAAAAGTATTTCTATGCACTTGTTGATATATATGCTGTGTTTTAAAGACTGGTGTCCAGACTGTCTGTTCTTTGCAGTGGTCTGAGAAGCCAGCCTTAAGCTGAAGGGAGCAGCAAAGAGGAGGAAGAGTTTTGTGTCCTAAAATACTGTTGATAGGCAAAATAACAAATGTACTGTCTAATGTGTAAATACAGTGTATTCTGGTCCAAAGAGAGAACATCTCTGTTGCCTGAAGGGTGTTTCTGGTTTAGTCAGTAAGTCAGTCAATAGAAAAAATAGCTACCTGTATAGGGAAGTTCAGAGCAGGAACCTAATTTAGCTACTCCATGTTCCTCTGGGAGGGAGCCTTTGTCTCTCCACTGGCCACCTGGTGAAGCCTAAGACAATTACCCTCCCTAGGCTAATGGGGTCTCTCTGAATTCCCCCAGCTTTCAAAACCACGTGCTGGATGACTGATCTGTCTTGCTGGCAGCAAGTTAGTTGTAGTGTGGGTATTATCTGCTTGTTCCAGTCAAGGCAGGAATGATGTCAGTAAGAAGAAGAGGTTTTAATCTTTCAGATGAGCACGTGAATAAACAATCTGTTATTTAAAAGTGTGATACTTTGTTTGTCAAGCTACTGTCTTTTGGTGAGTAAAGGCATTTTTGTTAGACTGGTGGAAAATAATTTTATTTGGTATTTATACTTTTGCTTTTTAATTTAGTATTTTCTGCAGCACACTAAGGAGATGAACTGCAGAAGTGCTTTTTCAGTCTGCCAGCAATCTCCTTGTGGCTAGCAATAAAAAGTTAAATGTATTGGATTTTTTTTGTATTCCTTCAATTCACTGTGGTGCTAGTTTGCCTGCTGTCTAAACTTAGACTCTTCATTCATTGCCTCTGTAGGAAATGTGCTAGAAACTAGTCCTAATTAATTGTATCTAGCATTTGTGGACTACCAGAGATTCACTTGAACTTTTTGTTTAGAGCATTTAGTGCTCTGAAGGCATCAAACTGCAGTTAAAACAACTTCTGTGGGCATCCATGAGTTGTTAAGGTTGCACACTATTCGTGGCATCTCCTGAGTAAGTAATCTCCTGAGTAAGAGCTATTTATGCTGGGAGGCTTAATGGGAAGAAAATCTCAGTGCAGGCTTTTTCCCTCTGTGTGTGCTTGACTAGGGGAAGGTTTACTGACTAGAGGAGGAGGGGTAGGAAAGGGCACTAGAAACACTTTCACAACTGGCTCTCCCTACCCTCCAGACTTCACCCCAGGTATGGGGTTTTTGTACAGCTGTAAGGATTTCCAACAAAAATACTTCTTAGAGTGTAAAACCGCCTGCTTGTCTCCCCAAGACAGAGAGCCTCCAACAATGTTGTTTAATGAATGTGTTTTATTGGTCTCTCTGAGAGGATATAGATTTGCTGGTATGTATCTGGCCAGGATCATCTGGCCAGAACATGGGGATATGCAGAAAACAGAAATCTTCAACTTGCAGCAGGTGGTGGTGGGAAGCAGCATCTGAATGAAGAGCAAGTCTGCCACATCCTAAAACAGCTGTCCCTGTGCTTTGTAACTTATCTGGAAAGCCCCACCTGAGATCATGAATCCTTAAATGCCCCATAGACAAAATTCCTGGTCACAAAAAAGATCCTGTGTGTGGGAATATACAGGAAAATGGTAGTCCTTAAATGAATATAAACTGTACCCAGGATGAACAAACTGTAAGCAGCTTAAGTCTCATTAAACTGCCAGGGTATTTTTTTGTTTGTTTTGTGCTTCTTTGTTGTTGTGGTTGGTTGGTTTGGTTAGGTTGGTTGGTTGGGGTTTTTTGGTTTTGTGAGGTTTTTTTGTTGGTTTTTTTTAGTTATTATTTTTATTTTGTGGTTTTGTTTTTTGTTTTTGTTTCTTTTTTGATGTTTTGGTATTTCTTTTACATTATTCAAGTACTAGAAGAGTTGAAGTTCTGATAAATGCCATTGTGTTCTTTGTGTTTTGTAGTTTTTGGGGTGTAATTTACATACACTCTACAGAGTGTTCTGCATGATAACTTTCAAAGTAACTGAATCAGTAAAGGAGAGGTGCTTATTTTGTAAATTATTATTTTCCCGTGGCTAATCATATTATTTGAACATATAGTACAGAAATAAACCAGATTTAATTATTTGGGTATTTTTGTTCTTAAAATGATTCATCTCTGCATTTAGTGAACAGAATTTATATGAAGTCCCAGTCTTTATGTTTGTTTTTCACAGTACAGACTTAGCAGGTAAGATTGCCACTTAAATCAGTGAAGCTTCATTCTTTGTTTTTGTTCAGGAGGTCACTGATGCAAAACACGGTGTTTTTGTGGTTTTGTTCTAGTTGTTCTCCAGCATTAAAGATGGTGAAGGTTTGCAGCTGTTTGAGCAAGGCCACCGCACTGCACACAAGCAGGAGTGCCACACCATGGAGGCCGTGAGGCTGGTGGAGTTCAACCTGAAGCAAGTGCTCACAAAGCTCATGACTCACATCTTTGGTGACGGTAGGTTCCTGTGCCTTTCCCCCAGATCGCTCATGGCTGTAGTCATTTGGGCTTCTGAGGAACGTTTTGCTGCGTACCGCAGACGGAAAGCTTAGGGGTTGTGTTGGCAGCTGGTAATACAGAAGCAGCCAGGTGGGATTTTCCAAGAGGCCTCCCTGGTACTGGTGCACACTGCACTGTGCTGACCCAGCAGGTTTTAGTGAAAGCGTTTTGGTGTGCAGCGTGTCAGAGTGACATAGTGGGCACCAGTCCAGGTGGGGACGTGTGGAGACTCAGCTGCAAGCACTGGTCTGGCAGCGTGGGTCCTGTGAGGAGAGGCAGCTCCAGCACAGAGCTGGGCAGGCCCCCTCTGCTTCATCCTTGCGGGCCTCCCGTGGCCCTGGAGGGCTGGAGCATGGGTGCAGCATCACGTCTGGGGTGCATGAGAGCTTGAGTACAGCTGGGCAGTGTTCAGATCCCACAGGAGTGTCCGTGTGCTGCTGCGCTGTGTGCACGCACACAGCACGGTGAGCGGTTCCCTGGTGCAGATGAGTGAAACCTCCCAGCTGAGGGCAGACCGTGTTTGCTAAGCTCACATCAAGCTGGACAGTAGCTGTGTCTTGGTAGTTACAGTGGAATGAGGAAGGGTAACGAGTGTGTATGTGAAAGAAGTGTTCTCTCCTCAGAAGTACCTGCTTTCAGTGTCAGGAACTGAATTTATAAATGGCCTGAGTCAAAATTGCTACATTACAACTTTCTCCTGGCAAGGAGGTTGCTCTTCTGAGCTGATTCGTTTTTCTGTTGAGGAAATACTGGATGGTATTAGAATGCATGAGGGATCTTGCCTACTTTCTAAGGTCTTTTAAGATGTTTACTGCACTTAGAGCCATAGTTCCAAGAGTGGATTGATAATGATACCAAGTTCTATGTATGACCGCTTGAATATTTTTGTGAATTTCTAAAGTTGACATATAGCATGCAAAACTTTTACCACTTATTGCTCTATTCCACCTGGACAAAGATTTTTAAGTTCCTCAGCTCAGAGGTTCTTGTAGGTGTATTTTAGTTAACAGTGACCTTTTGAAATATACAAAATTGGGATGAAAGTGAGTAAGAATGATGCATTTAGATCAACCTCTGATGCCAAGGATGTTTAAAGGGAGCAATTTTTGGCATTATTAGTGGTATCTCAGACTGCAGTGACATCCTTCTCTAACTGTTGACAGATGCTGCACTTTAAACCTCATCATGCTAGCTATTCCTAGTTCTTATACAGTCCACACAGTAGCTGAAAAGACATTAAAATATATTAATAAGTTATTTTAAATGTACAAACTAAAAGTAGATGCTACCTTCTTACTTGTTGGGATTTTCTATTTCTATACTCCCAATATTTTTCCTGGAATACAAACACAAGATATAGTTATTGAATTAAATTTTATTATAGATATGTATGTGTGTATATATACATATATACACACACATATGTGTATTTCCCCCCCTGCTCCATTCATGGAGATACTGGAATTCAAAATATTCAAAGTTCATGTTAGGCACAAAGTATGAGATTAGTGCGCTCCAACTGTCTTGGGGTGCATGTAAATAAATTTGTCTTTTGATAGCCGTCATCTTTAACTAGCATTTTACTCTTTACATAATACTCTTGATTAATTTTGTATCTTGACTCCTATAAATTTAACTTAAAATTTAAAATGTGTTTAAATGTGTTGCTCTTAGTAAATTTCTATGTTTTTCCTGTATGTGGATATTTCATAAGGCCCCTTGTTCTGTTAAAAGTGAAAATTTCATTCCTTTGTACTTGACATCAGTTGTATTCTTTATAACCTGTGCTGTCAGCAGGATGTTGTAGTGAAGTTGCACATCTTTTCTAGCAGGACAGCATGACCACAGCTGCAGTAAGTGACTGAAATGTTGTATTGTTCAGTCAACTGTTTTTTATAGGCAGATTTGGTTTGTACATTAAGTCTGCTGTACACGTTAGTTTTGCATAACCTAGCGTGTACCTGAAGTCCTGGACTTGGAAGCTCTACTTCTGCAGTGCTTCTCTAGGAATTTATTAGCTCAGGTTGATAATTGATTGAGGACCTCTGCAGGATCTCTGCAGAAAGGTCATACCACTGACTCTTTTTTTTTTTTTTTTTTTTTTTTTTTTTTTTTTTTTTTTTTTGTCTTCTCATTGTTCTAGGTTAGTTTTCATAATATTTAATGAGACAGTTGGGCTCTACCTGATTCCTTCCACACTACTTGGACAATTCAGTGTTGACAAAACAAAGTTGCTTAAAAACCACTGTGTTGTCCTGAGGAAGGTTGAAGACTTCATAGAATCTGCACTTAGCCTTATAACAAAAGTTTGTTGTTTTATGTCTTTCTGGCTTTGCCAATAGGCAAAGGAATGACAGATATTAGAGGAGGGAGAAAGTTCTGGAGAATCCAGTCAGTTGTCTTGAAAACTTGACAATGTTAAGTAGTTCTTTTTATGGCATTTTCTGGTGGTATGACATGCCTGATTTTACATTCTACAAGTAACTGTCTTTCAGTTTCTTCCATTTTTCTGTCAGGAGGCTGTTTCAAATACTACACCTAGACATCAACTTTCTTAGTTTTCCTCTGTTACCTCCATAAGGTGCACACTTAAAATCCACTAATTGAAATTACACCTCCATCTCACTATGCAGTTCTGCTAGTGTAGGTAGTCTCATTTTAGTTACCTAGTAACAAGGCTGTCCAAGATTTCCTCATAAAGTTAGCCAGTCTTTCTCAATTACGGTTCTTTCTGTAACCCCTCAGTAGTTTGCCAAAAGCTTTCTGCACCCTGAGAGATTCAGAAGTAATCCTACCATAGCAAATAGAAAATAATGACTGTGCTGGTTGTGTGATTTGTTGCTTTACATGAAATGGCTTTTATTTACTGCTGTCCCATATTTATCTACCCAGTTCCTAGGCACTGGTAAGGGAAGGCAGGAGAGTGAGTAATGCTGTGCTTTGACTGATGGCTTTGCCACTGCTGGTTCTCACTGAACTGCCACTGGATATCTTTTAAATCAAACATGTTCTGCTCATTGTCCTTCTTAATTCTCTTGTACTGGTGCCTCCTTTGAGTACATGGAGATCTATGAGTGTAAGGAGTTAAAAAAAATCTTTTATCAAGGACATGATGGTCTGGCTAATAACTTCTGAAAAAATGTGAGCTAATGCAGGTTTATATGGGCAGCCAGCTCTTGTCTGCTGCAAGTGTGATGAATTATCTGAAACAACAAAGTGCAGAGTTCTTACAAATCGACACACACCTCAAGAGGCCACAGTTCAATACCTCCTGTGCTTCCCAGCACCCTCCCTGCACCCCTCTCCTTTTTCTTCCACAACCTCGTCTCTAAAAATAATCCTCACAGCAACAAAGAGAATTTCTGGTCAGTGAAGACCATCTGGGTCTCAGGCTTTGTTGTTTCTGTGCTGTAGTGTAGCATTAGGCTGCTTTAATGTGTTTGATTTGTTCTTTTTTTCTTTTCTTTTTCAGTGTCTTTGGTCAAGCCTTTTTCATTATGAGACTTGATTAGGCTAGCACTTGTTTAGCTTAATGTCTGATAACACCATTACTTTTGAGTGCAGGCTATGACCAACTCCGTACCTGGATCCACTGTTCAGAAATAACAATAATTATTCACTATATCCATACTGATCTGACGTGTGAGTTACTGTGTTGGGTTTGCATGGCAAGGTTTTGGTAGCAAGGAGACGGCAGAGGTGGCTTCTGTGAGGAGCTGCCAGACATTTGTTCCATGTGTGACAGAGCCAGTGCCAGCCAGCTCCAGGATGGACCCACTGCTGGCCAAAGCTGAGCCCATCAGTGATGGTAGTAGCACCTCTGGGATAATGCACTTTAAAAGGGAGAAAAAAAGTCCTGCACTATTTGTAGACAGGGAGAGGAATGCAAACGTGTGAGAAACAGCCCTTCAGATACCTTTGTTGAGACACAAGGTGGGAAGGAGGGAGAGGAGGTGCACCAGGTGCCTGAGCTGAAATTGCCCTGCAGCCCAGGATGCAGACCCGGGTGAAGCAGCTGTGCCCCTCCAGCCCATGGAGGTCCATGGGGATACAGAGATCCACCTGCAGCCCATGAAGGACCCCATGCTGGAGCAGGTGGAGTCCCAAAGAAGGCTGGGACCCTGCTGGAAACCTGTGCTGGAGCAGGCTTCTGGCAGGACCTGTGGCTCTGTGGAGAGACCCATGCTGGAGCAGGAGGTTCCTGAAGGAGTGCACACTATGAAAGGGACTCATGCTGGTGCAGTTAATGGAGGACTGTCTTTGGTGGGCATGACTCCGCCCTGGAGCAGGGGAGGAGTGGCAGAGAAAATGAGGGATGAACTGAGCACAGCCCCCATTCCCCATCCCCACTGCTAGTGAGGAGGTGGTACAGATTTTGGGAGTGGATTTGAGCCTGAAAGAAAGTTGAGCCTGGAGGGATGGGGGAAGTAGTATTCAAGATTTATTTTTTGTTTCCCATTCTCCTGCTCTGATTTGATTGATAATAAATTAAATTACTTTCCCCAAGTTGAGTCTGTTTTGCCCATGACTGTAACTGGTGAGTGATCTCTTCCTACCTTATCTCAACCCATGAGCCTTTCATTGTATTTTCTACCCCTGGTCCAGTTGAGGAGGGGAATGGTAGAGCAGCTCTGCTGGGAACCTGGTGTTCAGCCAGAGTCAGCCCAGCACAAATACGAATGGAGCTCTGCCCGCTGGGAGGACTCCCATGAACACTGGGGGGCTCTGAAGAGAGCAGGTGTGTTTGTGTTAGCACAAACAATTTCCTTGAACCGGAGAAGTTACGGAGTTTGTGTCTAGTGCCCAGGCCTTGATTAGATTCAGCATTGTGCTCTTGTAAGTGCCTGTTTTAAGACAGATATGTGTCTCTTGACCTCCTAAAATTTCTAGAAAAGATCAATTTTGCCAGTATTTCATAGGCTGTATGTGAAGAAATAAACTAGGCCTAATCAGGAAAATTATATAGTACTACAGGAAGCCTAATTATCATAATCCCTTGAAGTCCTTAGTGGTTTAATTTGCTGAGTGTAAGCAATGCCCTTTACTCCTTGGGAATATATTGAGCACCAGGACAATATTCTGTATCTAAATAATAAATGTACCCATTTATTCTGTGATACTCTATAGAAATGCAGTTAATGTTGCCAAAGCACCCTTTGCTTTTCAGTAAAGTCTTCTAGAGCCAAAAGTCTGAAAGAACACTTTCCTATAAACTACAGAAGTATTCCCAAATGGCCTGGATACTGTATGAATAAAATTATTGTGGTTTGTGGGATTAACTATTAATTTAGAGAACAAAATTAAGGTGAGAATTGTTTCTTCATGGTGAATTTGTTTTTGTTTATTCAGAATGTTGTTTGTTTGCTTATTTGCATTTGAAATAGAAGCCTCTTAAGTACTATTATGCATTAAAGTTCAAAAATAAAAAGAGCTTTAAATTCTTTTTTTACCTTTTAAAATTTATTTTAATTAGGAACAAACAGCTGAGGAATCCTTTTTTTTCCCAGAGCTTCATTTTTTAAGTAATCAGAGGATTAATAAGAAACCATTATCTAAATGTGGTTACTGAACACAAACTAGCTGAATATTCAGTACAGTTGCTGCAGTTGCAAATTTTGCAATCTAAATACAATACTTTATATGTGCACAACCCAAGGATTAAAAATGCCAAGATCAGGAAATAAAAAAAATGTTTTCTGCACACCATATTATTATATACACAACTCTTTTCATCTATGTATTTTTTTATTGCCATGCAGACAAAAAAGAGCAATAAAGTGATTGCTGTAAGTCACAGTACAATTGTGAATGAAATTTTTGCAATGCTTCCAGTTTTCTGAGTTCTGTATATACAATTATCAAAAAGCTTTTCCATTACTCATATAATTTCCCGAGGTTGGCTTTTAAGAAAGCAGAGAAAAACTGGAAATACCAGTCTGTTTGTTTTGAAACCTGCCTTGCCATTTGAAATTTCATAGCATCTAGGAAAGTTCCCATCTAGGAAAGCCACTTATAGATAAGTGACTATAAGGAGATATTTTATGTTTTGGCCATGCATGTAACACCTTTGGCATAATTTATTGTTTCAGTTTCTGTAGCCACATTTCATGTTTCAGAAGTAATCCATGAAGATCTAATTCTTGAAGCTACATAAAATATTTTTATTTGAAAAACTTTCATTATGAATCATGCAATTTCATGTTTTACTTTCCTTTTATGAAACAACCCCCAAGAACTCTGAAGATCAAACCAGAAATGTTAACAGTTGCTGTCACCCACACTACTTTTGCAGTGCTCCTTATTTTTGAAGCTGGACCTGCCTGGTTCTTAATGATCCTAACTCTGATTAGCATTTGGCTTCACTGAAGAGAAGATGTATTTGGGGTTAAGGCATTAGCTGAGCTTACAGAATTAGCATTTCAGTTCTCTTTCGAGTTTTTATGGTTCATGTTTCTGAGACTTCTTTCCTGACATCTAATGGTTGGAAAAAAATGTTTAGTGAAACAAAGCATCTGTAAATCATTAGAAGAACTGAAACTCATCAAATATAATGAGGGCTTTGGCGACAACTCTGCTTTTGGCAGCACTGAAGACCTTGCCCTCTTCTGGCTGCACTACTCTGAGATGCAAAGACTTTCCTTGCTCTGCACAGTGGTGTCTGCAGAGGTGCTGAGCTGGGGAGGATGGTGGGGAATTACCAAGTGGGGCTTTTCCCCCTTACACTTATCTACTGGGTCCAGAATGCACTCTGTGTGTGTTGCATACCTTAATGATGTACAACCTTTGAGAATATATTTCTATTTGTGTGTATTAATATGTATTTTAACTTTCATTTTTAAACATATACAGAGAGAATAGCTCTGTATTTTAATTAAGTTTTGATGAAAAAAAAATTCTTGCCTAGATGATCCATAAAATAGTAAGTAAAAATTAAAGACTTAGCTAGCTTTTCTTATGAGAAGCAGTTAGTCATTTCCTGGTGCAAAGAATAACAAAATTACTGACTTTCCCATTATCTTGGCTCATTTTTGTTCGATGCCAGGTGGTTGCTGGAGTTTGACAAATGATTGATTTGGTTTCAAAGGGTGCTTGAATTGCACAAAGCATTTTTCATATTAGAAAAGACATAGTCATTTTTTTTGCACAGGTTTTAAGATTTATCACTGCCCACAAGTGTTGTAAATTAGTTTGTTTGCTATTTATTTTCTCTGGATTGCTGTAATACATGTCATTAGTTGAAGGACAAGTTTTACAGATGGTTGGAGGGATGGCCTTTTAAGCATACACCCTTTCATATTTATTTATTTTTTAAACACTGCTACAGGACTGCAAGTCAGATGGGTAGATTGCTACTTCCCATTTACTCACCCTTCCTTCGAGATGGAGATCAACTTCCAAGGAGAATGGATGGAGGTCCTGGGCTGCGGGGTCATGGAGCAGCAGCTTGTTAACTCAGGTACTGAAACTGCTTTATTTCATTGACATCTCTGTTAGCAAACACTGCCAGTGCAATCAGCCTCACAGCCTGCAATGCCCCCTTCTACCCTGGTGAGCACAGACATCTCTGCGTGGGAGCACTCCTCGGGTAGAATGCAGCCCTTGCATGCTCTGATTTGAGGCTAGCAACTGAGCAAGTGACCTGAAGCCTGCAAACAGGAGGCTTGCCTTTTATTTTGTGCAGTAAGGAGACGGACAGATGTCAGCTTTAAAAGAGAACCTGCAAGTTAGGGCGTGCAGCATTTTGTTCTTTCCCAGGAGATGTCAAGTGCATTCTTAGTAACGATTTAGAAGTATCAATAGCATCTCTTAATATTTGGAATATCAAAATTCTCCTCTGTATCCAAAGCAGAGAAAAAGGAATGGGATATCTTTCATATTGCAATTTGGTCACTGAGTAAATGGTGGGTAGGTTTTTTCTCGTGTTTTGTTGCTTCTTTCCTCAGGTTGGTTATTTATGAAGCTGTAAATTGCATTAAAAGTAATATCATTTATTTTAATTGAAATTATTACAGAGACGTGTCACCTGACCATTTTGCTTTCTAAAACTGACACATAAGTATTAAAGAAGCAAGGAGAAATTAATGGATTTTTTTTCTAATTATTTTTTATATGGAGAATTTACATGCTTGCTTTTTAATTTACAGAGGATAGGCAATCCTTAGTAAGCACAGGACAGTTTACATGTGCTCAGTCTTGTATTGTTCAGTGTCTTTCAGTACTATTTATTAGGTATGTGAGCCTTTTGGAATATGATTTGTTTAATGCCAGCAAGTGGGCTTTTAGATAGCCAACATAACACTCAATTGGTTTTTTTCCCATTGGTTTGCTAAGCTGTTGTTGTATTTTCATGTGCTCTAAATTCTTGCTATTGAAGAGGAAGTATGATAGCCCCAATTACTTAATTTTGCACTATTTACTTGGCACAGCTTGTTTTCCTCAAAATTTGCTTGCATTTTAATGCCATCATTTTCCTTTTAGGAAGATATCTTCTTCTAGAGTTTCCCCACAATGATTTATGCTTTATGATTAATGATTTATGCTAATGTTCTCTCAGGTTATTATCTTCATAGTGTGGTAAATACAGTACAGCTTCTAATCAGTCTCGGAAGTGAAAGACTGCTGTGTAATATTGTTTCCATTAGATGTAAAACACCAATGTCCAGGCTCTCTGCTTCAAAAGCTTTTATGTTGCTCAACTCTTATGATTAGGATCCTCTAATGGGTGCGAAAAGAGCTAAACTGTGTCTCAAAACAATTACTGTATATGTTTGTGCGTGTGTATGAATGGATGTACACGAAACACCAGAGGTTTCTCCAGAACTTTTTTTTTTTTTGGCAGCTTTCTCATGTGTGGGCTTCCAGCACTTTCTCACCCTTGAAATTTCCCATTTTTTAAATGTTAGACCAGATCAGGATTTTCCGAGGGAGAACAGCCAGCCTCCATTCTTAATCATTCTCTGGGTAATGGATCCAGCCTTCTGGATCATTCAGATTTTCCATCTTAGCAGCAAGCAAGGTTTCTGTTGTCTTGGTGTGTAGATTAGCAAGTACAGTTTACTAAAGGCTGCAAGTACCATCTTCATTAAAGTAAATTTAGCTACTAATTATTTTTTAAGAGTTTGCATTCAGGAAAGTCTCCTACAACAAAAAAAAATAAGAATATGGTGTTATTTACTATTTTCTCACAGTGATAGTATTTCTAACAGTAATACTGTTTTAAAAGAAAAACATAAATCCTATTACAGTGTTTTTATGTAATCGTTAAAAAAATATGCAATACTCCAAAGATGCACTGAATTGTAAGGGTTGATGTTACATGTTCCCCTGAGGCTGATGATGTTTAACTTCCTGGTTTTGTGTGCTTTCTTTTTCATCTTTATACCTGAATACATAACTTTAATAGGAGTGCTGTGTCTGAATTTCAGCATAAAGAAAAGGGGTTTTGTTGTGGTTAATCCTCGGAAAAATACAGAAACTTTGCAGTATATTAGAAAGTATTCTCAGTTTTAGGTCCATGATGAGTATACACGGAAATGTGGTTCAGTAGAGCTGCTTTCAATTAACAGCACTCAAGATATGTATTTCTGTACTTCAAGAGTTTGATATCTAAGATTTGCAAAGCTGGTGTTCATTGGTAGGTGCCCAAGTTCCAAGTCTTTATGGAGTTCTACAATTCAAACCTTTGAATACAGGACGTTGCTTGCTCAGAGGCTGTGATCACTTAGTGTTGCTTAGTAACTGTGAAATTGGAAGCAGTTAGGGTGTGATCCTTTGCTGATGGAAATCAATGGCAATGTTCTCAGTGCTCAGTGTTACAGAATATGTTAGCTGAGGACGGAAGCAAGTAAATTGAACTGAAGTTTGCCTCAAAACCATGAGACTGGAAGACAAAATAATTTAAAAATAAAACCAAACCTGAACACTCTCCCCCTCACCCCAAAACAAACCCTAACCCACAAACAAACAACAAAAAGAAGAGAGTTCCATCATTTTTTTGGTAAGACTTCTCCTGACATTTTTAACTCCTGAGGTATGCAATAAAGTAATGTAAGGGTGGCACACCAGATCCAACCTCAAGTCCAAGGCACTGCTGTTTCATGAAGACTTCCCAAGCCAGTGCCTACAGGTGAGTAGAACAGGCATTGTTACACTGATCCTTCCCTGATATGGTCCTGCAGCTGTGTGTTTCCTGAGCTGGAAATGGTATGTTTGCTTTCGGTTGTCATTGTGGAGTTTTCTTCCATTCATTTGTTGAAATGTTTGAGTCCCAGTAAACTTTACTCTTTGCAATGTCTTAAATTGCCTAACTTACATGAGGAGTCGCTTCTTTCTTGTTGTGACCAACAACTTAGAGATACAGTTAGAGATCTTTGTCGTGCCAAAAGAGTTAGTGAATCTCTCGTTCCTTGTTTAAGCCATTTAGTTTTTGTTTAGATTTCAGTTGTAGTTGATTTTTCTTGTTACTGACTTCTTTCAAGCCAAAGAGTGCTGGTCAGACAGTCCCTCCCTATGTGGGAGCCTATCCATATGTTGAGTCATGATCACTCCTGCCTGCATCCTCTCCAGGCTTCTTTTTTTTCCTTTTCTTGTAATTCCTAATACTCATTTTGCTATGTTGACCTTTAGTGAGCCTTGAGTTGAAAAAGAAGGGGAGGTTTGGCGATGATGGCTGCTGCAGATGATGTCTTTTCATTACTAGCTGATGGTTGAAGCGTCCTGGCACACAGCCAGATACTCAGCTCTGGGGGGCAGCTCAGGTTGAGGTCTCATTCCCTAAAATTATGAATCATGAAGGCTGCTGTATTTAGTGTACCAGTAAGAGGAATTGGTAGAACTTTCCTGCTGTATGCAGATTTTTCTACCTTTCACATCAGAAATTAACACTGATATTTAAAGTCTTACAAAACTGATTTTATTTATTTATGCATTTTTTTAAATTTTATTTTTTATTGTCAGCTTAAAAGGAGTAGGGAATGGTGTAGGGGTTTGGAAGAGGAAATGCCAGCTGAATTTATAGCAAAGGTAGTTGTCCTAGTTTCTTGTTAATTTTGTGAGTATTTCCAATAGAGGAAAAATTTCTAACCCTGTCTAAACATCTTCATGAATACTGCTGAACATGATAAAAGAAGTTTGTCTTAGATTCTTCAGATCATTGCTTCTGTTTTAAAAGGTGCAAGGTTGTTTGCCATGAAACCTGATTCTTGATGTGTAAGTCTTTGCCATTTGGAATCCCTTTTACAGATCAGTTGCAGGACTTATTCCCAAAATTCAAATAGTACTAGGCCTGGGGCTGCCACCTTCAGCCAAATACAAGTCTTAACATGTAGAACTTGTTTGGCTTCTATGCTGCAGTAAATAAGTCTTTCTCCTTCTTTATTCGTTTATTGAAGTTCATTGAAATTGCTATTTGAGTAGAAGTAACAACTTTAAAGTTCTTAACTAGTCTGCTCCTTTTTGGTTTTGGCAATAGGATTATCAGTCTGGACAGTTCTCAATGGGCAGCAGATTAACAGAAGAACTATGTCAATGTTACCTTGCAGGCATAGGAGTTGTTTTTTTATTTTAAATTTTGAATATGTTCTTAAATGAAACGTTAGTTATGGGAGAGTTAGGTTCATATATCAAGCAGCAGGAGGTACTTTGGAGAAGGGGAAATCTAATCTCTTTCATCTATTGGGTTTTTTTCCTGCTCAGCTCTTGCCTGGTAAATTACATTAAAATGTTTGAGCAGATGGTGCGTGTGGCTTCAGTCGTGGGCCGGCCCATGTTCTGTCTCTGCTAACAGCTCTCTGTGGGGACCTTGAAATAGTTAATGCTGTATGTGTTTGTATGGATGTAGTGTAGAAGGGTAAATATAATGCATTTAAAATACATGCCTGGAACCCTTCAAGGTGGAATTAAAGTTACAGAGGTATTGGTGTATCGAGCATCTGGGGCCTCCCAAGAACAGGAGGTGAAACTGTTGGATAGACTGGTTCTTCCCACAGGAGCACCCAAAGCGATTTCAATCTGCTGCATAAGCTTCACAGCCCTGCATCCCAAATCCCTCAGGGGTCAGTTTAGGTCACTCTCTGTCTCCTGTACAACCACAGTACTGTAGTATCTGAACTCTCCCAGCCCTTCCTGTGCTTACTTCCCTGAGACCACTCTGAGGTAGCGGTGTCGTCATTCCTCGCTTGTGGGCTGGAACTGAAGTACACCAGAGGCTGACACGTGTGCACGCTGCAGACAAAGAGTGCAGCTGCCTGAGTTAAAGTGAGCTTTCCTACTGTCCTTTTAAACTCAATACAGAATGAAAATCTTCCAGTCAGGTGGAAGCTTGCTTTTGAATGTGTAGAGGTTTTTGGATCAATCTGCTGGGTGGCCTCTTTCTATGTCTGACTGGAGGGGAAGCAGAGTGTCCCAATTCAGGCAGGTATATGAAGGTAGAGTGAATATCTCATGAAGATAGAGTGTCTCAGATGAAATAAAATTAATGGGACATTAGGAAGCATCTGAGTTTTATTGACTGCCTATGGGTGGCCTGTTGAAAAAGCTGAGGTTGAATGCAGGCTTTAAATCTCAGCTCCTGGGTCACCTTTGTCTCCCTCAATCCTAGTGATTTACATTTGCACATACATACATACATATGTGTGCATATGTATAAAAATAAGTACAGAATGAGACAAATAAAACAAATTGATGACCAGTTAAATACAGAGTCAGGTGTATTGGGCCAGTTTTAATTTTGGTGTGTGGTTTTCTACACACACGCACGCACCCAGTGTAAATCAGAAAAACCAATTGTTACATCTGGCTAAGTTGAGAGACCTTCTGTTGAGCTGACAGCCACTGAAATTTTGTATTGCTCAAACATGGAGCTGGTGTGGAGTTGTGGGCTTTTAGAGAAAGATGTGATTGAATATTTATCTATGTTCTTCAGACATCATACAGATACCCACAAATGTGTGGATGTGGCACATCCAGAGATGGGTGTATCTACTATAATGCTGATCAGTTTATAAGGGAATAAGTAATAGGGCAGAGGACCTGATTTTCCCTGAAAATGTGTGGTGTTCCACCCTGTCTGTATGAGGAGAGGAGCTGTGATTGTAGTCACCTGGGTGGCTACCAGCAAAACATGTACTTGACTTTTAAATAGTTTATATAAAGGCCCAGTCACGTAAACTGAGGAGTGTGGAGTGTCAATTGGATGTTCTTAGTTGGCTCCCACATCTCGACTGTAAAGGAATCATCTACTGCGGGTGACAGCAGAAATATCGGCAACTTCCTTAGCATCTCCAGATTAACAATTAGTGCCCCCCTCCTCTGTGACTGCAAACGTAACTGGTGGTTCACTAAGCATCCCAGCCCTACAAAGGTAGTAGATACAGCACTACTACGTATTTTCACATGAGCTGAGCTGTAGCTTGGGATTTAAATTTTGTCAGATTAGATCTGGATTCTTAGGACTTTAGAGGTTCAAATTTCTAAAGTGCACATATTTTAAAATTGAGGTGACTCTTATATAGAAAACTTTTTTCTTCTAACTCCTTTCCTACTCAAAGAAGAAATTGAAGAGAGTTTAGTTCTTGTGTTTGTATGAATATTGCTTTTTCAGTCTGATTTTATTTTGGTTTCTTTTGAACTGACTGGAAGGAAGTCCCAAGTCTTACCTTGATAAGTAATCCAAAGCACAGAAATGAGTTATACAGAGGTGATGCTCATGTCAAAGGGTGTTTTATTTGTTTTATTGTTATGTGTTTTATTTGTTATTTGTTTCTCTTGTTATCTCTGGCTACACCACCAGGTCTGATGTGTGTGTTGTGTTATAAAGGTAAATCTTGCCTCTGCCTTTCCCTTTTCCTTGTCAAGATAATTTGCCTGTTGTCTTCTACTTCATTTACAACTCTATTTTTAAAGCTGTTTTTTCATCAAGTTTTTCATACAGAAGGAATCCATAAAATTTTTGAAATGTTGCTTTCTCTGATTTTATTACATTTGACAGATTCATTATCTGTGTTAATATTGAGATTCTTCAAAAGAATTAATATAAGCTTTCTTCCAATCTGTAGTGTTTGTATATATTGAACAAATACAGTACTCCATTTTATGACAATCCTATTACACCTGCTACTGGGAAATGTGTTATTTCTTTACAGGGATATCTTGTAAAAGAAAAAGTATAGGATTGATTCTTGGAAGTAAGTAGTTATTATAAAACTCGGATGGCCATTTGAGTTTGTGGTTTTATATGATTTTTCTAGCTTAAGAATAGTAATGCCAGTAGATTTAGAGGCTAATTTCCCTTTCATGGTGCAAGATTACATTTTTAGTTTGAATATAGGTTCCTTATCTTCATAATTTAAGAAACTGTTGTCTTCCTGCCTCATTTCCTCCTGCACAAAAATATATGTGGCAAAGGGTTAACTCAGTCTAACACAAACTCTGAAATCAGCAGGAGTGTTTGTTTGACTGACCAGCATTATCTTTCCATTATATGAATAAGAGCTCCCCTCAACATATGTAAGGCCCATTTGAGTTCATGTGGAATACAGAAAAGAAAAAAAGAGATAAGCAGTTGCACCTTCCAAAATTTCTGTTGCTTTTGAAGCAGTTTCCCCATGTGTATGTATTGCTTCTCCTTCCCTTAAGTTTTTTAATCAAAAGTAAATTAAAGGTTTAGTAATTCACTATGATTTGTCTCCTTGGGATCCTGCAAGAGGACTAGAGCACCACACACAGGAGAAGGCTAAATAATGATGAATATAGTTTATTAAGCAGCTCCCAAGTAAAAGAAAGTGAGACTCTCAGAAACCTTGAAGAGTAACAATTGATGGCACAGAAATAGTGTTTCTCTTGGCTTTATTTATGCAAATGAAAATACATCTAAATAGTACTATTGAATTACTACACTGTTATATGGTGAATGCTGAATGTTTTTAATCAGCCAGGAGTTGGTTCAATGAGCCTAACATAATTTCTCATCAGGCTAGGATACCCTCTGGGTGTTTTTGTTGTGTTGCAATATTCAATTTTGCTGTTCCCAGGACATTTACCAGGACTACCCAGCTGAGGCTGGAGAAGAAATTCTACAGGCATGTCTCTAACTGTTCTGACTCTGACACACAAAGCTCAGTTGTGACAGATTCAGTTCAGCTGAGATTAGATCAAGCATTTTAGGAAGTATTTTTCTTCTGTAGATGGCAAATGCAATCTTGATTTCTCATTTCTGGAGGGGGAAGCTTTGCTTAGGATACTTCTGTTGTGCCTCATTTCTTGTCTTTGAGGTTGGTAGTTGGTGAGAGGAATGCAGGTCTCCTGCTGGAGCTGCATGTGCACCTCTTCCCCCTCTCTGCTCTGCAGGTGTACTAAGAAAATGGCAAACCGGTGGCAGTGTGTGTGGATGGCCAGCCTTTGGAATTTCATGCCATTTTTATCAGAGTGATGAGTGAGGCTCATGTCTTTAGAGAACAAGGGTTGGGGAAGGGAAAATACAAGCATGTCACATAGCTGAGAGAGAGTGGCAGCTTTCTAGAGCTGACAGCCTGGCTGTGGCAGCAGTCCAGGCTGAGCCAGTGGCACCAGGCTCTCACGGCTCACTCTGGCTGGAGTCTGAGGAGATGGCATTGCCCGGCTGTCCGTGTGCCAGTGCGTACTGATCCACTGCTGACCACGCGGGCGAGCCTCGGCTGGGGACCACTGTTTGAGGCACATGTGAGCAAACACAGAACAGCTCAAGAGCCAGGGTTGGGCCACTGCTTCTCTCATTACTGCCTGCCAGCAGAAGAACCTTGCATGGTGTTACAAACTCTAGCTTTGTAGAAATATGTCTGTCCCACTGGTACCATTTCCATTTGTCTTACAAAGACTACCTTAGTTTCAGTTTTGCTTGGGCTTTGTCTTCACACACCCAGATTTACTTTCCTGTTCAGCATTCATAAACAGGAAGTGTCTACAGGTAGTAGAGAGGATAAAATTTACAACACATGAATAGAAAGGTGTTCAGAAGGTGATAATGCTGTCGTGGATAAACATTTTTCTAGAAGGAAGGGAAGAATCTCGATCAGGTTTTACACTTCATGCTGCTGGAAGGCAACTGCAGCACAGCTTTGGAGAGGAGAGAGCCCATTCCAGGCAGTGTACCAGTAATTTGGGGCAGGATTTGCTGGTGTACCTGAAATGAATCAGGGAAAAATGTCAAACTTTATTAACACTTTTCCCCCATGTAAATAACTTAACAGATTATGAATAGATATTAAAGTGATAGCTCTTTTTTCCTGAGCAGAACAAATGTCATAAGTTCCATATTCTGATGACTATGAAATGAGCATCAGTAGTAAGCTTGATCCTAAATACCATGGCATGGTCTGAGGAAACTTCTGTATGTAGCAACAAATGGAATTTAATAGGTAATCATGGAAGTCATCTTGTGCCTATTTTATTTTTTGGCCAGATGGAGAGTGGAGGGGGCAAAGTGCTTGTTTGTTTCCTTGATTTTGAGATCATTGGGATTATTTAAAAACTCTACCTGAATATTTGAACATCTAGGCAAGTTCTGTATTCTCTGGGTGAAAATGTTGGCTTTATCAAGAAAAATAAATAGATTTAAAAAAAGATCCTGATAAAAAGGCCATAAACTGGTGGCTGCAGTTTTAGCACTGTTCAGCTCCTCACCCTGCAATGACTTTTATTTCTACTTTATCTTAAAATTGTGGAGAGACAGGAAAAAGTATCAAAAGAATGTGTTTTCCAGCCCTGAAGTTGCTCATTCAAAAGCACTAATCTTCTTTATTCTAATGACAGAGATTGTCACAGACATTGTAATTCAGAGCTTTTTCTGTTAAAAAAAAAAAAAGGTGGATTTACTGAGTTTCTTTTAGAACAGTGATTGATGTGAAATAGCAGTGGGGATTATAAGAGAAGAAAAGTTAGTAGGATCTTTTTAAATAAGGCAAGAGACTCCAGCTAGGGCTTTGACTGTACTGGCTGAAAAGTATTTAGCTAAGGAATTATTCCGAAAGAAAAAGTACAAGGAGGAGAATCCTTTTCTCATATTAGTTCAGACTTGCTTAGCATGTTTCAAAAGTGACAGTCAAAGATAAACTTCTGACTGGGACTCTTTTTTTCATCTTGGGGAAATATAGTCTTAATACAATAATACTGCATTGTGCACAGCAAAAACTTTAATTACCAGGATATCTCTGCTACTGTATTAGAACTCATTATATCACAATGGAGACAGGAGCAGAATTACTCACTTTTCCAAGTACTAAATTGCTTTATAGTCTTATTGAATAAAAGCTGGTGATTTTAGAAAGAAAAACTGTACATTACCTGTTCTGCTATTTACTTGCTATTCTGCTATTACTTGCTGCTGCTATTTTTATTTATTTTTTAAGAGATGGCATTTTCATGTTATACAGAAGAGTTTATTTTCTCTAGGGTTTTCTGCTCACAAGATTATCCTGTGCCCCTCTCATGGTTACTTGTTTATTTGTCTGGTTCTTCACAGCCTGAAGTTCTGACCATGTTCAGAGGAGGTATAATAACTGATTGCAGGTTTTGCACATTGTAGGCATGTGAGCAATAGGAACAAAGAAAATAAGATTTTACTAGAACCATTCCAGAATAGGAGGGCTGGAGCTCATTTAAGCTATCTGAAAATGCATTTAATTGCACACTAGTTTTAAACAAAAGTTACTGTGGCTACATTGCTCTCAGCTTTCACACATCACTGATGAAGTGGAGCAGACTGTGCTTAAGCACTTGCTATGTTCTGCATATGGCTGATTGGAGGAGCTGTTAGCAAACATTAGAAAAATGTTTTAGCATCCTAAGTGGATACCCAAGGTTGTTCTGTCACATATATGTGATTTTATAATAGTGTCCAGGTGATGGGAGTGATGCCCTGGTGACTATCTGCATTGCTTTAAATGTGACCCTATGAGCTGCTGTCCTAGTGGGAAAAGGAGCAAACTGCTCTTTTGTTTTGGCAGCATGTAATGCTGAGCAGACTGGTTTCTAGCTCAAAAAAATCATAATTTGTGCTGTTTCTGTTTCTCTGCAGTTAGTCAATACACAATGATCTCAGTAGAAGCAAGGCTTTATATCCTGGGGTGGAGAGAAAGAAGCACTCAATTTGTATGACTCTAATTCAGTGAATAGAAAATAGAGTGATTTTTGTGATGCCCTATCAGTAGTTCTATATGTCATCTTTGTGGCTATGACAGAAGCACTAAGTCGTAAAAATAGGAGAGGGGAGAGTAGGAAAGCATGCAAGATCATCAGTGGACATTCACATGACCGGTGGCTGATTTTTTTTTTAATAATTGTTATGTTATACAACTTTCATAAACACTGGTGTTGCCCTGAAGTTTTGACCAGATGCTTTGAAGCAAATATTGTTTGAAAACAAGAGGGAGTGCAATTAAAAGATGAGCTAGATGGAAATTTGTGTCATCTTACACCATTCACAGGAGGAGTTGCAGTAGTAGTACAATCCGTCATTTCCTGCAGACCTCTGTGGGTGCAGAAAATGCTCTCCCATTCTTTCCTCTTCTTCATGGATCAATAATTAAATTAAAAAAAATTTAACAACCCTCAGAGCCCTCTCCCGTTCTGGTGTTCTTCATTAAACTGACCATTGGGTTTTTCAGAGGAAGGGAAGGAACAGCAGCTACTTACAGCAGGAATGGCCAGATCTTGAGATCACGATGGCATTGTTTTTGTAGATTAAATTAATATGATAATTCTTAGAGGTAGAAGTGCAGTTGCAATCATAAAAAACAGCACATCCTTCACTTATTTTGAACAGACAGCCTTCTGTCTTCTTTCTATGACACCTGTAGGTGTGATACTCAGCAGTAAGAGAAGATCATTAATTCTTTCCTTGAAAGGCTCAATTTTGAAAAAGCTTGTGTTCCCCTACAATGACCTCCTTGCTGCCTTATGATACTCTGCAGGAAGAGAAAATCAGCAACTTTTTCCTTGAAAGGCTCAATTTGAAAAGCAAGAGTTCTCCTACAGTGACCTTTTCGCTGCTTTACTCCCATCTGTCTTTCATTATTTCTGTTCTCCTGGGGCTTGAAGAAAAATGCATACACCTTAAGTTAGGGAAAAGCTCTGTGATGGTACAGTTCACAGGTGGAGTTTAAGGAAGGTGAACTAAGGGACACTGAATCTGTGATTTCTTTTATGTGTTCCACACATTTGTGCAATATAGAGCTGGAGGGACCTTCTTCCAGGCTCCCTGGAGACACCCAAAAGGCTTCATAGCAGAAGAGAGTAATTGCAGCAAGTATGCTGCCATCTGAAGGACAACCCCAAGAAGATTTTCAAACCACAGCCGAGGAAACTGTGTCAAGGAAATTTGACAGCAGGGGAGAGGCCTGCATGAGCTCATCAGCTCTGTTATCCAGTTCTTGTGGAAGTCTTGTGCCGGGCACCGAATTTTGAGGGTTAGAATTTGTTTCAGGCATTGCTTTAGTCCTGGTTCTGGGCTTATGGCTTGAGCAGTAAAGGTGTTTGAGAGGTGATTGAAGGCCTCTGTTCATGGTCTGTGTCCAGATAGTCCATTGACTTTGATTTTTTTGCTCAACTGTTCCTGTAGAATGACAGTTTTAGTTTGGGTAATCCAGTGTGCAGAGGTGCTTTCCATGTCTGCAGAGGTGTGAAACTGAAGCCTTACTCTGGGACAGGCAAAAAGCATGAGGAGTCGTCATTCTGAGAGTAAGGGTGGGATTGGAGTAGAATGCTGTGTTAGGAAAGGTGTGAGAAACTGAGCACTGGTGAAAATGTGGAATAAGAAAGATGCAACATCTGTTTCTCGACAGCTGACGTTTAAGACACAGTAGCAACTGGAACAGAGAAAATGTTTGAGGAATCACAACCTTTGTTTGGGTAGGTTTTTTTTAAATGAAATTTTAGAGGGGTTTGGTTTTGTTCTGATACAGACATGTCATCTGAAAAACCTCAAGCTAAAGCTGTCTAATGGCTTAGAAGGGATATATTTTCCCAAGACCTTGTGTGCCTCTTCCACAGTCCCTTAACCTTATTAGACTGCAGTCTTCCTGCAGTGGCGTCCGACCTTATTGAAAACTCCTCACACCTTACTGTTGGTCATCATGCAAGTGCCCTTACAACATCATACTTCAGATCTAAGACAGATCTGGAATACCTGTAGGCGCCATAAGTTTGAGAAAGCAATAATATATACATCTGGTAGCTGTGTATCTTCTTGAGCTGCTGTCTTGAGCTGCTGAAGTGCCTTCGTTGGAAACCTCTGTTTGAGGAACTCATTGGGATTTTTTTGGTGGTGGTTTGTTGTTTTGTTGGGTGTGTGTTTGTTTGTTTGTTTGTTTGTGGGGTTTTTTTAGTTGCTTTTTAAGGCATGTGGGGAAAACACAATGGAGAAGAACACTGCTTCTGACTCTTCTCAGTGACAGAAATGTGGCCAATCTTTGTTGTCCTGCTTAGATGCCCTCTGTTGGACAAATAATAAAAATGGTGTTCCTATGTAGCAATTCTCAGCAGCATGCCTTTTTATAAAAGCTATATCAGGCACATTTTACAGAAGGGGAAATTGTGACACTATTTGATTTAGTGATTTGTCCCAGGTCACCTTACAATCCACTCAGAGAGAGGCTGGCCTTCCTCAGTTGTTTGTCCTCAGTAAGGGCAGCATTGCTGCTACCTTGTCACCTTCCACTTGGAAGGTAAGTCTTTGCATCATGTGTTTCTCTTTTTTTGGTGCTTTTTCATTACAGCATCCTCTTGTGAACATTTCAATTAATTCTGAACATTTATCTCTGGCTCAGAAAGCTTGCTAGTGCTTGGTGGTTGGTTGGTTTGTTTGTTTGTTTGGGGGTTTTGTGAGGTTTTTTTTACTGGAGAAGCTGTGAGAGGGAAGCAAAACAAACATTCAGTAAAGTATGTCCCAATGTAATGGGAAAACTCCCTGAGATTCATAAGACTTTATTTAATATGACAACATATGGCTTGCTTTCCTGTAACATGTGATTGGCTTGGTGCACTTGGACTGATGCATAAAAAAAGGTTTGGAAAATGCTCCTGAAATGGCATGTTAACAATTTTTCTGGAATTCAATGGCACTCAAATTCCATGTGTTACATTATGGTTCATATGATTAAGTGCTGTCAGACTAGGCAAGGTTGAGATGTACATGGGGTATCATTCCTCGTTTGTTGAGATGATCATCAACTACCTGAGTTACAGCTTCTGAAACATCACCTGTAGCCATATTATTGCATAATTACAGCTTCTGGTCTCAGTGGCTGGCAAAATGCCTGAAACACAGATCCTGAGATCTGTTCCTATTGTAGAAGGTTCTGATATATGATAAAATTACTAAGTGTTCAAATCAATTCGCAAGCATTCTAAATATATTTGTAGTCTTGGTTCCATCTGCAGAATGGTATGCCATTTCATTTGGTGATATACCATTTGTCTCTGTCCTGGTGATTAGTAATCATGTACATGATGTATGTAGCACTTTTTCTGCACTGAATAAGATCAGAGCCCAGGCATGCTTACAGCTGGAAATTGATTTATTTGATTTGCTTTCTTTACAAAACTTGCATAGTTAACTGCATAGAAGGCATTATATCTGTATTAAAAGTATTCAGTAGCATTTTCTTGAACTTAACATCACTGTTGCATTCATGGTTGTCTTCAGTTTACTTGTGTATGAAATGGAGATAATAACCTATTGACTTTTTAATGTTGCTTCAGGCTTGATCAGGAGTTGCAAAATGCTGTCATACCTACCAATGGAAGTCAGTCAGTAATGCAAAGTGGCCTGGGAAGTCAGCAAGTGTATTCAGTAAATCTCTAGCTGGTAGAAGTAGAGTTCTGGCCCAGCCTTGGATTTTAGTGAGGAGTGGGCGACCCATAGCATGGAGTAGCTTGTAAGCAGGTGCTGAATGGTGTGCTCTAGGCCTGGCACAGTGTTGGAAGCACAGGCTTTGGAAAATAGACACAGCCTCTGTCTCCTGGGAAATGCAGAACTGGGCAGGTCATAGGCAGAGCTGTCTGATGTGGAAAGAAGATGTTGATGGAAGTCTTACTGTCAGCATCTTGTCTCTTTGCAAGGGACCATCATCCAGCCTCTTCTGAATCCCCACCAGCATGGCCAGTTTGGGATGGAAAAATACAGGCTGGTATGCTGTCCTTCTTAGTGGATAACCTTGCTTAGTCCAGGTAGCGATGGCTGCTAGAGCTTTCCTCCAGCAAAAAGGGTTGCTTAGCTGGTGTGCTTCCAGAGGCAGAGCACCTGTGCTGTGAGGCTGGAGGGGTTTTTTAATGCTATTAACTGCATCAGTGCAAGAAGTCCCCCAAAAAGGATTACTGTTCCTGAGCATGCACTGAGCAAGTAAAAAGTACTGAAAGAATCCCCACTGCAGAGCTCACAAAAACTAGCACTGACCTGGCAACTAATGAGCAAACAAACCAAAAGACATTAGGAAAAATAATGTAAGTTGTCACCTTGAGTTTTTAAGGTGGTTGCCTTCTGAGTGTTACTGCTCACAACACTGCCAGTCAGACTGCTCAGAATAATGTCCCTGCTTCAGTGTCATCCAAGGTCTGCACTGCAGCCACACAGAGGAGACCTTTGCGGGGCATTATTTTACTAGAACATTTTTATATTATTCTTTTTACTGACTTGAAGATAAAGGTATATGCTGAGTAGGCTCATCCTGAAGGGTTCTGCATTAGCTCTCTGATCAAAATTTAGTACATTGTCTACCATAAAAATTAATTTTGAGAGGTATCCAACTTGAACAGTTCCAGAATACATTTGTCATTGTAGCTTAGAAGCATTCGATGTTTTTGATGCATTTTCAATCACTGTTTACAGCACTGTAATGTTTTCACAGCACTTGGCTCGGTGGCTGTGGTCCTTTGCTGCATAGGGTGGGTATTTTGTGGTTTTGGTTTTGTTTTGTTTACTCAGCCTAAAACATTCTGCTTTGCAGCAGCTGTGACTTGATCTCATCAAGGTAAAAAGACAGCATTTTTATTGCTGCTGCAAATCTTTCTGCACTGGGTGCTTATAAGCGCCTAGCAATACAGCAGCCTCAAACCCAGCAAGAATGGTTGAAAAGACTGTGGGGGCAAAGTGAGACTAATGCCTATTTCCATCCGCTCTGGTGAGAACTGCTAGGAGCAGAGAAAACCCCCTCTGTCCTCCCCAGCATGTCAAAATCCGTCAGCTAGCTGCTAATTGCCTGTGCGGTGATTCACATGCCATCTGCCATTGCTGGGATCTTTTGTCATCTCTGGTAGGCTACAGGCGGCTCCATAAACTTCGTGTGGTTCTTCTGTCACTGACACCGGCTCAATGCAGTGTGGTAATAGCAGCAACGCTGCTACGTGCAGAAATTAATTAAGACACTATTTACATGTTGTCACCCTTTCCTTCGGTTCGAGAGGGCAGCATTCTCTGGGATAGCGAGAGGGAAGAAAAAAAGCAGGAAAGGTTATTCCAGTTGTGTGCCACTAAGTGTTCCCTTGTAGAAAGCAGAAAGCAGCTCATGGATGGTGGGAGAAGGAAGTCAAAAAGAATAAAAAGTGCAGAGATGATTCTGTATTTGTGTCTCACCCCGCAGCTGCGGCCCGGGGCGAGCAGAGCCGAGCGTGATGCAGAGCAGGGGAGGCGGGGGTGCCCTGCCTGCCCCGCGCCTGGGCACGGGGAGGGGAAGGCGCCGGTCCTGTCACAACTTATGTAACTATTGCATAAGAGTGCCGGTGCTGCCACTGTCAGAAACTTGTGGGAAGGACGGGATTTTTCCCCTCCCTTTTCTTCTTTATGGCTGGAATCAGAAGCCAAGTCTGGGATGTTGTTGTTTACTCCCCTGTGTAGCTGGGGATTCTCTCTCTCCCACTCCGGGGGAGTAAAGAGGGTCCTGCCTTTGTTTAATCTTGCCTTGCTTTGGTCTTAATTTGTCCTTTTTTATTTTTTTTTCTTTTCTCTTCTCCTTTGCCTGCATTTATATTTCAATAGTCACTATTGCTGCTACCACCATGGCTTTCAATAATTAAATGTTCTCTCAGCATTTTCTAAAGCCACCTGGGTGATTGCTGAAATGCTTCCTTGTTTTAAAGTGATCTCTTCAAGGCAGAAGTGCTGCAGACTCTCATCTGATTTTTTCCTTCCCCCATCCAAGCCTTCTTCGAGGATACTGATATGCATAATCTATAAGTGTGACGTCCCAGGCGCATCAAACAGCTTAATATGTTAATGTGTTTGGAAACGGGGTGGTGAGCGAGAGGAGAACGTGACATTTTCCAATCGCTCCATTCCAGGCGATAAACCCAATGCTGGTTTTTGCAGGCACCCAGGCGTACAGCATTGGTGGAGGGTGTCGTGCACCTCCGTCAGTGGAATAAATTGCTCCGGGAACAAGAAGTCAGAAGGTGACTGGGAATGCCGGCCGCCTCATTCCCCCGGCGAGCTCTTTGCCAGCTGAGCTGGGGTCACTCGGTTCACGCAGCTTGGACAGGCAGTGGCACTTACAATAATCCTGGCGGGTGGCTCCGACGCGCCGTGGCGCTGGCGCTTCCCGCTGCTGCAGGGCTGCTGGTGCAGCGATTTGTTACGTTCTGCTTGTCGCTCGGCTCTGGAGCGGGAGGGCAGCTTGCGGCTCGCCCTTTCGTGCCTTATGAAACGCGTGTGATTACCGGGGAGGGGGCCGGCGGGTGGGTTCGCCGGGCTGCCGAGGTGACCAGAGCCCAGAGCCGTGCCTCCCTCCGCCCGAGGGCTCCCCCGGGGCCCTCCCGTCCCACGGGCGCGCCCGCGGCGGCCCCGGGGGGAGCGGGGCGGCAGCTGCGGGCGCCGGGCGGACGGCGAGAGGCCCGCCGGCCTTCCCAGATGGAGTTTGAATGTCCTTCCTCGCCCCACACCCCTCCCCTGCCTCCCTTTGGCAGCGCTGCCTCCTTCACGGCGGCAGTACCAGCGCCGAGCTGCCCCGAGGGCGGGATGCAGCCGGCGGTGGGCGCGGGGCTTTGATGGGGGCGTGTGCGCCGCTGGCCGCCGGGGCTCTGCCGGGTGCCGGGGGATTTGTCCGCAGCATATGCGGTACTGTTAATGATTGAAAAATTACCACAACAATTAGTCATGGATCGCTGAAGGCAAGGCCCCCAAACAGTGTGGACAATGTGATTAAAGCCATGTATGTGACAATTAACTCTCCTGCAGGTTTATCCACCAAGGAAATGGGAAGAAGATGGACATAAAAAAAAATGACAGGCGAGAATAATGTGGCAGAATGGACCCGATACAGCTGGCACTATCAATTTTAATCTGACACTGAATTAATCACACTTGGATTAATCCTGTTCTTATTGCACCATTCTGGTTGCCTGTTTATTTATATTCTTCCTCCATTGTGTGCTACACAGACGCATGACGGATTTAATTCCTGTCCGTTCCATGTTCTTAAATTTAAAAGGCAAATCCTTCAGTCATGCCATGTTTGAGGTAGTCCGTGGCGCAATTATCTCGTAAAAAATGAGCAGAGTCCAGATGCACCATGCCATGAATCCCCTTCTGTATCACAGCTGAGTAATTCTCAATAAATATTTGTTCACTGAGTATTCTCACTGGGTAGATCTCCTCCTGCCTGTCCGTCCAGCCAGCCAGACATGCAGACACACAAGTAGTGCTTTGCTTGTGTATTTATGTTGCCATTGGGTAAAATTTGGTGCACGTTTGTTGGTGGTTGTGCTCATGATTTTATTTTGAGGGAGCGAAACAACACTTTTATAGTGTTTCAACGTTATGTTACTTTCCAGACTGGAACTAGAAGAAGACCTGGTATGCAAACATGAGAGGGCAGGTATAGAAGATCTGGCATAGCATTTTTGAAAGATTTGGACTTTTAAAGGAAAAGAAGGACCATTGTTTATACACTGCTGAAGGAGAAGCAGTGTGTATCAGTCAACAATCTGCCAAGATTAGCCAACTCTGAGACCCCTTTTAGCAAAGGAAAGGTGCTGACTGCTCTGTTGCTGTGCCTGCTCCTTCACAAGTCTCATTCACAAAATGGCAAATGCCACTGAATGGATTGAACTAGACACACCTTAATTTTGCCTGTAGCTGCAGACCTCTCTCTTCTTTCTTCTCTCATCACAGGCCATTTCTTGTCTGTATTTTGTAAACTCTAAGGAATTAGTTGTAACTTTTAACTCAAGTTGACTGGAGATGTATCTAGTCATGCTGTAAAGATTCAATTTTACTGCCACGTGTTAATACTGTGGTCTGCAACATTTAATATTATTTTAAGTATTTGGATTGCTGCTCTAAGTGTTGGATCTTTCCTGACTTTTAAAATCCTAGTGAAAACGTAGCATACACAACTGTGTTCTTAAACAAGGTGACTTAAAGGCGTGTTTCCACTGAAAAGAAATAAAATCCCTGCTTGTTTATACTGTCAAGGTTTTTTATCCAGATTCCTCTATTATCAGTAACAGGAAAACACAGAATAAAGTGTAGCTATGTCTTTTACAGTAATGGTTCTTGTCCTGTTGCTGCCATAGAACACAACCTGTCCTCCTGTTCTGACCTGTGGGCTTAACCACAAAGAAATGAGCAGGTCTTGTGAAGTCAGTAAAGATATTGGTGACCTTGATATGTAATTCACTGCCCTGGGGAACCTTGTCTTTCTGCTGACAATGCAGCTTTGAAAAGATTGTTCAAGGGTGGGTGCATGCAACTGGAGGATGTGGATTTTGCTTCCTGCATCTGCTTCTGTGCAAAGGTAGCACACTGCAATGTGGACAGAATAGATGTCCTATTCACTGGTAGAAATGTACCAGATGAAGGTCAGAATAAACTAGGTCTCGTACCTCCAGCACACCAGAAAATTTGCAGTACGTTCTAGTGAGAATCTCAGCCTCACCCTCAGCAGTAGTACTGGACATCATAGCTGAAATAAAGCCAAGTTTGAGATTTCAGTCAGAACTGCTTCTTTCATTGTGACTTTCAGTCTTCCAGTCATATCTTCCACTTTATATCTTTCTGCATCTGGGTTCTGTGTCCGTATTTTGTTGCAGTTACTTTTATTTTTTTTTAAATCTGTTTAAAATTTCCAGGGAAATAACAACCAAAAGTATTTTGAATGGGGAGAGTTTGAAATCATTTATCACCAAATTCTGGTGCTGGAAAGCTGTGTAGTAAGCAGTGGACATTAGGTTGGGCCTGGCAATAGTTTGATTGTCCAAAACAATAGGAAAAGGGTTTCTTTCAGGGTTGTTTTTGGTGATGGTGATTTGGGTTTTTTTAAATTTCTTTTGTCATGTGGTAAGATGAGTTTTAGGTTCCGATCTGCTCATATCTTCTGGCATCTCAGAAGAGGAGCCGAGTGTATTACAAAATTGTAGAAGGAGATTGGTGGCTCTGCTGGACAGCAGGAGTAAAAGTGACTTTACATCAATATCAAAATACTGTCTGTACAGGTGCCATGAAATGCTAGCAATAGTTGCTAACTTCTTCTCTTGTCTTCTCCCTGCTCCCCCATTCCCCTGGTACAGTCTGGTGTTTTGCAGTTGAATTTCCTGTTGCTGTTTAATGGATAGCAAATACTTGCTGATTATGTAACTAACTGACAACTATGGAAGTTACTTCTTTATTAAGCAATTTATCAAGTGATTAGGAGACCATTTGTGTAGACTCCATTAACATAACACCAATAGTTGAGTACATTGGTAGGAGGGACGTATGAAGTGATTTGAGGTGTACTTTTGAAGCAAACTTTGTTTTGTTTACTCTGAGACTTCACAGGGGTATGATGCATTAAAACATCACTGCTTTGGGCTTCTTACGCTAGGTGGTCCATTGGCCAAATGCACATTACATTTTACACCAAGCAAAGTTTATTTAAATTTGATTAAGATTCATCAGACTGATTTGCTGTGCCTGCTTTCTGAATAGAGTGAGACTGGCGTAAGTTTGGTTGACAAGAATTGAGCTGCCTTGTGCAGTTACAACCTCAGCAAGTGCTGTTGGCACACTTGAAGCCATGAGTGAATGCTCCACAAGTGGCAGTGCTTGCAATCCATGTCAAAGTCTTGGACGAGAGCATTGTTAAGCATTTTGTGCACGTGGGGTCAAGGAGCGTGGTGAGTGTGTGCATGTGGTGATTGCTTGGATCAATGTACAAATCAAACTTGTGTTTGCTCACTGGCAGAAGAGATGAGTTTGGAATGGAAATTAGGTAAGAGGCCTGCCAACAGGAGAGGGAGTGTTCTGAGTGCACAGAAGTAGAGGGTGAGGTGGTGGACTCCCTGGTACCCAAACTTTTCAGATCTCATTGAGGGGATTTTCTGGCCTTTTCAATGAGAGTATTTCTTCCCTAGATGATTTTCAAGTCATGATCTGCAAAGAGGAATTTATTTTTTCATCATCTTCCCCTCCTGTCCCAATATGTGTTTTTCATTTCCCTTTGCATACATGAACCGGATAGGAACAGTGCGATGCCCCAAGTACTGAAAATTATCTCAGTGTGGTTGTGAGAATAGAATTACTTAAGGTTATTCAGTGTCAAAAAGAATATTATAATCCAAGCATCCTTCTGTGTCAGCACAAGGGGAAGAAGTGCACGAGGAAAGGGCCCCAAAACTTTGAAATTAAAATGGTTGATAAAGTGTTCACATTCTTCTTTTCCCTCTCCCCTCTTAATTGAACCAAAATTTTACTTTTTAATTTTTTTTCTCTTTGAGATTTGGCTGCAAAACACTATTTGGGTCCCCACCTGAATGTTACATATTCTTGTCAGAGGAAGAAGTGACAGTAAAGTGACAAGAGTAAGCGCTGGATTTGAATGTGTGCAGAAAACACTGTGCTTCTGTGAGTGCAGAGTTAATAGTTCTTTTATGGAATATGTGGATGTGGATTGGAAGAGCTTGTGGCGTTGTTAATGTACCTGTAGCTTGGCCATCTTATGAAAAGCAGTGGAGAGGTGTATATTTGTTGACTCAAATATGGGTGTCTGTATTTAACAGTGGTGTGTTACCTTAGGCTGTGTGCTCAGCGGTAGTTGCAAGCCAACTCCAGTCTGGAAGCCAATAAAGACATTACTGCATTTGTCAGTGCCTTTGCCAGTAAATTCTGTCTTTCTGGACTTTGGGTTGCTGGACTATTGCTATTAATTCGAGGAGAATTTGAACTGGGTAGGAAGTAAGGAGACATAGAATTGCAGAACCAGAAAATGGTTTGGGTTGGAAGGGACCCTAAAGTTCCCTGCCATGTTCAGGGAAGTTCCAACCCTCCTGCCACAGGCAGGGGCACCTTCCACTACACCAGGTTACTCAAAGCCCTATCCAGCCTGGCCTTGAACACTTCCAGAGACAGGGCTTCCACAACTCTGAACAGCCTGTCCCAGTGTCTCTCATCCCTTACAGTAAAGAATTTCTTCCTAACAGTTAATCTAAACCTAGTCTCTTATTTTGAATCCATTTCCCCTTGTTCTGTCACTACAACTCCTTGTAAAAAGTCTCTCTCCATCTTTCCTGTAGGCTCCCTTCATGGACTGGAAGGCTGCAATTAGGTCACCCCAAAGCCTTCTCCTTTCCAGTCTGAACAATCCCAATTCTCTTAGCCTTTCCTCATAGGAGAGGTGCTCTATCCCTCTAATCACCTTTGTGGCTTCCTCTAGACTCGCTCCAAGAGGTCCATGTCCATCCTCTGGTAGGCACCCCAGAGTGGGATGCAGCACTCCAGGTGGGATCTCACTAGAGTAGAGGGGCAGGATCACTTCTCTCAACCTGCCACCTCAAGGTTTCTCTATTTGGAGAAGACGGTTTTCTTATCTTCTTTTGGGTATCAAGTTGGTGGTAATTAAAGCAATTTTTTGCCATGTGAAACAAAGACTGAAGTACAACACAGCTATTCCTTGTGGTAGTCCAGAGCAGTTCCATACAGTCTATTGAATAGCTCTACTTGTAAGAGTTTAGACCATCCCTTAGATGGATTTCATGATCTTTGGACATCGTTGTATCTACTAACGTAGAATATGATCTACAAGGGTGGAGATGGGGTGAGTGAAGAGACAGAGTATCTTATTTTTCTGAAGGGTTGCATGGTGCATTTATGATACTTTTGGGATATAGCAAGCCGGTGTGAAGGACCAGGTTCCCAGCTATTGACTTTCATAAAGTGCTCTTTTTCTTTAGCCAACAGAGAAAGAGAGCAGATTGTACACAGAACAGCCAAAATCTGATCTTTTTTAATGTTTCTATTAAGGTAAGTTGAGAACAAAGTTATTTTTTATTTGAAGTGGTTGTAAAAAAGCAAAATATATAGAAAGTATATAAACATGTGTTTATGTGTCCATGTGTGTTTATATATTTGAGTATATGCACACACAAACTCTTCCTGGTTTTTTTGAAGTGTCAAAACGTTTTCTACAGATAACAACCAAATAAAGACTGTGGGTGTTAGTATTAGCCTTTGTTAAAATGTATATGTGGAATTGGATGACTAAAGGAGTGGAGAGGAAAGATAAATGATTTGTTGTAAGCTCTTTGTTTTTACTTATGTTAATGGGCATAACTAATTAATATATTTGACTGAGAAGCCTGGCTTATCCATATCTGGTTTTATTATAGAAAAACTGCTGTTATTGAACTTGCAAGGATCATATAGTATAAAAGTCAGTGTGTACTCTGGATTTTCAAGGTGCATATGCTACAACTTTCTGAAGACACTGATCAGTAGGATGCAGATTTTCAGGCGATATGCTCTTTGATAGACACGCTCTTTGTGCGTTCTGTCACACCATGGCAAGCCAGTCAATTTTGCGTGGGTGTGAATTCGTTATTACAGGCAAAGAATGCATTTGTCTTGTGCTTGTTCATATAGAGTGCCTAGCAGGAATCTTAGAAGAAACAGATCTGCCTGTACAGATTTTCCTGGTAGCAGCATTATGATGTGGTACTAGTGAGCACTAGGCAATTCACCTGCATGCTTTTGTATTAGCTGTACACCTCCATAATTACTCCAAGAAAGAACCTATATACTACAGCCTTGAAAAAGGTGCTTGGTGTGTATATTTGAAGCATAAAAAGTTGCATTTGCTAGTGCAGTTCAGGGGTTTGTAAAGACCAATGCTTATATACTTGGTCCCTGTATAGCCTGATACAGAGTGCATTCAGTTTTAATACTTCTGCGTGGTGCATTGTGCTGGGCATGGAACTATTTAGCTCTCAGGAAATGCAAGTATATTAAAAATACTTTTAACATTTGCCCTTTCCTCCTCATAGCTGCCTTACAAATATCCACCCTTCCTAAGCAGAAGTAAATTCTTTGTCTGGCTGATTAACTAGGAAAAAAATATCTCTTGGAGACCTTTGCGAGGTCATTAGTGAAGCTTTCTCTTCAGAACATGAATGAGCCACCTGCCTTTCATAGCCCAAGGGAGCCTAAAGGCAGTGTGTGTCTTGGAGCACACAACAGAACAGCATCTGCATACTGCCAGACTGATCTGCTAATAGCCAAGGGAGAGAGAGAATTGATGCCAGGGGTGAAGAGAAATGCTGAAACCTTGCAAAGTGTTAAGCAGTGCTCACCTATTTATTAGACAGCTAATGCTGCCTGTAGCGTTACCAGTGGAGGATAAAAGAAGTGGGGCATGTTGCAGATTGTTAATTGGTCTTAGAGCTGCATGTTGTAATTACTAGCTTACTTTCTTCTCTACAAAGGAAAAAAATATCCCAGAAGGGGCCAAAGCTGAGACTGTTTTCATCTGCTAAAAATTCATCTTGTATTTTAAATATTTCTATTATTTTTTGTTTAAGAAAGAGAAAAATAATTTTGCTATCAGAGTGATAACCTGCAAGAAGGCCCCTATCTTATTTTGACACATTTAATGATCAAATGTTTGTCTGGGAACACATGTTCTGTGTGAGTAATGTTTGTGTTTTAAAAACAGTTCCACAACAAAGTTCTTTAACATCAACTTGCTGGAAATACGCAAGCTAATTGGTGTTTGTGACTTTTATTGAGGATGGGTAATTTTCAGTTGACTGGTAATTGACTTCTATAATCGTAATCTTATTAAACTTTCTTTTTTCTCTCAGAGCTTCCATTTTAGCATTATTGTCTTGCAGTTTGGTCCTCTCCAGTTATCCAGTTTTTTTGAACTGGAAAAGACACACTTCCTCAGTTGTGCTCCCATTTACTCTCTGCCTTACAGGCTAAGGATGAAAACAACTGCAACATGTAACAGGAGATTAAATTGATAACTCTTTTTTTTTTTTACTACGTACTCTTGGAAAATGTCCTCTCAAATGAGTTCAAAATGGTAAGGGCAATGTCTGGTGTTTCTTCTATCCAACAGTCAATGCAGTTTTTTACCAGGTGTTATCCAGGTAAAATTCCACTCTTACCTTAAATGAGTAGGTAGTTTATTTCCTTTTCAGGCCTGTCTGCTTGTGCAGGTTGGTTGTAGCTGGTTAATGAACAGTTGCTCCAAAACTAGAGTCCTTGTTGCTGATGGACAGACTCATGGGGAGCAGGGGAAGATAAGAAGGGGATGAGTATCTTATCCTCATCACTACCAGTAATTGCAGTATGTGTTCTGACCACTTGCAGGGGGAGTAGATTTACAGCCCCCTCTCCTCATCATGATTGGTTTCTCCAGTCCTGATTTGTGCTTGTAATATAGAAAAATCTAGCCTACACTTCAGCATTCATCCCCTCTATCTCTTCATGCTCCTCAGCAGCTCCTCTACCAGCCCCAGCTCAGCTTTCCCTCTGCTGGTGCAGCAGATTCACCTCCCACACAAGCAGCAACTTTGGCTTCCCCTCCAGCTTTGTTGGCATTTAGGGTAGAGTCAGGTAGAACATACTGAAATAAACTTTTGGCTCAGTTTGGTGGTAATGTCACACTACAGCCCCTGTATCATATGGCCTAAGAGCTGCTTCAGGTGGAAGATGTTATTTCCCATTATACATTTTTTTCTTTTTTCATATCTAGAAATAAATGAAACTTTGTTGGCGTGAGTTCTTCCTTCATAAGAAGGCTTGTCTGTAGCTAAGGACTCACTGCAGAAATACTTCTTCCTTGCTTAAAATAAAGACAGTGCCTTGAAAATAATTTATTTGGAATTTCCTTCCTAGCTTATCTGACAACTTTGCATGGTAGTGTTTGGTTGCTGGAGCTCACGCTTTGCTAGGAGACAGGACAAGCTTCCAACTGTGCATGCAGAAAGCATTTGAATTTGAATTTCAATTAATTCATGTACAGCATGAAATAAAAATGTCATCTTTGGAGGAGGGGTATCATTGTTTATACAGTTTTGCTAGAAGACTCACAGAATAAATGTTTGGCTTGTACTACAGTGCAGTATTAGAACAAGAAGTGATTGCATTATTAACTGACAAGTCATGAGTGGCCTGGATGTTTTTGTTTGTTCCCATGTAAAACTGCTTTGAAGATTACAGGTCTGTCTGTTAGGTCTCTCATCCTTTTTAACATCATATTCTTGTAGCTGTTACAACATTACTTGCCCTGTGATAATTCACAGAGCTATCAGCTACAAATATTTGTTCATCCTAAGAAGGCCAGGCGGGTGTAAGAACAAAAAGTTCATATCATGAGGGAGAATGTTCTGCAGCCTGAGTTTTTGAGTAAATTAGTATTTTACTTTTGTTTATAAAGGAATTACAGTCAGAATTCTATCGATTAGTCTGTGTGCACATGCTCTTGATTGCTTGGCAGCCAGGCTTGGCTTGAATTTTTGGATTGACAGATGTAATGATGCTGGAAGGCCCACAGACAGGAGAATAAGTGGCCCCCAAAGGGCTTTGCTGCTACAAAACATCAGCAGAAACATCTATGCATCCAAACATGCACAGCTTCGAGCAGGTGCAAACACTAGTTGTCAGGGCAGGGTTTGCGACTGCTAATGGATTTTCTCATTAAAATGTTTTGAGCTGAACATGTTATTTTAATTCAAAATTTCACCTCTAAAAGAATATGGTTGATTTGTGAGAAAATATTTGTTATAACACAGATATTTCTGAATTATTGAATCACTTCTTGTTATGAAATGTTTTGACTTTTTTTTTTCATTGTAAGCCATAATGAAGGTTGAAAGATCACATTTCATGAATGCTGTTTCTAAAACATCCAGAAAAAAGAAAACTTTTAAAAACTCACTTCATTAAGGACAGATTTTTATACCACTGTTTAGTGGATCTACCCAAGAGAAACAGGAGTGTGTAAATGCTCACATGGTTGTATATTAGATGACATCTTGAGGTTCTGTCCATCCTGAATGATTTTATCATCCTGTGTGACAGTATGTGAGGACAGAACTTCTTTTCCACTCCTGTGTTCTTTGCTCTTACTAGCACAGTCTCAAGGAGGTGCTGTAAAATACCATGATCTGACCCAGAGTACTGTAACATCATACCAAAGCATTGGATACTTCAATGTGAAAAAAAAAAACCCAAAAAACTGAAAGAGCTGGGTAGTAAAAAGGAGAATTCTGTCAAACTTGAATGAGAGAGGCTTTGAGATTTCAGGTGTATTGTGTATACATGACTTTAGGAAGATTCACATCCATCTGCTTGGAAGTTGAAGCTACTAGAGAAAAGAGCTGAGGTGCAGGTACTGGAGAAGTTGAAGCTCTGCAGCTGAGCCTTTTGTAAGATGTGAATGAAACAAAAGAGCTGCATTTAATATCTTTAAAGGTGGAAAAGAACAGTAACTGTAATAAAAACAAAGTACAGAATTGAAGTTGTGATTTGCAGATCAGTTAATTGATAAGTAGCATTCAGGTTTTGCCTCTATTGCTTATTTTTTTGATTTGACTGAATTACCCTTACTTATAAAATACAGCAGTGCTGTCCCATATTCTGACTGGCTTTGCTATTGACTATGCCACAGAATCATATCTACAGGAATTGCCCAAGGGTCTTCCCCTGCTTGCTGCACCAGCACACTGAAAATAATGTTTAGTTTTGCTTTTTACCTAAGTTTTGAAAAGTTCATTTGAGGCACTTTCACTGACATATGTAATATAAAATCCCTCAGGTTCCAAACTAATAGGAGTTTGAGGCTGTTGGGCTCTTAAGGAGCACAAACCCCTGCACTTCTTGATTGATATAATAGTTTTAGTGAAAAATACCCAGAGATCAGTCCTGGCATGTACACTGTTATGTAAACCACTTATAACTCTTTCTCCCTTTGGGTCAAATGATTTCTATATTTTGTTAGGTTTGTGGGGTTTTATTGATTCATTTAGGTGATCTGTAAGGATACTGCATTGGCAATCTGTTTGCTCCTGTTGACCAAAAATATTTGTAGAAGCTGCATTTAAGAGGGGGAAGGTGGAGAAAATGTTTGTTTATTTGTGTTTTGTTTGTTTTCTCCTATGCAGTTTATCTCCAGAGGTTTCAGACAAAGGAAAATTGGGATAGCCTTTCTAGATTCATCCTTGAGATGTCCTTTTAAGAGGAGGGGATGCTCTAAAATCTGTTGATACTTCTGGCAGCTGAAAGCTTAATAAAAAAAGATATGGTGATTTTTAATTGAACTAAATGCATTGTCCTACACACAAAATGTTATTTGAACTTCTAGAAGCTAGGAAAATAAACAATTTTATTAAAACATTAATAAAATTATGGTGCACCTACTCCTTGCTAGATGCTTACCACATTCTTAAGTGACAGTTAAATTCTCTGAAGACTTTGCAGTAAAATAGAGGTGTAAATTGCCTACTAACAGTATGCCATCCTCTAAAAATCCAGAAAACTAGCTCTTAATGCCTTACAGCCATATTTATATGTTGATGGTGCGTTTGTGGTAGTTTTTGAAGACAAGGTATTTAAGTCATCATTATGAGGAAACAGGTAAGAAGGATATGAGCAGTAAATTGACATGTAGGAAACTGGCCATAATAAAACCTGTTCAAACTAGTCTTTCTGTATCTCTGTATTTCACCTTAGGCTTTGCTTCTGGCATTCAACATCACTAAGAAATAGTCTGGGGTCACATTAATCTTTCAAACCTTTTAGTTGTTTGGACAAGTTGAGGAATGGGAAGGAAATCTTCAAAAGCTTGGGTAAAAGCAGTACTGCAGGAGTATGTCTTAAATCTATTGCCTTTGATACTTAATTTATCCACGAGCTTTTCCTTTAATAGAGAAAATTTCTACAGAGGAGGTTTTCTGTGACAGCAGTAGTTAGCTGGCCTGGAGACTCAGGCTATAGGGGACAAGAGGAATTCAAGATGGGCAGTATTGGGGGATTTGGGCAATTTTTGTAGCATACGAACACCATTTTTTCTAATTTACCAAAGTTACCTGCAAGTGCCTTAATTTGAATTTTCACACTATAATATTAAACATGGGCTATTTTAAGTATGATTTAAAACTATTCATCAAAGTGGGCCAAAAATTAGCTGAACATGTGGATTTATAATATTGGCATACAGACTTTGCATTCTGTAAGAGGCAAGGCATATGTGCTTTCAAGAGCAGCAGCACCGAAAATACTGGGTGAGGATTAAAATGTAACTTTCTGTTCTTCTGTTATGTTGCCTGAGTAAGTTCATATCCCTTTGAGGCAACGTGCTGTAATTCCAGTAAATACTGTGTAATCTTGGGGTAGTGTCTTAGTGATTTCTTTCTCCTCAAACCTCTTGATACTCTTAATGAAAAGAGAGAAGGGACAGGGGTTTTCTTCTGTCGCTAAAAGATCCCTCATTCCATCTTGGAATAGGACTGAGGTGATTCCTGCCCTGAGGGTTTTGGGGACATTTCAGCTGAGGGCTCCTGTGGCATAGCCAAGTTCTGCTGGTTGAAAATGTCCCTGACCTCAGCTATTTCTTTCTTTCCATGACAAGTTTTTCCTTTCCTTCAGGCTGCTCCCTGGCCTGCCTGGGAGGCAGCAGATAAACATTCTGGTAATGGCACAGGCTGGTGCAGCTTGGTTGATGGCCAGTCACCCACAAAAGCTGTGCTGGCAGAGCCAAGGCGAAAAGCAGGAGGCACCCTGTGCTTGAGGCACCTGCAGGGGAGAGGCAGCGATGGGGACTGAGGAGCAGTGACCTCCTGCCCCACCACAGAGCAGAAGGGACACTCAGGCCCCAAGCCTGGGGCTCCCTGCCCAGCAGCTCTCAGTGAGGAGGTGGAGGCTGGTGAATGAGGTGTATGGGCTTCTTTGGCACTTCCTAGGCCCGGGGTGGTAGCTGAGAAGGATATGGGCACAGGCTGGGATGCATGAGGTGGGAATGGCCCCAGCATCCCTGGGAAGCTTGCTCTCACTTCTGAGGCTAAAGGTTTGTATTCATGAGCTTAAATGTTCTTGACTTTTTTTTTTAGGTTATTGTGTGATTATCCTCACCTATCCACTCTGTACTAGCACGTAATAGTATGGCATGACAGACTGCCTGCAGCCAGCCTGCTTTCTAGAAGTACTTGCTAGAGCTTCTGTCAGTGGTTTATCCTCTGTGCACATCACTAAATGTTCTGGTTTTGCATCCAAAGGCATCTTGGAATCTTTGCAATCTTGCATTAACCTTCATTTTGAGGAGGGGGATTTAAAAGTAGTGGTTGTAATGTCAGTATTTGTAATAAAAGCTAGACTGTCTTTCAAGAAGGCCGCCACACTTGTATGTACAGCCTTTAGCATCTCCATTACCATGCCCTGCTCTTCAGAACTGGCCTGTGCCTTTGCTTCTCTGTCCTTGAGGTTTTTTTCCTCTCCTGTTTTTCTGATGGCAGTCGTTCCTGATTTTTCCGTGCCAGAAAGTTGAGAAGAATCATCTTCTGCAGCACTATACTGCTTGTCAGCTCTTTCCAATCCTGAGTTTTAATGAACAGTTTAGTTCTTTGCCTTTGTGCTTCTACCTCTGCGGTTTTGCTGCTGTGCTGGATCTTTCCCTAGGTGAGCAAGGGAGTGCTTGGCAGAAAGACAGGAGTTCTGTCTTTCCTGCCTAAATAATTCCCTCTGACTACATTTTTCCAGCCCCCTGTTTCTCATTCTTTCTTTACTCTCCTAAGAAAGCTAAAGAGAAATGTTACATCCCTAGGCCCCTTTATACTCGTTTGTGTATCTGTATTATAACAGCAGTGCTTAGCACTTGCATAATCTTGCTCCTCTGCATAATCACTGTAATCATTTATGCATCTGTTTTGTAACATGAGTGGGTCAGATTCTGAGATGGAACAGAGCAGTTCTGTCTCCACTGCATTTACTGGTTCAGCTAGCACTCGTCATCACGCTTCAGTGTTTATTGTACGTAGTGTTTTATGTGTTAAAACGCCAGGAGCCAAAGTCTGGAGAACTGCCTTTCATTCCTTTGATTTTTGTGGAGTTGTTTCCACACAAAAAGCTGCCCAGCTTTGGGAAGGGGCAACAGAGTAGGGGTGACACAGCTGGATTCAGGTTTGTTGTCTCTAATCATTTTAGGCGAGGTGAGCAGGTGGTGTTTATACTCATGGTGAGGAAAGCTGAAATTACCTTCTGAGCCACAGATCATGGGATGCCTCGAGAGCCTGACTGTCCTCTGCTCGCCTCTTCAGACTCCTACTGCACTGCAGATAAGCCTGGGAGGCTTAAAGGCCCTCTTTCCTAATCTGAGGGTTGATAAACTACTGATAGAGGGAGCATTTCCTCACAGGTTTCTATATTAAGGAACCATTTGGATGCTGGCTGCAGCAAGCAGAGATTCTACGGAGACAGTGTGAGCAATGTGTGTGTTAAAGAGGTCAAAGAGCTGCATCATCTGTAGTCATTACTGCACAGCGCGGCGCGGAGAGCGCTGCGCCAGCGCCGCCACCCTGGAGCAGCAGCTCTGGGTGGAGCTCTCTTCCTCCTCCATCACTCTTTTCTTTTCTCAATGTTGACCTAGTTTATTAATGTTAATTTTATTAGTGCATCTGCTTCATTTTTGGGATTATTAAATGCTTTTGGGGCTCCGTAGTTTGATTATTTCAGTGCCTTTCTTAATATAATTGAAGCTCGAATGAATGTAGCCTGAAAACATGCTTTATTTTAACTTGATAAATCTTGTACAGCTAAACCAATTTGTGTTAATACTTTTTTCTTTTTGCAACCTTGTGCTTATGTAATTTGTTTAGTGGTGAATTTTTTTTTCTTTTTCTTTTTACCCAGACTGCCTAAAACTGTGGTGTAGCTCTCTAATAGGTCTCTTTCTGTCTGAAAGTTTAAACAGTTTATGTTTAGGGTCTTATGTAGTGTATCCCACCTCTGTCACAGGAGGCTAACAATCTTATGGGACTGACCCCATCCATTCATTTGCATCAACACCTCCTGCTGTGCTGGCTTTTCTTACAATATCTTTTATCTCTGTCCTTTCCCATTACAGCTAGTTCATTTAATCTCAGGTGCTCTGAGAATTTCATCATTCCGTCTGCGCCACAGCTTTCATAGCCTTCCATTTTCTGCTGCATTTATTTTTCTCCTCATCTTTCATTGCTGCTGTGAAACGGAATTGTTTTCCCATGGTACTGGGGGAAGGTTTCTAGTGGCAGAAAGGAGAGCTTCAGATGCACCTCTCCATTAAAAAAATGATTGGATCTCCTGGTGCTCCTCCTGGGTGGCTCATCTTGGTGCCTTGCTCAGCTTGCTTGCTCTGAGAAGCATAGCAAGGTCTTTCTCTTTGGCCTTACGTGAGTCACACGTGCTCTCTGAGTGGATGGGGAAGCAAGAGAACTAATGCACAGCTTCCCTCCTTTGGGATGCTGGCAGTGTGCAGGCAGTGCCCATGTCTTCTCAAGAACACAGCTTTGGCATTACCTTTTCCAAACAGGAGGGAAAGGAAATGGAGACTGGTGAGTGCTTCCCCAAGGGGGTCCAAGGGTCTCCTCACCACCCAGGAGCCACAGGGAATCATAACCTCTTGGGTTAAAAGGCCTGAAACTGATGCTGGCTCACCATGAAGCAACTCAAGAAGTTCCTTCAATGCTTAAGCAAACGCTTGCTGTAGATTTAGTCCTAAAAATGCAAAGGCTCCTTTTCCTATGCTTGTTATTTTTTCATCATCTCAAATAATGGCTTTGCAGTAGTTTAACTGCCTTGTTTGGGGTATATACCTCTTCATAAATCACTGGAATAATTATATTGCAGTTAGAAAAGATTTAACTCACAGGTCAGCTCAATGCCTGTTTTGATATCTTCAACAGTAGCTTTCTGAGTTTTATAGACCTATGACTTGGTGGAATAATGCAGATTACTCTAAAATATGCCGTTGACCTTCTTCCACTCGGAAACTGAGCAAACCTGACTTCTGGCTGGACAAAGGTAGGCAGTAGGAGTGAAAGACTTACAGGACTGTCAGGCATGTTCTGATGCCCTGGAGAATTTTCATTAGTACTTTGGAACCAGTGCAGTGTGTCTGTGCAGGGAACAAAGCTGCAGTGTCCAGTCACCTTGTGCTGTGGCATTTGTCTTTTTCATTGTCTGTGTAGTCAAAACTTAATGGTGTTTGTTTTCTTTCCACAAGCACTAGAGGACTAACAGTTTGTTATGGTACAAAAAGGACTTGTAATCCTGCCAGAGATTTTCTGTAATTAAAAATGAAATTGAAAATATCAGCACCTTTCCTGTTTGTTGTATTGATTCCTCTCAGTTTTCTGATAAATATCAGGGGTTTAACAAATAAAGGGCCGGGGGAATCAGTGGTCCAGGGGATTAATAATTTGGTCAGAGCCTTTCACCCTCAGGTTTCCAGTCTGCATCTGGCCCAGACAGGTAATGACCAAAAATAACTGTATGGGTGCTGTTTAGTGACCTGTGTGAAATGCATTTATATTTGGAGGCTGGGTCTATCACCAGTCCTCTGGGAACAATTGGCAGTGATTGATACATGCTCTGTGTTTTCCTCAGGGAGGCCAAAACCAAATCAGGCTTTTCCTTGCCCCAAAACCAGAGGGATACTGGGAGCTGTCCTCATGCCTATCTCGGATGTATGGACTCTCTGCAGTATGCAGCAGGTCCTGGTAAAGGGAGTTTGTTGGCCAAGTATCTTTTATTTATAACATTGGTACATATAAAATATGTTCAGAAACAATCTCTGATGCAGAACAATTATGAAACATTCCACATCAAGCTTTACCAGGTAGGGAACTTTCATCATGACCTTACTTACTTTGGTAATATGCTCTAAAATTTCATGGAAAAAAATTGTAAATACTCTAAGCTAATATTAAACTAGTATCATGAACAGGTGGGTAGGGTGTACAAATGTCTAATGCTCAAACATTTTAAAGTTTCTTGGATTGATATTTTTCATTTTAAGTTATAGCTACTGAAAAGCCAGTTTGAACGAGCTCATGTTAATTCTCTCTTGAAATACTTTCCAAAAATCTTTGTGAAATTATTAAATGATTGCATTTCCAGGATAAAGAAAGATTTTTCTTTTTCAGTTTAAGAGGAAGCATTTGGCATACACGCTTCTAAGCATTCTCTACATGGTATGTGTGCTGTGTTGCACCTAGGAAGCAAGCAGGGAAAAATGCTGGTTTTGATTACCCCAAGAAAGGAATTCTTTCCCATAAATAAAGCAGTTTATGTGGTGGTTTCTCTTAGTTGCAGAGATATTTTAGAGAGCTGGCAGAGGTGATAGGCTGTCTACAGTAAAATGGAGCATTCAGTCTGTGTTGGTGAAGTAATGGTGGTAGTGTCTTACAGAGATGCTACTTGTACTTTCAGCTTTTGCAACAAGATTTGTAAAACAATAAGAGCAAGTCGCATAAGAAAAGTGGGAGGCTTGATCCAGCCAAGTTGCTTGTATTAAGATTTCAAAGATAGGTGGACATTTTGCTTGGCAATAATTGAATACTTAAATTCTAGTGGAGAGGGATAGACTTGCTATTTTGTATGTCCCATAACAGTGATATTTAATATTTGTAGTTTGTGCAGAGGGAAAACCAGACAGAAAAGGCTACTCTGGACTGTCAATTTGCAAAGATACCAGTCATGTTGCACTTGTTGCAATGCCCAAGTAGATTTTGAATCTTAACAAATGGGATTGTAATTTTCCTGTGTAGGTAGAAAGAGGAGAGAAAATGTCTCCTAATTATCTCCCTAAAATAAAGATTAAAAATATTTGAATGATGAGGGCAAGGAACTGTGGGGTTTTTTCTTCGTAATGTTAATATGCCATATTGCAGTGTAATTCCAGTTCTGCCACTTAAAAGCTTATTAAGTTGCTATCATAGTAAATAGGTTATTAACATTGAAAATGAATGTCATCAGCATCGTTGAAAATTCTTTCAATTCCCCTAATATCTCTTAAATGCTCAGTGTAATGTACCAATCTGTCTCAGTTTGTGAGCTGAGAAATTATATGTCCTTAAAAAAAATCAGAAAACTGGTTTTTGTCACTACATTTTGAATTTCCCAAGAACAGAGAATTTGAGTATTTGAATGGAATATTTAGAAATTTGTCCAGCAAATAATGTGTTTGACATTGCTTCATTTGGAATCAAATTGCTTTTCTTTTTTCTATTTCCCCATATCCTGCTGAAGTTGACTCCAATTTAGAAGTAATATGCCCAATTACTTCAGCTTCTTTTTCAGAAAGCAAATTTGCTATTTTTCTGATATTTTTAATGGGGTATAAGAAGTTAAAACTACTGTCAGAGTAGGATCCAGAAACTCTTGTGTACTTGATGAAGAAGACAGTCATACTTAGTAACAGAGGGATCAAAGATGATCTTGGATGCAGCTATTTAATTTGCATGCTTGAAAATCAAGAGTAATTCTCCTGAAATTTATGAATTTTAATCCTCAGCAGAAGCAGTTCCAAAGCAACAAGCTGAATGTAAATCTTTGAATGCTTAGCTTTTTAATTTGACTTATTTTTGAAATATTTATTTTAGAACTTTTTTCTACCTTTCCAGGCAGACAAATCATCAAAGCTACAGAAACAAGCAAAGAGGTTGTTTGTATAGTTCTTTCAGATCTTTTAACTCTCTCTCAGTAAAAGTTTTGTTTGTTTTTGTCTTGGATTGCTGATTGTGGCTATGTTTTGGCAGTGTTGAAACTTTTAAACAGAATATGTCAATGGCATGGACAAATGGGAAATGGCAAAAGAACAAAGTGGAAGGTAATGCTGCAAAAATAACATTTTCTTTGTTCTGTACTGACCTTTTTTGAATTGCACCATCTTTAAAAGACACAAATAGTACCTTGATTTGCAGCTCACCTAAGTAATAGCATCTTCCATATCCTCTGTCCCCTCACAACTTACTCAGTAATTTTTAGCATATACATAAGAGTTAGGTTAACTTTCACAAGAATGAAAATTGTTATTCATGAAATAGCACAAAAACCATAGCAGTGTTGTGGGTGAAGAGTCAGAAAGTCTGTGGCATTTTAATGTGATTTTAGGTCATTTAGGGCAAGTTGTCCTGAGGTATTTGAGTGTCGTGATGCTCTGTGTCTAATGGGAGTTGGTTCCCTGGTGCTGCAGGAGCTGTTTTGCTCCTGTAAAGGGAGGGAAATTTGCTTCCTAGGCACTTCTAAAAAGTGAAGGATGATGGAGCACCAAGAGATAAATGGCCCTTGGTGCACTGTCAAGTAGCACATGGAAGAAGCCCCTCACCACCCTTGTGGAGCATGTGTTATATCACTTTATGACTCAATTCTTCATCTGAAAAATGGGAATAAGAATGCTTCTTTCCTCACATCTATTTAGGCTGTAACCTCCTTGGAGTGCTTAGAGTTTGTTTATGGACTACTCGGGAAGATGGGTCTGCAGTCCCATATGAGATGTCCCTTTTCACCAGGCCATTGCAGTAATAAAGACAATCAGAATCGCCTGTGGTACCTGGATTTTCTTGAACAGTTTTTAGCAAAGCATATGTGATATTTGCTTTATATGGTCTGAGTGCTGGAGCAGCAGAGAATGTAATGTCTGGACTCACTTGAGAGACATTTAACATTTTTTTAAAAGCATCCTCAAACAACTAACTTGCACTGTCCCACATGTGTGCTTAAAGTCCCTTTTCTTGGGAAAGTATTCCAGTGGCAGGCCTTTGGAAAGAGGGAAGAGACTGTTGTTTCAGCCACTGCATTAAAATGCTGTCTGTGATGTGATCTGGAGTAGCTTCACAGCTCTTGTGTGTTTCTGTGTTTTGCTTTTTGCTTCTCTCTCCATTTGCCAGGTGTGCAATTTAGCTCTGTTTTCAGAATTTCAGTTCAGTGCAGAAAACTGTGGCACTGTTGGTTCCTTATTTCAAAATCTAAAAAGTTGAGTGTGTATTTAATACTGCATTCAATATAGATTCCACATTGTTCATTTTTAATATATGTCAGTTTTTCAGAATTTGCTCACTACTGCAGCCTGGTACTAAAAACTTTTGGTTTGAATTTTTAGTGTTTGGAGGAAACTAGTCAATTCAAGCTTACTGCCTGGGTCAGACAGCTGCTTCCAGCTCTACTTGCCTCTCTAGAAGCATTGCAAGTTGTAGTCAAAGACATCACAAATGATGCCAATTTAAATACATGCTTTAAAATGTTAGGCATGGGTTACTTTTCTTTGGTTCTGCTTCTAAGCCATGTCTTCAGACTGTGACAAGAGTTAAACATCACTTTTTAAACCTCTGAAAGCTGTAGATTCTCATGTCAAAATCTGGGAGAAAAAAACCAAGTCGGCTAAATATGGAAAGACTTGGTGAAACTAAGGGAGCTGGCAGCATGGAAAGACATTTTCTTTTTTTCTGGTTTAGATTTTTTGAAACAACTTAATCCTTACCCTGCTGAAATGTTTCTAGATCTGGCATCTATTCATCCTAGACCCTTTACTTCTTAAAAGCAAAACTTAAGCCCCAAAATAAAAGCTGTGAAGGAGTAAAACCAAAGGTGTATCTGTGAAACTGCCTGTTCATGCTTCAAGATGTTTTTTAATGAGTCCTACATTCAAATTTGTCATACTGGGCTATGGTTATAGTAATAAAAGGAGAACAAATATGTTGTTTAGGAGGATTTAACAAGCAGCCTTCCTGGGTTAAGTATGGTAATAAGTGAAATAGAGTTTGGGACTGACCCTGTGGACTTCACTCCCATTTTTTGTGGTTAATGGGATTTCAGTCTCATTACACAACTCCAGAGTGTCCTAGTGAGACAGTGTAGTAGGTGCAAGTTTCAGTTTTCCAAGTGATGTGTTTTATAAAAGCATTGCCACAGGCAAATGAAGTTACGATTGTACTGCCAAAGAACTGGAGTTGCAAAGGAACTCCCCTACTGAAGAGAGCCCACATACAGTATTTATAAATCATAACTAAATTCAGGAAATGGTGAAAAGGGAAGCTGGGTTCTAATGGCTGTGCCTAATTTTTAGAAGGTTTATGTTAATAAAATAATCAGAACATGTAAAGCGAACTGTCCCAGAAGCGCTTCCTGAACGTGAATTGCAGAGTGATACAACTCAGTGTTTCATAGCTGCTCTTCAGTCAGCTTCTTGAGAAACGGTAAATGAGCAGGAAAGAATGCTGGAGGAATTAGCACTTCAGGGTCTCCTTTCATTCATCAAAGAGATGTATTTTCAAGCTTAGTATAGTTTCACACATGCTGCCATCAGCAAAGTCATTACTTTAAGAGGTTTCCAGAGTTAGTCGGGAATTAAGAGAGGCATGATCTGAAACTCCAAAGACGATCATAAAAGACGTCAAGGATTTCCTTTGATCTCCTGTTTGTTTTCCATGGATTCTTCAGTAAAGGTTTGAATTGTTGACTATAACCAGAAAAAGACATAGTTTTCTGAAGCAGTGTTCCATCAGGGAGAACACTTGCCAGAACAAGCCATCAGCTTTAGGAGTTTGGGAGAAATCTTGTTCTGACACCAAAAAATGAAGTAGAGTTGTCAGCCAGAATTGAGTTTGCTTTATTGTTTCACTTATTTACAGTTCTGCGTCTTCCTATTCCTGTTTCTATGTTGACCTAACATGAACAGATTGTTGTCTTTATTGATCCTTCTATTTTTATCTCTCCAGATTACTGCATGAGCTGATCAAGTAGCAGTTCCAAGCCACTTATTCTTCAGAGTAGGCTAACATGCTTTTGGGGCGTTTCCTTGGTCCAGCTCAAGTTGTGGTAATTTTGTGACTTGGTGGACTTTGGTCACACTGCTGGGGGTAATTCAGGATGTTAATGCATGATGCCACATTTGTGGAGGGAAAAACTCCACCTTTCTCTTTGGAGATACGAAAAACCCAACTGTGTGACATTGTTCTGAGTAACCCGCTCTAAACTGACCCTGGTCTGAGCAGGAAGAGTTTAACCACAAAATCTCCAGAGGTCTCTTCCCATTGTAGCCATTCTGTGAAGGAGATGGTTTCAGGTAGTAGAGGATACATAATGCTTTTCACTCAGGAATGACTGAAATAAGAAGGGATCTACAAGGACTCCTTATATGATGTGTCTGCTCATGGAGGTGCTCTTTAGGAGTTATTTGCGCTCTGACAATTTTTGCATTCTGAGTCAGGTTGCATTAAGTTTTAGTTTCAGGCTTGGAAGTGGACTGACTGGAAGATGTTTGACCACCATCCTCAATTGTGCAAGACATATTTCTGGAGATAAAGATAGGTGATCCTAGCAGGAGAAAAGTTGGTAATGTCGGGGGGCGGGGGGGGAGGACAAGAACAATGAAGGATGACCTACTTCTCTACCCTTCCTTGAAAGAAGGACCTTAGTGGAATCATGGCCCCCACTGTGGCAATTAATTTGTAGAACCCATTAAGGGTTAAGATTTTAATAGGGGTAAAGGATAGTTGTTCAGAGTAACCAATCACTCCGGCACAGTTTTATCTACATAAGTCAAAATGATAGTCATCAATTACAACAATTAGAATAAATTCTAAGGGTTAGCAGTTCATTTGCTCCAAAATTATAGTTCCTGGCATCAGGAAGATGTGTTTTGTTCATTATGTAGTGAGGAATACTTAGGCAAACCTGTTGTAGTACTAGTATACAGTTGTCAGAGGGAGTGCAAGCAGATTTGGACCTTCACACGATAGGTCTTATAATTTCTATCCAGTCAATAAGTAATTTAAACACCACTTTGTCAGGGCTAAAAATACAGCACTTACACAAGTCAATTAAGACAGTGTGAAAATTCTTTGGATGCGTTGTTCTTTACTCTTGGAGAAGGCAACACAGTATGGATTTTTGGTGGGAAAGAGAGAAAGATGTTATATCATGATGCTAGGTGGTTAATTCTTTTTTCCCCCATATCTTCCTATTCCATAGCTTGCCATACCTCAGTATACAGTGCTGTTGGTTACATATACTTAATTAAAAAAACAGTTTCTAATTGATTCTGAAATTATTATTGCTGGTGAGGCAGTTTGCTTCAGAGATTGTTGATGGATCAGCTATACTGTTTCTCAGTCAATGCCCAAAATTTACAGAGCTGTTTCTTTTGAGTTTTTGTTTTTTTCTTATTCCTGTTATATAATGCTAATTAAGGCTATTTTTAGTAAATATGTTCCAAAAATGGAACAGAGTGCATAAAGTGGAACAAGAGTATTTGGGAATTTGGAACACTTTTAGAAGTTCAAAAGCAAGACCGCATCAGGAAAGTCAGGTTGTAACAACAAATTATTGGCCGTGCTCTCAGTGCTGAAGAGCAGCTTTGTGGAGTAAAGCTAAGAGGGAAAACGTATATTTAAAGAATGTAAGCTTTTGTACTTTTTCCTACCAAAAAAAGGGCTTTGTATTCTCAACAAAGGATTTTATTTTGCAGGCTACACTCTTGAACAGTCTCTGTTCTCTGTTGCTTGAAGTTTCAGATTATCTTAAGAGCTGGTCATCTTTGAAATATGACCTGGCTAACCTTTTTTCTGTAAAATGCAGTAGTACTAACCAATCAGGAAAAAAAAAAGATGCTTTCAAATTTGACACTGTTGATTGACAGTATTGATGTTGTGTGACAGTTTTGTAAGGATGGTGGAATAGCAAAATTATTTCTTGAATCCTTCCAAGATGGCATTTTTTCCATTTTTCATGTAAATATTGACCAAACTGTGTATAATAAATTAGCCACATTTCAGTCTTAGATACAAAAAAAAAAAAAAAAAAAAGCCCTGAAGCTTTCAGAAAGATTTCAGTCCTTTGATTCCTGCTACTGGTGCCCATTTTTTATATACAAAAATTTTGGTGAATGTTATTTTTAAATACATCTGTGCTTTCATGTATTCTGCTGAACATGCTCAAATTATTGGATCAATGAATGTATGAATGACCACTGATCCTGGATACTCTTCAGTTGCTGGTTGTATTGCATGATAATGCTTCAAACCCTTCAAACCTGCTATTCACATAACTGTGAATAGCAGGTTAACAAAAAGACCAAAATGTACTGAACTGTGCAGGTTGAGCACATCAGTTCCAGTCTCTTTGTAATGTGCACAGCTGTTGTCAACAGAAGAGCACAGACACTTTCTGTTATACTTTTGTGTCGTGGTTGGGGGGGGGAAGTGAATTTTTCCAGGGGGATGTGGGCAGTCCAATCAGTGATCAGCTTTTCTGCTAACACCTGGGTTGGTCACTCGGAGGTTTGGACACGCCTCTGAGGACACAAAGAGTTAAAAGCAGGAGTCTGAGGGGCTCGGCCTCTTTTCGGATCCGGGTTTTCAGCAGAGAGACGTCTCCAGTCTCCTTCCCCTGCCCGGCCACGAGGCTGAGTGGGGGAGGGGAAACACGTGGTCGGCTCAGGTAAGCCGGAGCCCCCGGGGGGGGGGAGAAGAGAGGGGACAGGACTGGAACTGAGCTGCCCCGTCCAGGATGGAGGGGTGGAAAACTGTGGAAGTGCCTTCTGTGTGTGCTCACCCCCCCTCCCCCCCAAACTCCGGGAGAAGGTGCCCAACCACGTGGGGGTTTGCGGAGCCTGGGAGTGCCTCAGCCTGTAGCACCCTGCGGAGAAGAAACTGTTAACCCTTGCTTGGCAGAAAGAAACTTTTCTTAGACATTGATTCTCATGACTGGTGGTTTTCGGAGAGAGGGAAGCGGCCTGGGACCGAGATGATAAAGCATGATTGGAAGGAACTCGATGGAAGAATGAGAGGAGTAGCCTTGGAGCTGGACTTTTCTTGCATAATGTCAGCCATGGACTGAACTTGAGTCTCTTTTGAACATAAACTGCATTTTTGGGTGGATGCAGCTGCCCCTTGCTTTTGCTACAGTGACTGGCACTTGAAGATTTGGAGCGAGCAGAGAAAAGAGGGGGAGGGTGAGGTGGTGCCCTCTGCCCTCAGGGCAGACCTGCTCCTGGAACCCCGGCCCCTGGGTGAAAAGGGGAGAGCTCGGCATGCAGCATCCTTAAAAAGCCCTGTATGTAGTTGTGGCCTATGAGACAGCGGTGAGAGCGCTGGACATAGGAAAAAGAGAGTGTCACCTTAGCAGACTTCTCCGGGCGGTGCTATGGGTGACATGGAAACACATAAGGGGTGGACCCGTGTTTTCTGAGGAACAGTCTGTGGTGCGAGAGAGACTCCTCTCTCCCTTGCTGAATTGAAGATTAGTTTGTTTTTGAGTGGTGATTGTTTGATCTAAAACCCAGGGGTTGGTCTGTGAAGAGTGATGGGTGGGGAGGTAGAAACTGGGAGAAGAAAATGTTCTAAGAAGTTTTTATTTCTGTCTCTGTGTGTGTTTAAGAGTATTTCTGTCCCTGTTCTTATGTAATTAATAAAGTTTTGGTGGTTTTTTTTTTTTTGTTTTCAAGATTTAAGCCTGCTCTGCTCTGTTCCTGATCACATCCCACAGGAGTTGTTAGAGAAAAAACATATATTCATGGGTGCACTAACATCTGGCCAGTGCTAACCAATGACATTTTGAGAGCATTTTAATTAAGGCAAAATTTATAATTATACTTTTCAGTGTAGCATAGTTCCTTTACAGATGATTCAGAATTTGATATGATGGTTTCTTTAGGTGTTTACTGAATACTCTGTTCTCCTCTTGTGTTCTTTATTCACATTCTTTATTCACACTGTTTCAGAAGCATAACTGCAGTCAAACATTCACACATGATGCAAGAACATTGCACTATAAGTTTTGCTCATAGATATTCCCAATTAAATAAAAGAAGGGGAAATCTGATGATTGTTTACCTTTGTTGAATTTTTTTCTCCTGTGAGTTTACTCTTAAGCAGAACAAAATAGTATCTGAAACATCAATGTATTTCTTCTAGAGTACTTGGGGAGAGCAGACCTTTGAATATGTGATATTTGGGATCTGTTTGCAAATACAGTGCTGCCTGTCAGCTGCATCATCTTCTGTGACCACTGTCCTAAATGGAGCTCAAGGAAAAAAGAGGGTTCATGTCACAGAAGAATAGAGCAAGTAAGTTCATGCCTATGGGAGTGTAGCTCTTCTTTATCCATGGTATTTGGTCCCAAGAGTAAAATCAAGGTGGAATCTGACTGCCTTGCTTAGTATCTTCTTTGCATTATTGTTTTACAGGGTTATTCCCCACCTCTCTTCTGCTCTGGATTGTTCCATACCTGACCCTATCAGAAATGTTTATGTTTAGTCATGTCATCAAATTTTGTGCCAGAAGTTGATGAGAACATGAGGGAGCCTTGAAGCTGTCATGTTTTTGTAGCTGCTTCCCAAATGGGAGTCAGGACAGGAAAGATGAACAGAACCATACATGCTTCCTTCATTTCCAACAGAAGAAACTGATGCGAGAAAATCTTGCCTTTTGTGTCTGTTGCGTGGTGATAAACCTGAGTAGTGAAAATGAGTAATGACTAACTGCTTAAGTGGTAATGGCAGTGCAACTGCATTGAACATTACTGGACACATGTAACTGGAATCCTGCAGTACCATCTCATTCTTATGTGCTCTTGATTTTTTAGCTATTAATACTTAAAAGAGGTAGCGGTCAGAAGGCCATACTTTTTAATCTTTGATTCCTGCTACTGGTGCCCATAATGAAAAGATTCTTCTTTCTACGGGGCCGAAATCCAAAAGTTCCTTTGAAAATAATGCCAAGAAGAGGCGATTTGTCTTTCTTTTGAAATATTGTCAGTTATGTAGATTTTGTATTACATTTTAAAGAGTGTAAACTGTATGTGTGTTTATAGGTTTTTATATACATCTGGGTGGTCTTGATAGCTGTTGTGTTATCCAATTTCATTATTTTGCCTGTTTGCCAAAGAGTAGAGGGATCAAGCAAAATGAAAAGTGTTAATAATATACAGTTAACTACTGTCTGTGCTTTCAGCTTGTGCCACCTCTCTGCAGACAACAGTCTGGGTTTAGGTGAGGTGAATCATGAGAGAGAAAGTGCAGGAGTCAGGAGAAGGGCAGGTGATACAACTTCAAGGTAGAAGGATGTTCAGGGTATAGAATCTTATTGGGTAGGAAGATTTTTCTCTGTGAAGAAGAGCTGTAGTAGTGAAAGAGCTTTTCAGCTGTGTGTGGCTAAGACAGAAAATTCAATGTTCTTGAAGAAATAGAGGCTGAGAGGAGTTTCTGTGGTGTCTGCAACCGTAGATGATGTTGGGCATCTTTGTTGTTGGTCCTGAGTGGTGTAGGAGCATATGCCCCTGCAGCACTGAGGGACAAATGCTGGCACTTCTTTCTTTCTCTGTAGTAGCCTCAATTCATACCTCTAAGGCCTGGGGCATGGGCTGATGTTTAGTGTTATTTTAGGCCATCAGGAGATGAGTATTGTTTGTCCTTGGCGTTATTCTTCAGGCTGCTCCTTTCAGCTATTGTACTGTACTGTTATTTTCTAAAGCACCCCTCCTAAGCCTTGATTCCCAGTGTGTTTCATCAGGTGCTTATTTTTATCGGCCATTTTGGCTGCAAAAGCTTTTTCTTTAAAACTCAAACAAATACAAGTTCAGAATGATTGTGTCTGTGTGGTGTGTAGACATCTATCTATCTGTAAATATCCACTGTAGTGTATGTAATCACACAGCTCCACTAAGCATAGCAGAGATTTTTTTTTTCCTATGGTTAAAAGGATCAAATTTTGGAAAAACATGTTTCTGGGTACAGGTTTGTGTAGTCCTCATTTTTCTGATTAACATTCCTTAAATTTGCAGTGCTGATGCCAGATACAGCATAGTAATGTCGGTATAAAGTACCCCTAACTATAAACATGCATTTGTTAATATGGCATGAATTATTCATAGAATCATAGAATATGCTGAGTTGGAAGGGACCCATGAGGGTCATTGAGTCCAGTTTCTGGCACAGGATACCCCAAGACTCACACCATGTGTCTGAGCATTGTCCAAATGCTTCTTGAAATCAGACAGGTTTGGTCCTGTGACCACTTCCCTGGGGAGCCTGTTCCAGTGCCCAACCACCTTATGGATGAAAAACCTTTTCCAGATATCCAACCTAAACCTCCCCCAATTCAGCTTCAGGCCATTCCCTTGGGTCTTGTCACTGGTCACAAGAATGAAGAGATCAGTGCCTGTCCCTCCTCCTCCCCTCACGAAGAAGCTGCAACTGCAATGAGGTCTCCCCTCAGTCTCCTCTTCCCCAGGCTGGACAGGCCAAGTGACCTCAGCTGCTCCTCATACGGCTTCCCCTCAAGGCCCTTCACCATCCTTGTGGCCCTCTAACAGCTCACTCTCTTTTTTTATACTGTGGAACCCAAACCTGTCCCCAGCACTGGAGGTAAGGTCGCCCCAGCTCAGAGCAGAGCAGGACAATCCCCTCCCTTGCCCACCTGGCCGTGCTGTGCCTGATGTACCCAGGGCACACTTCCCCTCCTGGCTGCCAGGCACTGCTGACTCGTGTTCAATTTTCCAACGACCAGGCCTCTAAGATCCCTTTCCACAGCTCTGCTCTCCAGCCTCTCATTCCCCAGCCTATTCACAGAACCAGGGTTGCCCCATCCCAGGTGCAGAATCCAGCACTTGCTCTTGTTATTCTTCATATGGTTGGTGATTGCCCATCTCTCTGGTTTATCAAGGTCTCTCCAAAGATGGCAGCTCCTCCCAGTTTAGTACTGTCAGCAAACTGGCTTCATATTCCTCCAAGTCTTGTATCTAGGACTGGGCCAAGGATGGGACCCTGTGGAACCCCAGTATTTTTAACAGTATTACTTTAGCAACTGTCCTAAGATGTGGTAAACAGCAATCCAGCTTTTGTGCGAGTGTCCTTAGAAATGCAAGTGGCAATCACTGAGACCCATCTACTTAACTGTGACTGTTTACACCATAAGAAGAAATTCAGTCCTATAATTATATTCAGAATTATAGAAAGCTGTTGCTGCTGTAGATTATTTGATCTCTCTGGGGAAACTTCCATCAAAAATAACAGCCTACATTTTTACTTTGTTAATTATAAAGCTGTGAACAAGAAAATGCAAGACAATCTCAACTATTCTTAGTGTAATAGTAGCTTCCTAAAATATTACTGCCTTTATGAGTCCCAGTGGAGGATTGTTCTTTGTGTGGAAAAAACCCAATACCATCCTCTTGCATAAATGAGGAAATACATTCCAGATGTATTAAGCAAATAATCAACACACATTTATCATGGTCTCTTATAAATCCATGGACTTAGGTTATCTGCAGGTTTGCTCTTGTTTTTTTCTGTCTGCCCCATCCAAAACAGGTGTTGTTTATTCTTTTGAGACTTTAGTTTGTGCCTATTTTGTGAGGAGGGATAGATTAAAAATATTTTTGTCTCTTCTTTGTGATAGTATGGAAGAGCAGTTGAGAGTTGTGTAGAGTAATGCTTTGCTTTTGCCTGCTATTGAGGTCTTTCTTAAAGATACTCAAAACCCAGTTGGACCCAGTTCTGGGCAGGCAGCCTGAGGTGGCGAAGCTTGAACCAGGGCCATTGAACTAGAGAATCCCAAGAGGTTTTTCTTCCTTTGGTACTTTGATATTTGTGTGTTCCACTGTCATCAGCTCTGCTGTTGAACATGATGATTATAAATCTTCATGGTCCTACTTCTGCAAGGTTTCTGTAGTCATACCCTTCTCAGACTATTAACAGTTTCAGTGATGCCCAGTTACTGAGCACTTCTAGTTACAGGACTGAAGTCCAAAAGTGAGCATTTGCTGAATTTTGAAACCACCAGGCTTACAAAACCAGAGCTTCTATGATGTGCAGCTGCTTTTTGTTCTGTCTGTGCTCCCCCAAAAGCACACCTGGTGGAAGACACTTTATTGAACAGTAAAATCAACTCTCACAAAATCAGAACTAAGTTGTGGGTGCAGAGTGTTTGCTGTTTGCTTCAGAAGTACCCCCTAGCATAATTTTACTCTAAATTCATCCACAAACCCTTGTTGTCACTCAGCTGAGCTTTAAGGTTAGAAGGCCAAAGAAAACTTCTTGCAAAATAACAATTGATTAGTAATGATTTTGTGTACATATCTAGAGGATGTGCAGTAGTAGCTCAGTGTTTGAAGCTTGTAAGTGATTTCTGGATGGTCATTGAGCAGCAGATGGATTTGGCTGCTATTGTTGAAATAATCAGCCCTGGCTTTTTTTTGACAAGCACCATTTAACAAGGTGAGTGATGGCCTTGTGGCTTTATTTCAGCAGTGAAACCTACACTTATGCTACCTTAAGAGACCACTGTAAGCTTTTGGGATACTTTTAAATCTTTATTGATGATTTGCTCTTGTCTTTTGTTATTGAATCGAATTTATAGAGGTGTTAAAAAGCAAGTGTATCAACGATGGAAAATACGTGGAAGAGCCCCGTAGTGATATTGAGGACCCAAGTGTATGTTTCTTGCCTCAGTCAAAGAGTATCAAAGTTGATGTTATCAGCAGTCTTCCTGCGGTGTGATGCTTTTTTTTTCCTCTAATCACCTCCCAGTACTGTGTGCCTTCTTATCACATGTGGACAAGCCAGAGTAACTTTTCAATGCAAGTGAGAACATCTGTTCTTTTCAGTGGTGACTGAAAAGATTGGGAGGTGTTTTGCATGTAGGTTTTTGTCAACATTTCACTCTGGTGTCTTTCGGTTTTTCTGGCAGTCTTCATGATCATAAAGTGCAGACCAATTTAAGGGCAGACAACAGTACATCTTCATAGCTATTTGTGTGCATTGCCTGAAGTGCAGTTGTGCAAATTCACCTTTCTTTCTTACTTTATGTGGATTCAAAGGGAGGAGAGCCTTGATAAAGGCAGGCACTGTAGTTTTCCTATCATAGCGTGTCTATGTGACTGTGAATTTTGAAGTCAAAAATTCGTGAGGATCAATACACAATTGTGATTCTCTGGTAATAGGTGGCAGGTTTGCCAGTTTAAGCTGGTTCAATAAGGCTGATGTTAGTGATTAGTTTATCTTGAGATTAATGGTAGGAGCAGAAGTCTGGGGAATAGCACACCAGGTTTTGGGTCACTGGAAGAGGCAGGTGTGTTCTGCAGTCTTGGCAGATGAGTAAATCCTCAGTATATGTTGGCCACAGACTAGCTGCAGCAGAGCTAGTTTACCTCAGCAAGAAAGAAGTGGGATAAACTGTTGTTTCTGGATATTCCTGTTGATCTGAGTAGGAAGCAGAATTAACTTGTTCCGGGAGCTGGGTACCTTTAGCCTTTGTGCACCACAGAGACAACCTTGCAGTCTCTATCAGCAAGATAGGGAGAGTAAAGGACAATTTTGTTCATCTGAAAGGATTGTCTGAATGTATTGTAAATTTCAACTAAAGCTAAAAGAAGGCATGAACAATGGAACCAGTGATTTTACTGAGTTCAACTTCCTTTCTGTGCTGTGATTACGTTAATGCCAGCTGTACACAACTACATCATGGCTGGACTCTGTTGAGAAGTTGGATAGGAAGAAAGTGCAGATGCTGCTCCAAATGTCTTTTCATCTCCTCATATTGGGGAAGGCATTGATGTTGGACTGGTTTTGCTCTTCTTGATTTCCTCTATGTGCTTACAACCTTTGAATTTTTTTTATTTCTTTAAGAGTGAAATTTTCCAAAGTCATTCATAGGGCTTCTAATAAAGATTGCAGCTCTTTTTCTGTCCTGACTTTATGTGGGTTTTTTTATGAATCTGAAATAAGGTGAATTTCATCTGATCTGAAGTGTTGTCACAGGATGGTGTTGGATAGCTTAACTGGTTGTGCAGTCAGCAGATGTTTATATGCACACCTGTGGAAATACAATATTTCTAATTTTTCTCCTACTTATGCTGCAGGAAACTAAGAACAGTAGCAGTGAAGCCAATGGTATATTTTGAAATAAATAAGAACTGGGCTGTTTTTTTTTTCTTTTGCCATTTGGCTAGTGACAGCTTAGATCTCATCTGGTCTGTATTGGCACAGCTTCACTGATGTTGGAGGAGCTTTTATACTAATTCACACCAGCTGAGCTTGTTATGCAGTCCAGTCTGTGCAATTGTGGGATGGTGTTTTTTTCTCCTTTTTACCTCTCCTTCTGCTTTCCATCTTGTGCTCTTGTGCTTGGGGATCTTTTGTTCTGCCCTTCATGCTTGTTCCAGTTCTGGCCAATTGCACATAAATTGCAAGCCTGTTTCAGAGTAAAGCTTCTTCACATAAATACATACGCTTATTTATTTTGATTCTAGGTTGTGTAGATATGTAGAGAATTTATTTTAAATCGAAAATGAGGATTTATTCTTGTCTATGGCTTTTTTTTTTACCTATGAAAAACAAATACTAGTTTTAATATCTGAATGCATTTCTGCATAGGCAAGCTCTATTGATTTGATTTGATTTTTGAGAAGTCAAAATGAATATGTACCAAAATCTGCTGCTATTGGTGATTCTTTCTTGGACTTTGGCAGAAGAACTTATGTTTCTATTGTGACAATAAAAAGTAGGAAGGATTTATATTCAGCCAAGGACTGCTGTGTCTTAGAGTCTATCCCATCTTACTTGACTAGAGGAAACGAGATATATTTTGTAGAAAGAAAGCTTATTCTAACTTATATGCAAACTTCATGTGATAATTACCTGAAGACACTTTGATTAATCTGTTTGTATTCTAAAGGCTGATGACATTTTAAATTGTTCAGGAAAGTAGGCAGTCATGATGAAAACTGCTCAAAAGCTAAAAACCTCTTACAGTTATGTGCTAAGTGTGTGCAATACATCTTAGACACTGACAAGTACAATGAATTTGTGATCATTCTGTTGTGTTTACAATAATTTAATATTAAGTCATACCTGTGCAACTATACGAATTTTATAGGATTTTGTGGTTTGCATTCTTAGAGGTATGCATATTTTAGAAGTATGTTAATGAAAAAGATAATGAAGGTTATCCAGTTCTGTGCTGCAGCTGAGGAGGGCTTGATCTCACTGTTCTGTCTCATGGCCAGTAACATTTGTATCAGAGAAAAAGAAGGGGAAAACCTGCAGTAGAGAAATGTGGTAACCAAATATTTCCTGACTTTCTTTCTAGCTGGGAATGCTTCGCAGTTTGCTGATAAGGCAAAACCTGATGATGCTTATTGTCCCACACAGACAGTATACTGCACATGTGCAATCATAGATTTTATTAAGTGTATCTTTTCAATATATGTCTAATCTTGAGATTAGTAAGGAAGTTTACAGTCTCTTCTGATAAAATGGACAGTTTAAGAATTTTAAATCCAAATCCTGGATCCTTGCTTGTTTTCAGTTTGTCATAGCAAATTCCTCAAAAACAGTATTGGTAGGTTATTGATTAGATGAAGTAATTTAAAACTGTATAATTAAGATTCAATTAATGCAGCATCAGCTTGTGGAATTTAATATATTTGGAAGTTCAAAAGTTTCACAAAGTTGGAGCAGAGTAGAGAAACCTCTGTTGAAGTATATTTTTGTAATTCTGACATCAGTTCTAAAAATGAATAACACTGAACTGTGGTGTTCCCTTAGTTAATTGGTCACTTGGTTTCTCTGAGCAAATGACTAGTATACTTCCAATTTCATCATTTATAAGACAAGGTTAATTGTAGCACTTCCCTAAGGCTTGATGTTTGCTAGAAGACATAAAGAACTGTGTTACAAAAATGCTTCATAAACATTAGTCTCTCAGCTGTGCCTGAGAGACTGGGGGTTCTTGTCCCCCACTCTGCACTGCTTCATCACTGCTGGAAAATTATTATCTTTTATTGTTTAATTCCCTTTGGGTTTGAGATAAGCCAGATGGTGAGGTTGCCTTCCAGGGGCATTTTCTGCTTTGCATTATCAATTTTCCAATCCCTTACTAGTAATAGAGGAGTTGCAGCATGTAATCCCCTTTGGTCTAGATGGTTTTACCTGTGTGTTGATTTGGCAATTCCTATTATTTTGTATGTTTAATTTCAATTAAATTTTTGTTGTTTTTATCACAATTTACTTGATTTGAGTGATTTATATGAGGATTATGGTAGGAAGTATTGTATTCTTGGCATAGGCTACCACTTTCCAAAATATTAAAGTAAAATCTAAATAATTATTTCTAAAATCTAAGTAATTATTTCTGAAGATCTAAGGAAAGAAGGGAAAAAAATACTGTTTGACATTGTTTTCACGAACCACAGATTTCACAGGATGTGAAGCTCAGCAGTTTTCCATGTTAGCTGATCCTTCACAGAATTCAGTGTCTTGTGTAATTGGACATATGGTATCCTTAGTAACTTGTGGGAACTCCTAAGATCTTGTTGACTGTAAAGATCTCACTGCAATATTCTACAATAAAGAAATGTGTGAGTCCTTGTGTGGAGTTTTGTTTTAATTTGGAGGAAAAAAGCCTGTTAAGTAGTGAGTTCTTACTCTGAGACAAAGAGTTCTTCAAATGTATCATAAATTATTAGACAGTTTGCACAACCTGTATGACAGGAACATGTTAGGTCTCACAATCCCCAGAAGCCCAGGAATAGGCACCCAAAATCAGCTTTTCTTAAAGGAAATTTTGCAGCTCTTCTCTCTCCCATCTGTGAAATGGTGCCATAATCCCAAGAGCTGTGTTAATATTTAACTTGTTTGTCCACTTTGCCTTGAAATGATGAAGTGCTCCATAAATAACGAGTGACATTTTTAGAAGTTCTTCTGATTGTGGTTCCATGAGGAAGGTAAGCTAAATGTGCTGTTTGAAGCATGTTGCCGTATAAAATTCCAAATTATGTGCTTAACCATTCACTGCAGAAAGAAAGAATTGACAGGAGGGAGGTTTGCATGTAAATGACCTTGGGGTGTGTCAGTTTAAAATGTGATCTATTGAGAAAAAAAAAATCCCACTGCCATGTTTACCCTTTTTTTTTTTTTTTTTTTTTTTTTTTTTTTTTTTTTTTTTTTTGGCAATGTTATGTTAAAGCCTCGCAGGCTCCTTTTATTTTGAAGCCCACTGGAATTGTGTGTAATTTCTGTGTATGAAGTTTTCTGTTGAGGTGACTATTTTGGACTTTCTCCTGCCTGAAAATTCCTCCTAAGCAAAGATTGAACATGATTTTCCTATAAAGAATTATGAACACACAGAGAAAACCATCCTCACAGAATTATGTGTGTCTGAGGGGACCTCCTGAGCTCTGTGGTCCGACCCCCTGTTCAGCACAAGTCCAGACAGAGCAGTTTGCCCTGGGCTTTGTTCAGTCGTGTTTTCAATTGCTCCCAGCAGAGCCTGTGCCCATCCATCAGTGCAGTGGAGTGAGCTGTCCCGTCATGTCTGTAATCCCGGTGAGGTCATGGCTCTGGAACTGCGCTCAGACTTTTAATTCCTCCTGTTTGCTTCCCGTGCTGCGTGCATGTGCATCCAATTTTGCTTTCAGGAGAGAGGCAGAGAATTCCTAGGGCTGGTCATGCCACTTTTTAAAAGAGCTGTGGGTTTCCATTGCCTTTAATATTAGCAAGATCCCTTGCCCAGCAGAGGGAAGGGTTCAGAGCCTGTGGTGGTAGAGTACAGAGTGAATAATAGGATTTGAACTGGTTCAGTCTATCCACAGCTGTGCTGATATAACTTATATTTAGAAATGCTGTCATTTAGTAAGCTTCAGTGGGTATTTGTAGATAAACTGATTATGTGTTCAGGTATTTCTTTACAAGATGTACAAATGTGCATCAGCTGTTGAAAAGTGGCCCCTCTGCATTTTTGTTTTGTTCCATTTTCTTTTTTCTATTTCCTGAACAAGGAAGAGAGTGAGGAGGGAAGCAAGATCTAAGTCTGCTTTGTGCTGGAAAACTTGATGCTATTTGCTGCAAATATGGTAGTTGTGATAAAAAACTTAGAAAACCTCCATTAAAGTAAAATGCAAAATACAAAAAAAAACAAAAACAAAAACAAACAAACAAACAAACAAAAAAAAACAAAACCAGAACTTCCTAGCATATTCTTTCTACCTTAAAAAAATTAAAAGAAGAAACTATGTATTTCTGTGAAGGGATTAAGAAACTCCAGATGGCTGTAAAAAAAAAAAATTAAAATGGGGGTGGAGAAAGTCAAGAAGAAACATTTTCTATTGACTTGTTCTTTCTTTTCAGAAAGGTCACTGAAAATTTACACAGTGACAAAATAACAACCCAATTAGTATCTGTCCTGTAAAACTAAATGTTAATTTATTTCAGATTCTCCTCTATTGACAAGTGGGACTGATATTCAAGATGGACTTCTCTACATGAGTGCAGGGCAAAAATTACCAGACTGGTTATGAGTTTCTATAGCAATTGCTGTCAATTTTCAAACTGCAAAGAAGAAAGATATAATTATGTACTATCTGTATGTTTATTTTGTAGAAAGATTATTCTTTTAATTATATTTCTGACAGCTATAAAAGACTCAATTTGGTAATGTGAGTTAATCGTAAAAGCACAGCATCCCCTTTATCTAGTGCTTAAAAAAAGATTCCAGTAGAAAATACTATTTCATTAGTTGTCGCTACTTAGGAGTTATAGATTTAGGGGGTCTAACATTTCCTTTATCGTTCATTTCTTTAGGTGTCAGTGGTGCACTACCTTTACAAAATTAACTTCAGTGCATAACAAGAGATTAATTACCAATTGTGAAAAAGGAATATTATCTAGAGAACTAGTGACTTTTTTAGAGAAAGGAATCTCTTTAATAAGGGACCTTAAAATGCAGTTCTTCAAATGAGCAAGAGAAATTATTCTTCTTATATTCCAGAAAGAAAAGCAGATAAATAGCCTTTTTGATAATTCATTTAAATACTTTAGCCGTGAATTGAAATACCATCTAATCAAAGCAGTGTCCTCATTTATGTTCTGTGCTTATCAGAATATTTCCATTTATATAGTCCACAAGGAAGACACAAAACTCACTGAGTGAAGGTCAGATCTTTCCCACCGAGATGCTGTGATAGTGACAGACAGAAAACCCACTTGGGCACATGTCTCTATCCCTGCTGAGACAGTGGGATAGAGACAGTGGTCTGTCCTCCGTGCCCTGTTCTGGGCATGGAATGAGGTGATGTTTGCTGAGGAAGGAGCTGTACTGAGGCCTGCATGCTTGGGTTTTTTTGTTGACTTCTGTGGCCTTCAGATTATATACTGCTGTAGTTTTGAGTCAACTTCTAGTCAAGTCTAACTATGTCTTTAGCCCACCTTATTTGCAGGTTTGTGTGCTCATGGAAGGAGACTTGTTTTGGGGGGAGGCCAAAAGGCACACAAGAAGGGTCCTTTCCCAGGACACAGGAGACTTGCTCCCTTGAAACTTTTGTGCTGTGTCCCAATGAGACAGAGAGAGAAACCTTTATCATCCTACAGCATCCTGGGCAGAGCAGGGCACGGAGATTAGGAGTGTTTAGGAAGTAAAGGACATGACTGAGTTTGCTGCTTCTCCCATGAAGGACCATTATCTGATTCAGTTTCCAGGATAATTGTTCCTCTGTGGATGAAACTGAACTGCTTTGGTGGAGGATACTGCTCTAACAAGTATCTGCCTCACTAAGGCAGTAGTTGGAAAGCATGATATGGGTGCCTTTAATGACAGCAGGAAAGCAGTCTGTGCCCTTGAATGCTGCTCTGCCATCTCTTCCTTCCTGAGGAAAAAAGTTCCTAGTTGAGTGTACCAACATCTTTGAACTTAAATTTTTCGCATGTGGCCACTCACTGTGTGCTTTTTGTTGGCCCGGTGTCTGACTTGAGACGATGAAGTCTGATTTGCAGAAGTGTCAATGCTCACAGCAGCACCTGTAGTAATAGGGAGCTGTACTTAGAATGCATTAAGCCCCCTGACATCCTTGGTGCTCAGAAACACCAGGCCCCAGGTACGTCAGACTGGGAGCAAAATGAATAGATGCTTTTGATCCTTAAGCTCCAAAGCGCCCAAGTTCCAGCTTCAATACAGGAGGCACTAATACTTGCCCAACTCACAAAGACGTGCAGAAGAAGAAAAACAGGAAGTGTAATATTTTGCAAACATTTAAATATTGTGGAACCAAATGCTTCATTGGGAAGCTCATAAAAGAAAGAATGTGTCTTCAGAGCTCGGCTCGAGTATTGCTCAGTGCGAGAAGCGCTTGGGATACGTGTTCAGCAACACAAGGAATGCAAGCAGGGACCATTAACCATTGTCTGTTCTCTGAGCTGAACAGAGCAAACTCTTGAGGAAAGATTGATACTTGTTTGTCTCACTGCAGACAGCGTTGTAATGTATTGCTAAGATGAGAGCATTTTAGTGTTCCTCAGGCAACCTTAATTCTATTTTTTCAGAATATCTGAATGTTTCATTGAAACACCAAGTGTTGTGTTAAGGCTCACTTTTGTGGGCCATTTTCTGGATGTTTTAAATTGAAAACTGAAAAATGGAAGTATTCTGTTGTATATCATCACATTCTTATGAGTCATCAGTGTAATATAATTACAAGTATTGTAGAGTAATTCTGTGTGTACATACCTCTATTACATATACAAAATATTAGACAAAATTGAGAATTTATATGAACATAGTGGGAGAAACATGGGGATTTTTTTCAAATAGCTGTGAAAGATTGAGTGCTTTATGTGGCAGTCTTTGTCTTCTTTGAGTCTCTTCTAAGGAAAATCCTTCCTTGTTCACAGCTAAATAGAGCTGGTCTGTTTTGTGCTGTTGGCCCTTATGAAATGGTTTGAACTGTTCTATAGAGTCCGTATACCTAGGCAGAGGGTAGTTGCAGGGTCATCCTGCAACCCATCCCTCACTTACTTGTGTATCTGTTTCCATCATCTTTTACATGCCTTTTCAACTGCATGGCAAGAGTAAGCAAGAAGCCTTTGCAAAAAAAAGCTAATGTGCTTCCTCAAATTATTTCAAGGACTTCTAGCTAAACCTTTTCTTCTGTCTTTTCCTAAGCTTTTCTTATATAGTTTAGGTGCAACTTTATGATGTTACATTTCTTTCATCTCCAGTAGCTGGTAATACTGTATTGTGTGAAGCTCCTTCAACCACTTTATGCCAAATTTTAATGCAATTTATGTCACTTTTTAACAAAATCATTGTACTTCAGAGAAAAAAAAAAGTACTGCTGCCAGAACTCATGAATTTTGTACAAATCAGAAAGTAAATGAAAAAGAGTTACTTTGAACTTTAAGGAAAAATTACTTCATCTTAAACATTTTTTGTCACCTACTTCATATGGAGATGGTGGCTTAATTTTAAAGATAATCACTAACTTAAATGTTCTTCTCATAAGCAAGAAAAGCATGGAGGTCTGGCTATGGTCCTGTAGTATTACTGATGAATAAGATGACTTGAAATAAATTATGTATAGTTTAATTTTTTTTTAAAAGTGTCTATAAACACTTTGTGCAGTGCAGGAAGAGGGAACTAAGGACTGGGGAGTACTTGAAACATAATTTCTATTGCATTTGTGTCATATGAGTACTGAAATAACGAAAGAAGTTGCTAGAAATGAGGAAACTAATTGAAAGAAATCTGAGAGAGAAAAATCTTAAAGATATTAACACAAGGTAATTGCTCTGAGATGAAAGATTTTTGTTCTTTTCTTTGTAATTATACAGCAATGCTTGTTTCATTGTAAAGCTTAAAGCTGAAATGGATACATAGGGTCAAATTCATCTAATCTGATTTAGATGTCTAAAAGTGTTTATCTCTGCATTTCTTATGATAGAGTGAATAATTATTTGTGGTATTGTCTCCCAGTTCTCTCCCAGAACTGAAGGATCTGGTTTAGTTCAGATACTTTGCAACGTGTAATGGTTAAGTAGCCACCAGTGTTGCCCAGATTTATGTTGCTTCTCAGCACCTTCTTGCAGGTACCTCTGCATCTGCTTGGAGGCCTCCCCAAACCCCAAGAGAAAATGTTAATAGCCATCAAATTGTAACTCTTTTGCCTTGAGTGAAACCCTTCAGTTTCTGCCCCAGAACAGATAGCTCTGGACACAGCAGTGCCATTCCACAGTGCCACTGAGCAGGTGTAGGATTGGGCACAGCTCAAGTCCTTTACCTGTGAGGCATTTCAAAGGATTGTTGCTTCACAAAAGTCAAGTAGTGCACTACAAGCTAAAGACACTAATTAGTAAGTTCAGGTGTTGTTCCATCGGAATTGTTCCTGGGAACATGAAGATGAGAGAGGAAACAGGAGGTTTTAGGCCCAGGAGGAAGAGCAGGTCATGGGTCACTGTCTGTTCCTGGGGCACAGAGCTGAGTCCCCTGAGGTGTCTGTCTCTGCTACAGCTACATACTATCTCTTTTATGCATGTCTGTGTACAAAATGTACCAGAAGACTAGTTAAGCATCCAAAGCTGTGTTACAGGTGCAGTAAAGGTATTTGCAGATGTTCAGGTTTGACAAATGACAGCTGGAAACACTGGAATCAAGAAATATAGAGAGAAATGCAAGAGGGTCTTTTGTGACATTGTCTTCAAATCTCGTTTGCTAATGTCTGTAATTACATATTTAAATCACATCTATGTCTTTAATAGCATGAGACCTATTGACAGAAAATATTTTGTCCAGGAACATGCAATGGTCAATTTTTTTAAGATGGGGCATCAATGAGTAGGCGTGGGTTGGGAAGCCACTCTTTGAAGAGCCTTTTGTGAGCAAAAGTAAGAAATGTCTTTCAAGCTGGTATAGCACAGAGCTGATGGAGCAGTTCTCTAGTAAGAAGAAATGAAAACTGGGAGTAGTGCTTCTGAACAATTTTTTTTGATCCTGTGCTATGTGACAATACACTTAAATACACCCGGACCTTTCATGTTGTGCTTTCTTAAAAATAAATAAATTGTCTGTACCCAGAACCTTGTCAGAGCTGATACAAAACACTTGTAGTGGAATTCATTAGAACTCATTGAAGTTGGACTATAAATGCTGTACTTCAGTATGAAATCTTTTTTCAGCTTTACCATCAGAATACTGAAGAACTATTGACAGAAAGATTTTGAACTTCAATGTTTTACATTTATTATGCCTTACCTAATTCATTCTAGAAAGGAAGGACTATTACCCAACTCCAGTTATAAGGCAAGTGATGCCTAAGTGATCATAAGGCTTTTCATGACTTTCTTCCCAAGAATGAGTTTGTGGCAGAGGAGCTAAATCGTAAACCTGATCTGTCTATTATTTTTATATGTTGTAAAGCCAAGGAGCTCCAGTCATAAGCTCAAGGCTTCTTTATGGTACATGCTGTAGAAAAACAAAATGTGATATCAGTCCGTGCCTGTGGAAGTTGAATTTATTGTGCAGTGTCATACTTTCAGAGTAATCATGAGAGTCTGCTGCTCTCAGCTGAACATATATTTTAATCTTTTTATATACATACAGGTGTTCTGGCTGTTCTGATTTTTGAACAGGAATATCAAACATGCTGAACAGTGTCCCATGCTATGACAGATGAACTGCTACCTCTGTATCTTTTGAGGAAATCTTAATCTCATGCAGATTGTCCCACATTGTGATGATCTTTGTGTTCTTGCTCTTTGCTGTCTGTTGTTCTGTAAGAAAAAGTCACTTTTTAAGACACTAAGCTATCAACTTTGGTGAAATTTTACCAAGAAAGTTGCATCTGGGGGCAGTGAATATATGTGAAGGGAATTTGTCCAGCTGTACTTACACCCTGAAAAAATGAGATTCATAATTGAATTTCTGAACTGTATTGTAGGCTTGGTCTTTCTCTCAAGTGGGAGCCCCTCATGTATTCCTTTATAGCACTTATTTTTTTAAGTCTCCATGGCCTCAGTGTCTAGGGAGATTTACCAGTATTAGAAGATATTAAAAGGCCCAAACCCTCAAAATCCAGCTTTTCCTGAATGAACAAAACATAAAGAGAGGAACTGGAGTTTGCTTTTACATCCAAAGAACAAAAAGAGCAGTACTGTAGCCTGCAGACAGAGCCAGGGGAAAAAGACAGAATGAGTCAATTAATTTTTTGCGCTGTGACATAAATTAGGACAGCAAATTGCACTGTCATCCATGGAAAATGTTCAGCCTTAAGACAGGGATAAGGAAAATACCTCAAAAACTAAGCAAGCCATTTGTTCAGCTATGCAGCCTGAAATACAGAGAAAAAGAAAACCATATACCAATTAAGTTTTAATAGTTAATGACTAATGTCTTGTATTGCTCTTGGGAGTTTAGTGGATACTTCATTCTACATAATTTGAAGGGTAGGATGCTATTGCAGTGTATGGTTATGAACTCTGAAAAAATATCCAAGGTTCTAAGTAAGATTCTGTTTAATGGTGGATTTGGCATTGATTCTGTTGGGAATGCTTAGGAGGAATGCTTCTTGCAGGAATCGGAGAGATAGACTTGGGCAAAAGTAGGAAGATGGAAAGGAGCAAGGAAGGAGAACTGAGAAATTAATAACTTCAGAAGCAAAAAGATAAAAAAAATTTGAAGTTAAAAGTATCTGTTGGAAGTCGGAAAAATAGGGAAAGCTCCTCCTTGTTGTTGCTTTGGTTCATTCTTTCCTCTTCTTGCTAATGTAGTTTTCATGTCCTCTTCTGCTCTGGTCATCCATTTCTCCCTATCAGAAATGTTTTCTTCCCAGCTACTTGACCTGTTGAAATATTGGTAAAATGGTAGAATGAATGTTAATTACATATTAGAAGAAAGTAGAATCTGGTGGATGGCTTCCCTGGGTAGATTTTTTAAGGCAGGCTGTTCTTTTAGTATATAGATAGCTCTTTTGGTTATAGAACAAAAATAAACATACTTATTAAAACTTATGCAAAGCCTTTAAAGTTCTTTTGCTTAGTTTTCAAATGGAGAGAACAGAAAAGATCAGTCTGACCCAGGAGACATAGCTGTGGTCTCAAAGTGACTATTACTGTTAGAAAATTATTCCACACATGAGATTTAGAAAGATAAGTTCTCTTTCCATAGAATGGGCATAATTGAATGTTTACTTCTTTTCTTGAATTCTTGAAGAGTGGCTTTCTTAGCATGCATAGTCTGAATGCCAAGTCCTCATTTTAGGATGTAATTTAAACTGAGTTGCACACAGGGGCCTGAATGCATCAGCTTAACTGAGTTACAAGAGAACAATGTGATGGTTTTGTTTTTTGCTTTCAGTGGAGAGGAGTTCAGAGAAAACTTCAGTAAGCATTTTGGCCTCAGTTGCTTAACATCCCAGCCACATGACCTTGCAGTTTCAGAAACTCTTCTCTATTACACTGATGCCTTAGTATTACTTTTTTTCCATGTAAAACTTTTGATTCCAAACATATGGGAGTTTTATCTGAAATAATTTATGGAAATACTAGGGAAATAATTTAAAATGGCTTGTTTTTAACACAAGTAAACATATTTGTCCCATTGCTGTGGCAGTAATGTAAACTATACATTCGTAGTCTCTACAAAAAAGTAAATATTTCTTTCACATAAAATGTTTTTCAAAGCCTGATTCATAAGCTGTCCATTAATCACATAGAACTCAAATCTGGGCCTTGGCATTTGTTTCCAGAATTGGTGGTGTTTTGTGTGAAATTGAGTGTTCATTATGCCTATAATTTACTTTCTATGCAGTTTAAAGCTGATTTGTTTTGTAAAACATGATGTGTAATCCAAATGCCCTTGAGAATCTGTTCACCCTTCTTCCCACCATTTTAGTTCTGGAATTGGCTCCATTAACAGTCATAGTTTGGACTGAAAGAAAGAGATCAAATTCAGGTTTTGCTTCTGGAACTCATCCCAGATTTCAGCAACTCATACTTTGGATGTATTAATTTTTGTGCATTTTGTGAAGAGCACCTTGTCGGCAGGCTGTTGTGTATTCATGATTTTGCCTCAATCCAAGATCAAAATTTAATTTCTTTCACTTCTCAGTAACTGCTGAGTATGACAATTTGAAGACCCAATTTAGGGTCTATTGAAAGAAAGATTTCTTTATTGGCAGTTTTACAGAAGTAGCAAAAATTCTTAAATAAAAGCCAGTATCAATATAAAAATAAGTATGACTGGAATGTAAACCAGAAAAGCTTTGTCAACCTGTTACTTATACTGTATTGCAAATTATGTCTTAAAATTGTTGTACAGAGCAGAATGTCTTGCCTGACACTCCTTGAGAATGTGTTTCTGTCTCTGTTTCTTTCTTAGGATTCAGGGCGATATAATCCATTCATTCTGGCAGGTCATTATTTAAGCCTTAGTGAATAATTGGGAAGATTCCCATCCTGACTGAGCAAATTTAACTTTCGTTCAACATTGCTTTTTGGAGAATGACTTGCTTGGTCTACATTACATGTAAACTGATTCACCTTGGGCTCGAAGCTAAAGTCCAGGACAAATAGATGTCACTTATCAAGGAAGACAAGGACTCTCGAGCTTTTCTGTAAGACTGAGCTGCAGTGATGCAACCTTCTGACATCAGATTTGGGCTGTCCTAGCCCTCAGTGTGGGAAGCCACACAAATTGTTTTATCCTTTCCTCCTCCATCTTTGGCTACCTGACAAGCAAAGCTTCCAGCAATTTTCTTCTGGTGGGGAGTCAAATTTTTCATGTGAGGCAGCAGGAGCCTGGCAGTGTAAAAACCTTTGATGGCCAGTTGGGGAAAGCTCGTGTGTTAGGAAAGCTTTATCTGTTGGGCTGTGTTATTTCAAGCAGTGATGCTATGATTGCCCCTCCAGGTCCCTGGAATCTGCTGCTTTGGCCAGATCTTCTCATCAGAACCTCAAACTGCTTTTTGCCACATTTAACACTGTGCTGTGTTCACTCTTCCTGCCTTGTTGACTCACATTCACTTGACTTCTTTGCATAATACTTGCCAAAATTGGGTGCATTTAAACATATATTTGTGTTGGGTAAGCTATGGCTTGCTCCCTCCCTCAACAGGATGATAACTGGCTCATTTAATTTCTACACCACCTGATCTATTCTAGTCAGAAATATGTTTAGAGCCAAGCATTAATCTTGTTGTGTCCCCCAAGGTAGTTCAAATGACTTAAGTCAATGCTGCATTGACTTGGAGCTTTACAAATAGAAAGTTGGAGAAGAGATCAGAGACAAAATAACTGAAGATTCTGAGTGCAGAGATTTGCTAGGGCTGATTTGAGTGGGAATTTTATTAATCTGAATTTTCCTTTTTCTTTCAATTATTTTGTCTGAGTAGAGGTAATTCTTCACTGATACAGCTTTCACTGGGAACATTTGAGAAGTTTGGGGTTTGAAGGCTGATAATTGTACAAGGATCATCCAAAAGACAAGTTCAGTTTGGTGAATAGGTGTTTAATCATAGCTCAGATGACACTGCTCTGAGCTGCTAGGCAGATAGCAGAATTTCTTTGTCTGCTACGAAGTGAAGAAACCTGTGATGTGTCCCAGTCATTCTAAAAAAATAACCCCAGCAAACCAAGGAAGAAAACTAGGACAGAAAAGAAGTTGTTGATATAAAAACAAGACATTCGTTGGAAGTTCAAGTTCATAGCAAGTCGATAAGGAAAAAAAGTGCTACAGTGAAATTGTTACAGTTACCATTCTCATATAAAAAAGCCCAAGTCTTAAATGCAAAGCTCTGCTAATCAGAATGTGCACCTGTTCTTAACTTTTGTCAGATCTTTTTTTCCCCTGGTCTGATCTACCAGTAATCATCACTAATATGGGGAAGGAGGATCATCACCCCATGTATACTTTATTGAGCATCTGTGAATTAATAATGCTGGTGCTTAATGTGGCATCTTTAGGTTTCAGGTTTAATGCCTCTGTTGAAATTAGGCAGTGACCTTCCTGGATACTGCTTCTGGTGCTTTACTTTACCTCTGGAGGAGGGGGTTGGTCTGCAGAAATTCCCATATGTATGTGGAAGTCTGGTACTTCTGAAATGAATAGTTCTCTCACTGAGGCAGGAGTTGCTGATCTAGGAAAGGCAAGCTGGAAGTTTGAAGATACAATACCATTGCAATGAATTATCTTCCCTTCTTCACCATCATACAAATATAATTAATATACTGGGGTATGGGAAGAAATAGTACTTTCAACATGGAAGAGAAAGAGTTTATTTACACTTAAAATCAAAGCTCAAAATCCCATCCAAATACAAATTTCAGTTTGTAGTCAATTTCTTTGGAGTCACTCTGCTTTCTCTAAAAATCAACAGGAGCAAGTTGTGCAGTTCTTCATGTAATGTAGTGTGGATTGTAGGTTTCCAGAGTCCGATTAGCTCATAGTCTGCTGGTTGGTCTAAGCACTGTTTTGGCAGCTCTGCCATGAGGCACCTTTTGAGTTCACACCCACTCCTCTATTTCCTAGGACTTCCATAGTTCAGTTGATGAACTGTCTGCTTTCAAATGGCTTTGCAAAATTTTACCTTTGAGCACATGAGAAGAGACAGGCAGAATATCCTGACTCCTCTCTGAAGTACTCTTACGAGCTGATGTAACTCCTGTGGCAGTGCAGTACTGCTGATGCAGCAGGTGGGACACAGAGAGGTTCTGCTGAGGACCTGTTATTCCAGAAAAATAGGCAGGTTCAAGTGAATTAATGGAATTGAAGCTGTGAGTGTGTCTCGTTTCCCAAGCTTGGTATGCCTCCCTCTATTTGAAGAGAACTCGGGCCCGTTTAGCCTCAGCATTGAACACAACAGGATAACTCAGGATGTCTGTCATCAGTGTCCAAGTAACAGGAGCTGCTTCCTTTCTGAGACAAGGCTCAGAGAGACTTGTGCTTCCAGCCTCCTGCGTGAAGATGGGGAAGCTGCTGACTTCAAAGTTTCCAAAAAATTCCTTTTTGATATTGATACTGTTGAGGCTGCTGTGGCCCTAGTGTGTGCCTGTGAGATGTTGTGTGACTCAGGAGCGCACTGCAAGTGCCGATGGTGTGGAGTCAAGTCTCTCACACGTGCACATGACCTTTCAGCATGTGTGTTTGTTTAGGCATTTAAGTTTTAAAAAGCTCTGAGCCTTTGCCAGGGCTTCTGGGCTCTCAGCTTATTTCAAAATCAGTAGGATGATGGCTAAACATAGACTTAGTTTCTTGTGTTGAAAGATCCCTGTTTGAATGAACCAGTGCTCCTGCCCTGTAAATGAATATTTACTTTCCTGACAGAAATGTTGCATCATTAATACGTACAGCTTTTATTTATTAAATATTCTTATCCTTTTATATTTAGTGCTGCATAAAAGAGACTTGTTTATGTGAGAGCAGTGGCTTTTCCCAGGCAGCTCAGCAGCTCAGGATTTCCCTGATCGGAGGTGTGATGCTAATGCAACAGTGCCTCACATCCCATTGCTCTGTTTCTCCCAGAAGCCTCAAAAGAGGCAATTATGGTCTTTTGAAATGTTGGTAATGATGTTAATTCTCTGTAGGCTTGACTTGGTCTGTCAGACAAGGAAAATGCTCTGAACAGGGGATTCATGTTTATGTGTCTCATAAAACACAGCAGAGTCAAGTGAGGAAATGTTCAGCTGTGAGCATAGTAAAGGGCTGATGTATATATATAAAATGATGTATAGCATTATGCAGCATTTCTCAAGCCTGTCTGGAACTTTGGACACAAATTGTCAAGGCTGTGGCTTTGTTTTATTGTCATTTTGGTTCCTGGACTCAGTGATGTGCTCGGTCTTGCTGCAGTTTTTGATTTAAGTAGGATCTGTCCTGTAGCCTTTAGATCATTAATTTGGCAGTTACTTGTAAGATTTTCTGGTTTGCCATTTCACCTTTTTCTTTATTTCCTCTTAATGAATAGGTGAACAATTTATCAGTAATTTTCCACGTTGTGAACTTAAGCTCTTAAATTTTTATTTGTTTGTGTATTGCAGCTGGTGCTCAGGATAAAATTGGCTGGGCATTTGGCTTGGGTTTGGAGAGGCTGGCCATGATCCTGTACGATATCCCTGACATCCGACTGTTCTGGAGTGAAGATGAACGCTTCTTGAAACAATTTATTGGGCCTCACATTTGGCAAAAAATAAAGTTCCAGGTAAAATAACATATATATGATAATAATTTACTGTGATATATGCACACCCCTAGTAAATATCACATAATTAACGTTCTGTGTCATTAAAAGATTAGGTTTTAAAGCAGCAGCTTTACAGCTATCATGATTCTCTGATGTTCTGCAGTAAAAATCCAGCTTTTGATAATAACATTTTTTTCAACCAGATAATGTTATAAGTTTCTGCTAATATTCAGTCAGCATCACTATTCTGAGTAATGCTTAAGCACATATTTAACTTTTAAATATATTCAGAATAGGGTTTGATTTAGGCCTGTGGTTTGGTTATGTTATGGTTTGGTTATGTCCTTGAGTTGTGTCTGTGATTGTTTCATTATAAATATGTTTTTGATGCAAAACATTCAAAGATCATAACACAGTCTCAATTTTCCCCATTGTTTTCACTCTACAATCATCGATGTCAATGTGAGTTTCAATGTAAACCTTTGGCAAATTATTTGTGGACGTGCCTTGCTGTCTTCAATGTCAGCTCTTTTCTCCTGGCTATTGAGGGAGAGTGCAGGCTCAGCTTGTATTTGTTTTGTAACTTCTCTGCTGAGGTGATTTTTGAAGTTAGCAACCTCTTCTTGCTTTTTGTACTTACAAAGCAATCAGGCATGACTGGACTGAGTGGAAATGCTGCTTCCATAATGCTCTTCAGCAGGAGCATGGGGAGGTTCAAGTCAGGTGGTGTCAGCTGGTCTTTGGGGGAGTTGAGCTGACACAGATGCTTGATGACATCTGAAGCGCTAAAGCAGTAAAATACCTTCTGCAGCTGTCTTTTACCATTTTGCTTCGTTTCTTTGTGTACGGCTTGATTATGTTTTTTTAAGAATTGTAATTATTAAAGGGGAAATCAACAGTGATAGATGACATTTGAGTAGTCTCTACATGGCAGCATCCATCCATTTGTCTTTAATTCATGGCAATTCTCTCATATTTTGTTTGGTAGCATCAAAATATTGAGATAAGTTTGGGGGATAGTTATGGCTTTCTTGGTTTGTGTAGGGGTTTGGGGATTTTTTTGTTGGTTTGTTGGATTTTTTTATTTGTTTGTTTGGTGATAACTGGAATTTGTGCATTCAGCTTGTAGTTAGTTATCTGAGAGAAAGAAAGGTTTTTGCTACCATTCCTGAAGGTGTATCTGCCTGTAGGTTTCCTTGATCTACAGAATGTTTGTTGTTCTTTTCAATAAGAAACGCTCAAGTCTCCTTTTCAGCCCCAATCTTTCTGATTGGCTTTGCTCCTGAGCTTGTGGCATGGTTAATGGATTGCAATCTGATGGAACTAAAATGAGATTTCTTGCTTGCTTTAAAATTGTGAATCCAGACTTCAAATTGATACTAGCAGTAGATTGGACTTTTGGGGAAAGGCCCAGATTGTTGGAGTGCTGTGGACTGATATTGAAGGTGAGTCAAAGAGAGGGCTGGGTATCTGGCTTCTCGAAGTTGCATGTAGTTTTCATGTTCAGTTTTAGGTAAGTCAAGTGTAGTGAAGGAATCTGAATATGTCAAAGGCACAGTTTACTGTGGATAAGCTCAGAGGAAGGTACATGGTTTCTAGGAAGCTAAAAGTGATTTTTTTTTTTTTTTTTTTTGCTTAGTGCTGTTTGGTAGCCTTAGTTTTGGTTCTTTCTTCTAAAAAAAGGGTATAGCCAATGTTTTAGAAAGAGATTTTTTTCCTCTGGTATCAAGAACTGTTTAGGGACTTTTAAATTATTATTTCTCTTTTATTTTTTTATTCCTTTTTTCCCTTTTTTGTCATTTCCCCCCTTTCCTTCTTAATACATACATGCATGTACTCGACTTGGATGTTTCATCTTCAGTTTTGGTAATTCTCCCCAATTCTTAGTTTACGTTTTTCAATTAGTTTACAATTTTCAATGTATCTTAATATAAGGGAATAGAGGCAAGCTTAGATTTTTGTTTGAAAGCAAGTCTATATCCAACTTTCATCTGCTATCTTATATTGAGCTTTTTCGAGCTCTCTGCTGTACATACTGACATTGCTTTCTAAAGGGTTAATGACTCTTCAAATGAAAATACTATGAATTGCTCTTCAGTGCTACCATAAGATTTCCACTTTTTTCTTCTGTTTTATGTTATTTTTCAGGTATGCTGTAAAACCAAGTTAGCAGACCTTCTGTTCCTGTCTACTTGCTAAAGAGTCATAATTAATGAATCACATGGTTTATTCATATGATATTTGAAAGAAAACTTTTAGCCTGTCTTCCAGTGTTGATGTTGTAAGAAATCTCAGTGGGTATTTTAAAAGTGTCAGATTTTCTGCATGCAAGGCCATGCAGTATTTTCAGCCTGATTGAACTGAACAAAGACGGACCAAGTGTTTTGGGAGCCTTTCACAAAAATTGACAAAAATTGAATCCTGTGGCTCAGAAGGTCCAGGTAAATGTCCATCCTTTGTGTGCTTCACTGAGAGAGACCTCTCCACCTTTGGGTATTCCCCCAAATCCATTCTTATAATCTGAATATGGTCCACCAACATAAATATTTTTCTTTCTCTTGATTAAAATGTTCTTCAAATACATGAAGTCCACACTGCATAGCAGTAGCCTTTATCTGGGCTAAATATAGTCTTGGTCAAAAACTGCATTTAGTTGGAGCATTTTCTTGGGACTTAGAATATAAGTCTTTTGCCTTTTAACAGCCTGATTGTGTCAGACTTTTCCTTGTGTCATCACTTGCTCAGTAGATGTATGCAGGCTTCAGTAGGTCAAAAAGCTGCTGGGAAAAGCTGACAGTGCTTGTACCACTGTGGCCACTCAGCACAGCAGTGTTAGAGTGCTTCTCCCCACAGATCAGATTATTGCCTGGATTTGGATTAGCAAATCACTCCAGCTATAGTGTGACATAAATCACAGCAGTGTGGGGATCAGGGTCTGGTAACTTGCTGTCAATTGTTTGTGTAGGGCTTCTGCTCAGGCTGTGAAATGAAAGGCTGAGGATGGACAGGGCAGGAAGGACCTGCAAGGCACAATGTAATAAAACAAATGTCTTGGTTCCAATCTAGTCCGCTGTGATATCTCTGTTTGTCAGGGCCCTGAGCACAGTTCCACGTAATCCCTTTCTGGTTTATGCTGAGCCAGCATTCTTACCAAAAAAAAAAGTCCATGGGCTGACAACTCTCAAGGAAAGGTACAAAAATGAAATGACGTTTAGAGAAGGAAGGCACTCACAGTTCAGATGTAGTGTGGTGTGCCCAGAGGTGGTAAGAAGAAATGTCTCTGGCAGCAGGACGGATCCCGGAGCCTTCATCATTTTGTTGCCAAGGCAAGCAAGTGGCACATCATGTCAAGTGACTCCTGATGTTCTCTCCCTTCGCAAAGTCACTTTCATTTGGTGTCTGGTGTCTCTGGCTGCTGTTGTTTTAAATAGTTATTTATTTGGATTGCTGAGGAGCCTTGTGGCCTGCACTGAGGTCGAGCAGAAGCATGATTATGGCTGTTCTGGCACCGGTACAGAGGGACTCTGGATCACATTTCTAGCAAAACTAGACTCCCTCTGTGAGATTATGGGTACTGCTGTCTTCTTCATTTCCTCATTTCTGCATTATCTGTAATAGTCTGCAATATGTGCAATAAGCCTAGCACCACCTATTTTTTATCACCCCCTTCCATCATCTCCAGTGGCTGCTCCTTCCTAGTGTCTGCTGGCACACACAGTCCCTCAAAATTCAATTCCTTCAAAATTACCTGGTAGCTTCAAAACTCAAAATAATATATTTTCTAACCAGGATCATTCTAATGGCTCCAGAAAAGACAAAGCTGCTGGAGCAGCTCTGCTGGGAGACCTGAGGGGATAGTAGCCTGAGGCAGTGGGGTGAGGAGACTTGACAAACAACTTGAATTGACACTGTTCACCTCCTGCACAGCTGTAGCCAGAATGGTGTATGTGGCCCTAATCCAGGACACTCTTTCTGCTTTGAAAAGTGAACAGTTAAGGATAGCAGAGATGAGAAGTGCATCATCAAAAATACATAGTTGTGTAGAAAGAAATGATTCATTATACTGGAAAGAAAATCAAAGCAGGCTCCTCTTCCTCCTGTGCAAGATAGAAAAGGCTGGGCCTGCTTGCTCCCATTTTCTTTTGCTCAGTGTGCTGTAGGAATTAAGCTCCTGCTCAAATGACAAAGGATTTATGCAGTAGCCCAGTTTGCACTGTTTGCTCTGTGTGTGAGCCCTCTCGTTCACACCATTAGTTCAACTTTTCTACCTTACTGTGCACTTTTCAGTTTCATGGACAGTAATCATGCCTGTGCATCTTTCTTGTGCACAACCCTGATTGTTGCTGGGAGACACGGAGCTTGTCCTGAAGCTTTTAGGAGATGCTGAAAATAAAATGCACTGTCAAGTGTAAGGGGAAACTTCAGCAAATTAAACCATCCTAGTCTATATTCTTTACTCCATGCTTGAGAAGGAGAGCATTTAGAATATATTCCATCCATTTCAACCAGTTTGATCATATTGCATGCAATGCACAGGGTGGGTCTGTCTGATCCATCATTAGTATGCTACTCCATATAATTTATATTTATCTCCTTAGTCTGTGATTAGCGTTATTTTCAAATAAAAATTAAATAGATTTCCTGATTGCTGCATTTTCAGATATTTTTCATCAAGATTAGGTAACTCCATGCTAAAATGGTTATTCATTTATTATGTTTATTTTCTAATAGTGCATTTATTAAAGCCAAATGTGGAACCATTAGCATGTAAATTTAACTTGGATGTTTTAACAAATAAGGTATAGCTTCAACTGTGACTTATTGTCTAATTAGTTTTAATGTAATTGAAGATATATAATGTGTGTGTCTGCATGTGGAGGTATAATAGAGAATAGATTGATGATGTTGTAGCATAAACATTTTACTGGCATGACTTTGGAAAGTTGAATATCTAAGAGTGACTTACATAGATCATCTTAAGCGACCGTCAATAAAACCTTTTGGAGCTGTATATCATCTCAGGTTTGTGTGTACACTCTGCAGAGCGCTGTGGAACTCCTTTTTTAGTGTTGGATACGCATGGAAAGTGAGCAGAAACACCTCCTTCACTGCAGTGGTGCTGCACTAAGCTGCACGACTGGGTTAGAAATCACTTGATCGTCAAGTCTTCTCATCAGGATGTTCTGTCTTGTATCATTTGTGGGTAGTGCTGGTATTGAAGCTCTGGGAACCTGAGCCCTCTGGCCCCAGCCAGGCAAAGTACTGAAGCACATGCTGAGCTTTAAACTCGTGAGCAGTCCCATTTAAATCAATGGGATAGTTCCTATGCTCAGTCAAACATAACCCAAATGCCTAAATAGCTTCAGGTCAGAGATCTCCACATTTCCTGGGATCCAGCTGAGAGTGATCAGCACCTTGCAGGGCTGAAGCAGAGGAAACTTTCAAAATGACTGTTAAAAGCAAGAATAGTTTAATCTGACAAAGCACAAACTCAATTTGCAAAATCTTTGTTCTAAGCCAGTTTTACTGATCAAAACTTGGGTAAAAAAAGCCAACAAGCAAAATTCTGGAGAGTAAACAGCACTTGATTTCCCATTCTTAGCTAAAGAAAATTGGCTGAAAACACAGTAAGGAAAGAAGAAAGTTAGGGGCTCAGAATGAGGAAATGGGGATGGGATGGACAGCCACGTGGGACTGAACACAAAAAACCTCAAAGCACTGATACACTCATATAAGACAAAGTGAAAGGAACATAGAAGAGAGAAGTGCTGTACTTTGAGCATTAGGGCAATATGAAAAGGTCTGGTTTAAAGTTAAGTTTAAGCAGATTGGGGGAATGGGATGAAAAGGGAAGAAAGACATGGGAAAGGAGAGTAGGTTTATGGCAAAAACTGTTGAGACTGATGCAGAAGTCTTTTTCTGGATAATCAGAAAGTTTTCCTGGGTTTTGTACTGTACACATCTACTCTTGATCTCCTTTTGAAAGATCAACAAGTGTGAAGAAGTACAAAAATTGTGACCACTAGCCATCAAAGCAAGTCTTTAAAGTACTATCCTCAGTTTTGAGATGAGTGTGGAGGACTTCTGATTTTGCTTCTGGATTTGTGAAACACTTGATGTGTCAGAACCCAGCCTCATGATGAAGGCTGTTCTGAGATGATATTCACAGAATCACAGAATATCCTGAGCCAGAAGGCATCCACAAGGATCATCCAAGTCCAGCTCCTGGCCCCGTATGGGGCCACCCAAGAATTACACCATGTGCCTCAGAGCATATTACTGAAACTTTTGGTAAAAATAAGCACTGAAGGGGATATGATTCCAATCAATCTAGCTGCTGCTGCCCCCTGAGCTAATACCAATGATGCAGATTTTCTTGCATACCCTGTTTCCATCCCTCCACCCACAACATTGCAATCTAGTCTTACTGATAGCCTCCCACTGAACCTGAACAAATCAGCAATAGTTTAATTCCTTTCTGCTTGTACTTTTCTAAGTAAATAAACTGAATAAATAAAAAAATGTCAACAGCCCTTTCTGCCTAGATTAGTTAGTGATATTTGTCTTATGTACTGTGTTGTCTGCTGAAGTACCAAAGGGCAAAGTAAATCCATTTCATCCATTTAGCAGCTGCCTTGATAACAGCTGGATGTACAGACAAGCCTATGACATTCATTAGCAAAACCACCACTCTGTTCCTCTCTTTTACCTGTGTTCCTTGGAAATACTTCAAGTGTTTCTATGTTGTTTTAACAGTCTTAGAATAGTTGAAAACTCTCTTGTTCACTGCTGTTAACTTGTCTCATCCCAATAGCACATGTAGTTTAGATTAAGCTGGTGGTGACTCAAAGCAATAAAGCTGATTTGGGCTGCTCTTTTTTGGATGTTAAGGAGTTTTCTGCTTTGTACACAACTGTCACAGCTGGAATTTGTTTAGAGTGGATGGAGTATGTGTGTATACGCATATATGTTTAGAGAGCAAAAATGTTTCATCCTTACTTTCAGTTGTCTGTGCTAACACACCCTTTAATCACCAGTAAAATTTTTTTGTCATGGCAGGTAATTCTGAAACCTGGGTGTCATTATGTGTTTCCTATAGATTCTAAGTTATGTGAGAGGTCCAGGGCTTTACTAACAAACCTAGCAAGTGCCACAGAGGATTTTAGAAGCTAGCTATGTGGGATACCAGTGTATTGACCTGGCAGATACCTGGCAGTCTCTTTTGACTGCAGGTCCAGAGACAGCAGCTGAGACTTTTCTTCGTTTGGTGGGTTTGGGCTGTTTGTTACCGCTCTCTCCCAGAGCCTTGTTTCTCACAGTGTTAGGATGAGAAGCACAGGGGTTTTTTGTTTCTCCTGTGCTGTTCTGCTTTGCTTTTCCACATGTACCAGAGAAGCTGCTTTTGTGGCTACACTGTGAGGTAAATCAGGGAGCTTTTTCGTCTGCAGTCCCTTAAAGCTGTATAAGTTCCCTGCTCCACTTCTCAGTGTTGCTTCATGCCATCAGCACAAGTGATGAGACAGCACTTTCGTTTTTGAAGGCAATGTAGAGGGTGGAAGTGAATATACCCAGCAGGTGTGTCCTCAGTACTGGTGAAAGACATTCCCAGCAACTGAGAACAGACCACCAGGGACTCCTTCCAATTTCTTTTGTAAACAAAAAGAAGCTACTGGAGCCTTGACTGCATCACTCCTGTGTGATGTAGATAAAAAATGATTTTGCAGTTATGAATGCTGCTGCACTGTACAGTTACTGTCATTGGAACCATTTTACTGCTGATGTCTTTTTTTTCCTAGGTAGAAGCCAATGCACCCTAGTCAAAGTACACCTGATACTATCTAAATTATTACTTAGCAAAAACTGCAATAAGCTTCAAAAAGCATATGTTACAGGGGTTTGCTCTGATCTCTAAACCTCATATATTTGCAATTTGACTGGCTGAGGCTCTTTGAAACAAATAGCTCACAAATGAGTAATTTCGCTGCTGAATATATCAACCGATCTTTATTGCATCCCAAATGATGAAGTATAATGGTTACACAAAGTGCTTCAATAAGCCATGGAGCAATTTCCAGCAGTGATATATATGCTGAAACCCACATTAAATTAATATTAGGTGAAAGAGTAAGCCTGGAAATCTAAAATAAGGATAGATTTCGCATAGGTTGTGTGAAGCTATGAGAACCAGCTGCTGGTGATTCTGACAGGAGTCCACATATGGTCAGAGCTTTCAGTTTATTGTCTACAAAAGTATGTAGCTAGTAAGGAGGGTAACCTTTACACATGTCTAATGGTTTTCCAATGTTGGCTTAATTACACTGTGAATAATAGAACTCTGGTCAGGAGGATGGCACAGGAAACTTTAGTCTTTGGCCCCGACCTGAGCAGTGACTCAATAATTGTTTTCCATGCTGTTTACAATTGTAGTTGTCTTGTACCTTCTGCCTCGGCATCTCTTCTCCAAACTACCTTAGGGTGGAAAGTTCTTCAGGGTAGGAATTGGCGTTTTGTGCACTGTCTACCTAATGGGACCCTGTTTTCTGGCTGGCAGTCCTAGGTAATTTCCACAATCTGAATATGTGCATGCCTGTAGCAGGGTTAAATATGTCTTTGTGAGTAAACGTTATGCATTTCATGTAAGAATAAACTTCTGTTTAAAATGTGTCCAAGCACACACTCTGTGAGTATGTACTGGTGTGCACACACAACCACAGAAATATAAAGGGGGAAAAAAATCTTAAAACTTGTAGGAAATAAGCTCTTATTCATTTTTCCAGAGTTAGCTAAAAAGATGGGAGTTGGCATACATGAGTTTATTTGATTGTCCTTTTAACACTGATGCCAATGTTTTACATGTAAAAGATACACCTTGCAAAGAGCTTTTGATAAAGTGGTCTTTAAAATCCTGCCTAAGCCTCTACAGTCATCATCTGTAGCATGATTAGACATTGCAGCTGAGCTGTGGAGTGTCCCTAGGAACTGAGGGCTGGGAAGAACAATCTCTGTGTGTGTATGCATGAACAGAAGCACCTTTTGAAGTACATGGTGTTAATAAAAAACCCCTGATTTTCAGCTACCACTTCTCTGATCAGAATATGAATTAGGCTACAGAGAATAGCCAAACAACAGAAGGCACAGTTGGGAAGAACTGTATTATTCTTATCATACCAATCATCAATTTTCTTCATCTTGCTAGTGTGAGAGACGCATGAACTACTGCAGTGACAGCCTAAAACAAAATGTGACAAGTAAGTAATGCTTTGGGGTGCGTGTGCTGCAGAGGATTTGGCTTTGCAGTTTTAGAAAAATTAATAATGGGAAGAAATCCCCTCTTTTGAGGATTAATTATATCCTCCTGCCTGTGCACAAGTTTTAAATCCAATTTGCATAATTATTCCCACATGTAACCTGTTCTCCTAAATCAGCAAGAGTGAACCCATTTTCTGATTCTTGTAAAATAAGGAAACACATTAAAGAAATATCTGTTCTGCACCAAGATTCTGCTTGTAGAGATTTAAACGTTCTTTACGTTTTGTCATTGCATACTGAAATGCTTAGTGCACTTTTTGTGCCTTTTTGTGCTTGGTCTGTTCTCAGCTTAGGGCTTCTCTGTAGTTTTCTTTTTCTAAGTGTTGTTACTCTTTAACAAGAGTATAGCTTTAGGAATGCTCAGGGTCTGTCTGACAGAAGGAAGTTAAAGGTTTTTGTCCCTCTTCTGAGTATTGGATGAGTAAGTAGAGATTTTTATTTCCGTTTCTCTCTAGCTTACCTACTGTACATTAAAGTTTTAGCTTGCTACACTACCTTGGTGTTTTATTATGAGTTTTGGACTTTGGAGGTTGCAGTTTGCATCAATTTAGTACTTAAGGGGGGAGGAGGTGCGGGCGGGGGGTTGGCAGAAGTGAAGGTGGCTACTCTGGAAACTAAAAATACTGGATTTTGCCAAGTCATAGAATCATATAATCCTTAAGGCTGGAAAAGACCTCTTAGATCACCAAATCCACTGCTGTGCTGTCACCACCATATTCACCACTAAGCCCTGTCCCCAGGTGCCACTCAAGCACTCAGCTTTTGAACACTTCCAGGGACAGTGATTTCACCACTTCCCTGGGCAGCCTCTTCCACTGCCCCTTGGGCAGTTTTCCCAAGACAAGAAGGAGACCCAGCTGTATCAGTGGTACCAGAAATCATAAGAGTATTTCAAAACCACCAGTTACCTGCCTGCATAAATTTCTGTACATGGTGAGATGGTACAGATTAGCTCTGGGAAGGGTGGAGAAATAATTCCTTTGTAGCATAGCAATGTCCAGGGCATTACGTGAAATTATAGCCAAGAAATATGAAGTGTCATTGCTGTTGTATTGGAAATCTCTGTTTTTTAGGAAGGAGAGAGAAAAAAGAAGTATAGGTTGTTAGGTGGGAAGAAGGACTTTTTCAGGTGTTGCATGTGCCTAAGATTCATAATGCCCGCTTATTTTGGTGTAAATCATATTCAAGTGTTGTGGAGATTCTGCAATTTAAACAGTAACTCTCTGGAATGGTGCACTTAATGAGCAGAAAAGGAAATACAATCAACAGTGTTTTATATGAGGTTTTTCATCTAAGCCAAAATAAAATATTGGGTGCACTTTCCTTCCATTGTTATGCTATGTATTTGGAAGAAATACATCTTCATATTGCTGCAGACTCTTTCCAAATACTTGCATTGTTTATTTAGATATAACTCTTTTATATGAATTGTTGATGGGTACAGTATTTTACTCCACTGAGCTATTTATCTCAGCATTATTATTAAGCATAATGAGAACAAATATACCAACCAAACCATCAGAAGGGAGGAAACCTGACTTCTTTGTATGGCAAACACTAAATGTCTGCAGCAACCAAAGCCTTCTGCAGGAATTGCAGATGCTCTGCACTGCTGAAGAGAAAATTCTTAGTATCTTCTGAGAAGCTGGGTTTCTGCTGACTTATATCAGCTTACTGCCTGTTCCTTGCAGGCATGGCAGGTATTTTTAGAGAAGTTCAGGACACATATTTTTTTTAATTCATTGACAATTTGTTTTCTGAGGTTTGTGTCTTCTTTTTACCTTTGTCTGTGATTTTGCCTGTGGAATGGGATATTTGGGTAGGGAGGACAGACAAATATGGACGGCCTGTGCAAAAGGCAGTCATAAGTGTTAATTACTATGTTTGGTGTGAGCATCCACTTTACTGTTTTGGTCATTCCAAATCACTGGATTGCCTACCTGGGATAGAAGCTTGCTTGTTTTCCATCAAAGACATCACAACATAGTAAGGATTGTCCCATCAGTTCCACCTGGAGTCACATCAGTTCTGTGGTAGCAACTGTTCAAATGGAAGAACAATAACAGAAAAGGCATTTCTCAGTTTTTAGTTGTTTTGCAGTGATATACCTGTGATTGAAATGGGGGAAGATGAGCACTGTGAAACCAACTAGCTCAGGTAGGCCGTCAGCTAGGAGGCTGGGAAAGAAGCATGAGGAAAATGCATTTTTTTCCACAGTGGACATAGAACCGCTGAAGGAAAACGTCAGGCTAATTGCTTCTTCACCCTGATACTTTCAAAAGGGGTTTGTAAGGAGCTGTGGTGTGGGAGTGAGTAGTAGAGAGCCATCCCTTTTGGTGATTCTCCCTGTGAATCCTACTTTGTTCTGTGGAAATGAGAAGTAATTTTTGCCTCATTAAACACAGAGCATGGAGTCCATCACTGGTATTTAGGAATAATTCATAGTTATCCTTTGGTGGGTTTTATAATCAGATCACAAGAAGCAAGGCATATCCGAATGCCTAAGGGAACAAGTATCTGGGAATATCTCTGCTGTGTAGACTGTAACATCCTTGCTTTTAATAGCATTAGGTCAATACTTTCATTTTCTTTATATCTTTCCTGACTTTTTTTTCAATTCCTTACTAATCATTTAGAATCATAACCCTTTCAGTGGCAGTAAAAGTGCTCTTTTGTGTCTGAAAATCTCAAAAGCCATGCCTTATTTCTCGGTTTTCTGACCACAGGTCAGTTTAAAATGTGTATTTGCATTCAGAGAAGTATATTGTGACTTTAAACTTGATGCATTTTTCATTACAAATTTAAACGAGCCTGACTTTAAAATAAAGTTACTGCATTTTAATAAAATGTTGTAAGAACACAGTGTCTCTTTTGAGTGGGGCCACAGAGGTTTAGTAATCAGCATTACTTTGGGGTGAACATGGGAAGCCTTCTACTCACTTATTCTGTCACAGCACGTCTTGTCTTATGCATTCTTCCCGCTGCTTGGAAAACATGGAGCTTATCAGTGAAGGTTAATCTCTTCACTGGCTTTTACACATCCTAATTTTTTCAGTGTCATATTAGATATTGACTTTCTTTTGTCAGGCAGGTTCTTCTATATGAGCTGTAACTTTTAGCATGCAAGAAAAGTTGCACTTGTTCCTGTGCCTGTGCACATGTGCATGCATTTATTTTGTGTCTTAAGGGGGTTTACCTGATCAAAGGTTCTTGTCAAGCATTGGGAAAGGTGACCAAGTGGGATGATACGGAGAGCTACCTGGTGACTGCTTAGGCAGAATATAAGCAATTAAACTCTTTTTTGCTTTGCACCTTCAGAGAACCTGGAATGGGGCTCAAGAAAGAAGTTATCTCCAGCAAGATCCCGTAGGGCATAGTTTAGGTGGGAAGGGGACAGGCCTCTCATGGTGACATGCACTGCACAGCAGAGAGGGATTGGTCCACAGGTTTGTGTCATCTCACATTGAAGGCTGAGACTTAGCTAGGAAGTCAGGTCTGTGGCCCCAGGGCACCTCCCTGTTCAACCTGGATTTAGAATGTCAGAACCACAGGATGGGTTGGAAGGCACCACAGCAGGTTGTCTGGTCCCACCTCCCTGCTCAAATAGTGTCATCCCAGAGCACATGGGACAGGATTGCATCCAGATCTGTCTTGAGTATCTCCATGTACAAAGAAAACCTCCTCCACTCAGAATGGTCCATGTACAAGCAGAGTGCCTGAAATCCAGGGAGCACTTGATGTTCCCATGAACATATGGTGTTCCCTCTACCTGTATGTGAGCTTTTCAAAGTTAGAACTCTGTTGGGGTGAGCAGATTGGTGTCTAAAAAGGGCTGATCTTACTTCTGTGTTCATTCACCAGAAAGCGCAGAGCATCAGTTGAACATGCTTCTGCCACTCCCTGCAGGAGGACCGAGCAGTGCACTGATCCCAGACTAGTCCATTTGCTTTGGTTTTAAGAGCTTAATCCCAGAACATATTTTATATCTGTTTATCAGACTTTGTGGTAGTTGCCTGTTGAATTTTACATTTCCTCCTTTGAAGATGTGTATGTGTTTAAACATAAAAATATATATTTGTGTGTATATGTGTGTCTGTGCATGTATGAATATATAGAATTTACTATATATAACTAAGGAAAAATCAATTTGGTATGGAGACCAGAGAACTTTTAATAATGGGGAACATTGTGACTGAATTTTAAGCCATGGTAGCCAAGAAATTCAAAGCATGTTCCCTGCAGCAAATGTAATTTGTCTACACTGGTCATAAATACAGAAGTGTAAATCTAAAAACATACACACTGATACAGGAAACTTCATTATGTGCATGGGGGTTAAGTTACTGCTGTAAATTTACAAATTTGGATTTCTTGCCTGTTACGTGTTTAAATTTCCTGTGCTAACACTGAATTAATGTAGTTTCGCCATGGAATATATTAAGAAAGGCTTAGTTATTACAGGACTGCAGTTTTCATTTTGATGAGAATATGATGTTGCATTAAAACTGCATAGTTTATGTAGATATTTCTCCAAAACATGGGCAATGCAGGACTGTTAAAGCTTAGCAGCCACGATGCTGCCAAGTCTCATATTTTTCTGACTTAGACTGGTGATGGCAGTAAAGCATGGCTGACTTTTTAATAGCCTGGCTGCTGTGGAATTGCTAACCCAGTTTCTGGTACGTGTCGTTGTTAACCTTGCGTTTGTGTCGCCACTGTCAAAATGCAAGTACAGCTTTTTCCTCTGCTGTATTTGTCACTCGTTTGTTTTGTCCCATCTGCAGCTGGCAGCAGTGAAGGAATGGAGTGAGCAGCCACAGCACAAAACTTCTCCTCTCCCCTTGCCATGTTACACCCACGGTTACTGCATCCAGGGAAAAGTAACTTTTTTTCCTGATAACAAATATTTGTGGAATGTGCTGGTGTCCGTCCTGTTTTTTGGGACTCTGGGCTAAAGACACTTCATGGCCTTGTGTGGGTTATGCACTGGCACTGGCTGTGCATCATTGCCAGCTGTTTTAACTGTGGCTTGGGAGGTTCTGCCCTCAGAGGAGGTTTCTCTCCCTTACAGCTGAGAGGTACCTGGATCCAGCCTAGCTGATGATCTTTTGCCATGTGTGGATGAACAGATACCACTCCTATGGTGATCACTTGATTCCTGCTGCCAAAGCATCCAGAGTACTGCCCTGGTGTGGCAACATACACAGAGCCCGAGTATTTGCTGTTTTATGCTGACAAATGAGTTCTGGTGGATCCTGTTGCTGCTTAAGACAGCTGTCCCCCAATGACTCAAGCTGCTGCAATTCTTCATCCAGCAGATATTAACATAAACCAATGAGAGGGGCAATTTTCAGCTGGCTACAGCAGGCTGTGAACTGCAGTGGTGAAGGAACAGCACGTGCCTGTTTTATCAGCTGCTGCAGGGGCAGTAATCTCAGACAGAAAGGCAGGGCAGAGAGGTGGAAATGAGAAATGCCCTAAACTATCACCAACCCATATGAAGGAGTAACAGCCCTGTGTTTTCAGTGGTGCACTCCTCAGGTACATCTAGGCATAGGCAAGGCAGGCTGGCAGAGCAGGTTATAGCACTGGTGTCCAGCTACTCATTTCTATACTAAAATCAGCATCATGAGAGGGACAAGCTTGCAATTTTAGGAAGTACTTGGCTTATTTATTAGCCAGAGAAAGAACTTTGACTAATGACTAGTGAACATGTATCATTGAGGGTGGATCACCATAAGTTTCCATTTTATTATTTTTTAAAAATTATAGTAATTCAGCACTCCTAAATGCTTTCACCTTGGGTGATTGAAAAATGTGATGTCATTATTTGCAATATTTTCTACAAGATGGGTTCAGTGGAGTCCTATAGATAATGTAATTTCTGGGAAAGCATTCATTTTCTGAGGCTGTTGAAAAATGTCAATGATAGTACGCTGAAGTGTTTGAAACAGAAAGTAAAGAGAACCTTTGAAACTGGCACTGTGGTGGCAAAGCTCTGATGGAACCAAAAGGATGTCTGTGCACCAGCAGTGCTCACTGACACACTTGGCCAGTGCCCTGCAGCAGCACTCTGCAAGTAGGATCAGTTCTACCATTTCCTAAAGCTCTTTTCAGTTCCTCAAAAACCTAAGAAGGGGATCAGGGAGTGTAAGCAGGAACAGCAGGGCTTCCAGGCTTGGTTGGTGTGCTAGGGTTCAGCCAACACACAGCCTGCAGAATCAGATGTGTCCTGTTAGCTTCTCCAAGCATTGTGCTGCGGGACTCCTAAGCCATGAAGAGAATGTAGCTGGAACTGGTGGCTGGAGATGACAGCAGAGTAGAAGATTTAGTGGGAAGAACGTATTTCTCTCAAGGGAAGCCTTTGAAATGTCTGTAAATTCATAAGGAAATGGTCTCCAGGGTTGGCATTTGCCTTGAACTTGAAAAAGGATCAGAGTGAATGGACTTTAGGCCAGTCTGCTGTTAAAGAGCAGGAAAGTTTAGAAGGGTTTAAAGAATGACAAAGCGGTCTGTTGGACCACAGTATGTATTTGCTGGAGTGCCTGAGTACAAATTTCAGAACTTCATTTTGGCTTGCCAGTTGGAGACTCTTTAGTAGCCTATTCCCATTTTAGGTGTAGCTAATAAACTATTATGTGACTCATGTAGCTCTACAACAAACAGATCGATACTTTCGAGAACTAGGAATTTTATCCTTATACTAACTTTAGTGTTGATATAAGACTTACTGCAATGGTATTGACTGCAGCCAGGTGGTGAAGGGACAATATAATATGGGATTATTGCCTTGCCTTTTACCATAAAAGATTTTTCTGTATTACAAAGCACTGAGAAAAGGTTAGTAGCTAATAATAAAAAGTTATGCTTATGTTATATTTTAAGCATTTGTTCTTCCAGTCTTTGTAACACACAAAAGCATTCACACACAAAATCAAAACAGTTCTGTATCCACACTAGGGACACTGAAGAAAAAAAGCTGCACACACAAGAAATTAATTCCCTGCTTTCCATGGGCAGGCCATCTCCAGGGAAGCAGGGCCCCATCACATGTGATGGCTACCTGGGAATACAAACACCATCACTCCACATACCCCCGCTTCCCCCTTCTTCCTCTCACTTTATATACTGAGCAGGTTGTCATATGGTCTGGAATATGCCTTTGGTCACTTGGGGTCACCTCTCCCAGCTGTGTCTCCTCCCAGGTTCCCCAGCTTCCTTGCCAGTGTGGCAGTATGGAAAGCAGAAAAGGTTTTGGCTCTGTGCAAATACTGCCCAGCAATGACAAAAGCATCTCTATGTTATCAACCCTGTGTTCTGCACAAATCCAAAACACAGCCCCACACTGGTCACTGGGAAGAAAATTAATTCTTGCCAGAACCAGCACAGGACATTTCTGAGTTACCTGTACATGTAATTGTTTTTCTTTATTGTCCTTGTACCTTGTGCGAATGAAAGGAGGTGCCTCATCATGCTAAGGCTCATGGGCCACATATTCTGGTTGAATGATTAAATGTCTTCAACTATGAGTTCAGTGAGTTTCATATTAGTCCCACCAAGTTTTGAAGGGTGTTCAGTATATTCCTGTACTATAGCAGTGGTAAATATAGTGGTAGATAGGAGTGAGGTGAGAGTATAGGGGTCTACTGCAGGATTATAACTTTATTTACACTAACACACGTGTGTCAGTCAGGTTTTTGTCCAAGGAGCCTCTCCAGCATTTGCAGCTGTGACTTTTGTATAGCAGAGACATTTGCATTTCATTCATTAGTGTTTTATCAAAAGCTCTTTTGCAATGGATTTGGTGTGCAAGCTTCCTTTTTTTAATTTGATGTACAGGATATGAATTCATTTGACAAGTTTATTCCTTTAACAAGTTCAATAATCATTAGCGATTCAAAATTTTATTTGCTGGGAGGACTTATTAATTTAAAACTTACACTGTATTCCTTATCAGATATTTATTGACTAGTTTACACTCTACAGAACAGTATTTGAGTAAATCAGAATGCTGTAAACTTGCCTTATTAACGGGTTTATTGCTTTAGCAGGTACTCACTTACATTTCCACTGCTCCATCATAAAATATTCCTAACCACAGATACACTTTTGAGTGAGATATTACATTGTATAGACCAAGGTGTACACATGGGATCTCTTGTACATATAAACAAAATAATAAAATAGACGTTTTCTCCTGCAGACTCCAACAAACTTGTGCAAAAGTAGTTTTTTCAGCTGCAGGGAATTAATGTGAGGCAGAAGTAAGATACTGTATACCCTAGAGGTCATGAAAGGAGAATGTTACCATTTTCTGTTCTTCAAAGGGAGAAACATCTCACCACAGGTGACATCTGAAACCCACAGGGCCCTGGGAAATTTCACCAAAACTGAAAAGTTAATTGTCTGGTTTAATTTCTCTTTCTGCCCACTTTATGTGCTCAGCAAAGATGCCCCTTTGTGTTTAAAAGCCTGTTGTGGTACTTGTGGAATGAATAATTGTGTTAACAGCAATACGTTTTTTGTTGTTGTAGATGTTTGGGTGTCTGTAAAAACCACTGAAAAGTGAACTGATCCCTCTTTTTAAGCTAAAGTGTGTTTTTTATTGTAACATTTTAATAAGAAGGTGCCTATTTATAAGACTTTGTTAAAAATTCAACAGTAAAAATAATAAATATGTTGCGTAATGTAAGAATCCTATAAAATTCATATAAATTTTATACCTGAATGTGATAAGAAGCTTTGAATCTGCAAAAAGTCTGAAAAATGCTTTTAAAATGTGCAATTCTACCCAGTGAAAAACCACCTTACATTATCTCTTCTTTCCAAACCGCTCTGTTGCAAAAGTATGTTCAGGGTCATAAATACGGATTTTAGCAAGTTTTTTCTTCTGAATGAATAAATCAAAGTTGTTAGGAGGGGATTTTCAAAAGATGTTTTATAGTATAAAGTCTTCCATCTCAGTTGTTTGAGGTCAGTTTGCACTTCAAAAGCATTTCAAAAAGCCTCTAAACTGTGTACTTTGTGCGTTATGTAAGTTCAGAACAGTTTTAGATATAGTTATCTATATTATGTATATGTATAACTATAGAGATATAGTTACACAGCCATGTATAAAGGTATGTTTTTTTAATTTCTTTTAGCCACTCAGCAGATACCCGCCTTTGATCAATGACATCTCCTTTTGGCTGCCTTCTGAGACATACTCTCAGAATGATTTCTATGATTTGGTTCGAACCATTGGTGGAGACTTGATAGAGAAGGTTGTCCTACTGGATGAATTTTCCCATCCAAAGTAAGTAAAAATTTTAACACCTTTTTTCTGTGGTCACAGTATAAATACTTTGTGAATATTTTAGTTCTATATACCAAAAAGTTATTGATTCTTACAATACTTGCACGTTTAATTTTTTAGCTCCAAAACGTTCCTGCAGTAAAAAAACCCAAAAACAACAACAACAAAAACTTAAAAAGAAATACTACCTGTTTTTCAGTTTTTCACTAGTACTGAGCTTCTGGTATTCAGACTACCCCAATAGTTTGTGCTCAGGTTTTGGCAGCAACAGTGAACAACTGCCTTCCTCAGTACACCTGGCAGTGTATGACACTCCTGTCCATTGCATGTCTGACATTCTAGTCCTGCTCTTTGCTAAATGACTGATGTTTGTCTCCTTGTTCTCTTCCTTCCTTCTTTTAGTCCTGATATACTAGTAGATCTTTACTATAACGTCAGTGCTAATAATGGTTTGTTGCAAAATGCTGTTGTTGGTGTTCAATTGGGAGAAAAAAAACCAAAACAAAACCAAGACCTTGTTCATTTCTTTCTGACACTTATTTATATGCTGTTGAACAATCTCTCAGGTTTCAGAACACTATATGGGTGTAGCAGCACTGATATGACCAGGGAGTGCACAGGGTATTTGTCTAACTGGTAATAACAGTTGCCTCATAACCAGACAAGTGTCAGCTATTACATATGTACTGTTTTTCAATTTGCTGTTTCCAAATCAAGAAGTAGAAAAGCTGCTGGCTATCTAGCTTTCTAAAACTGAGCTTTAAAATAATTTGTCTTGAGATTTTTTTAAGTGCTCTAGGAAGGCAGATAATAAACCTTTTTTGAAGATGACAGGAAAATGCTTTATGTTGTTCTCCAACACCTATAGATTTTCAATTTCCTTCTTTCCTACATCCAGGGAATTTAACCCAGTTGTTCTTTTGAATTTTATATGTGATTCAGGCCAGATGAATATTGTTCTATGGCATAGTTTTCATGGCATTTCAGTGGATTTTTATTTTTTGAGGTCTTTTTTCCTTTTTACTCTGTTTATGTAGTGTTATATGAGGCTGTTTGTGCTGTGTGAAGAAACAGAAATGGAAATAAAATTTGTGTGGGCATCTTAAAGCTTTGAGTCATTAATTCTTGAGTCTTTCTCACATACAAATCATGCAAAAGGATCTTAACCCTTTACTCAAGATGGTGTGTGCAGAAGAGGAATACAGGTTAGGATAAGATAACGAGTACTTCTTATTGCAAAGAACAGACTACATCTTTCAGGGAAATCAAGAAGGAAGTTTATTGCAGGTATGGATAACTTCTTATTGTCACTTGGAGTGCACTGTATCAGCACAAGTACATAGACATTAAAGGCTCTGCACATAGATCCTGCAGTCTTCTGTCATGATGGTTCTGATACAGTACAATCAACATTTTTTTGTTAAAACTAGGTTGTTGAACCCTTTTCTGGAACTAGTCCTTTGATTCATTCATGGTGAAAGTTTATTGTTTGGTTTATTGTATGTGTAACACCTCTGTGCTCATTGCCACTTTTTGTCTACGTTCTCCTCAGTGATACCAAACCAGCAATTATCTTCATTGCTGCATCATCTCTTAGGGGAAAATCCTATGTGCAGTGCAAACAGCTCTTCCAAGTCTGAAAGTTTGGAGAAACCTTGTTCCCTGCTTCCTCAAACAGTGGCAGTATTATTCTGTGATTACTCCCAGCATCTTACTGGGGAAATCCACATACACTGTGACAGCCTGCCAGCAGCACTGCATCAGTCGTGGCTCAACTCACAGGTCCTGCTTCTCTTCTTTGCTGAGAATAGTGTCTTCTGTACTCATAGAGTGGTGAGGTAGGGACAGGATTCGCTGCTCTGGGTTTCTGTGTGTGTTTTCTCCTTTGATATGCTTTGACACATCCAGAACGTATTCCACGGATGGCAATTGTTCCTCCTCAAGGAATACACCTCTGGTTCCCTCTGTGACTTCTGCAAATAGATGGGAAGGTTGATTGCTCATGAGAGTTGTCATACAGGTTTAGAACCTTTACTAGTTTTCTTTAAACCTCACTCAGCACACATCCAAAAATGTTTTGACACTAAAAGGAGGAAAACTTTCTCACCTTTATATTTGAGGAATTTTAGAGGTGACACTAATGGATTGTTGGTAAGTGATGTTGTAGTCCTCTTGGATTTTCACCTGCAACAACAGTAAAAGAAATTTTTTCAAATGTCCCCTTAAAAATCAGTAATTCTAATGGGATTATCCACTGCATTAAAAAGGAATCATAAATGAAGACTAAAACATAATGGTTACTTTGCCCATTCTTCTTAGAACAGGATGTGTGCAGATGTGTAACTTTTGAGAACTGATGATGTAAGCCACGTAAGTAATTTTGTTTGATTTTTTGAAACCTTGGAAGACTGACGTTTTGAAAAGAGTTTTCTATTTAGTCTTAATTCCTAGATAATCATCTTGTTATGGGAATGATGCAGTGGCTTCTTTAATTCAGCATTACAGAAAAGCCTCTGGGCACAGAAATTAACATAAGAGATCCTGAGCGTTGCTATGGATCTGTATGTTACAGATCTAGGCACTTGTAATCATTATCTTGAATTTTCAGTGAATCTGTTGTGGAGGATGGGAGAAAAGTGTCTAGGATTGGAAAAGCTGTAGTGTTGCTGTTTTGAATGTTAGTTACTTACAAACAGCTTAATAAGTTTATGCTTGTAGTTAATCACTTCTAGAGTTTAAAATTCAGACTTTTGTAAAGAAACACCAGTTTCATGAGGAATTAGGACATTTGGTAGTCTTATTTTCCTTCTTAAACTACTTTTCGTAGTTATAGGACTATAGAGATCTGAAAATAGAAAATGTTATGTAAATAAAACTAATTTATAACACAAAAAGAGGTCTTTAAATTAACATCCTTTATGGAGGCTGTCTGTGTAATACTGTATAGTTACCTTTTCTGTGGTTCAAAAACCTTTCAAGATTTCACTTGAAATCTTGGGCTTTGGGCTGATACCCATTCTCCAGTACATTTGCAGTTATGGTGTGAAAATGTATTTCTCTACAGGTAAAAGGAAAGTGGAGGCAGGAAAAAGCATGGCACAAGTAATTGTTTAAGCAAGGAGAGATGCCTGAAACCAAGTAAATCTCAATTGTCTGCTTTGTCAGGTAATAATATTGAGACAACTTTTAGGGAAGCCCAGGCAATTCAAAGATACAGCAGAAAGGAGTCTCATTGCTGAAAAGCACAAATTTAGGAGAATGCCAGGTTTCTGTGCTGGGGTAATTAAGAACTGTTCCAGCCTAAATGCGTCTTAGGTAAACTTAACTGAGCAAAATCAAAACACAGCCTTGAGGTAAACTAATGTGTGGTGTGTCACACAGTCAGGGTTTAACTTCATCCAAGACGAATAATGCAAAACATGGCTGTAACACACCTGTTACTCAGGTATATAAAGAATCAGACAGCATATGGGAGGGAAAAGTTGTGACTTCTCTAAGTGCCAAGGAAACTGAGTGAAGCTGTGGTGGGTTTGGCAAGAACGGGAGCAGACCATCTGTAAGACAAGCAGAGAAGAAGTGTGTCTTTGCAGCGAGCAAAACGTTTTCCACAGTCCATCCTGTGTGTTGCAGCTATTTTTGCTTGATTAGTTTCAAACTAAGTTAGACTTCCATACATTTGGATGGTGAAATGTATTTCTCCATGCATGATGTGTGAAGTGAGTTCACTGTGAGTTGCCTGCAGTTGTCAGATGCTGCATGACACCAGAAGGCAGTGGCACTGTTTTTGGTAGCTGACTGAATTATTTCTTTCAAATCCTTGGAGATCTTTAAGGACCTTTAAGCATTGCTGTGCAAATACGTGATGAGTGAGGATTTGTAGCTGACATTTTCCCCACTGGAACATTTTAGTGAACAAACATTTGCAAAAAAAAAAAAAAAAAAAAAAAAAAAAAAAAAAAAAAAAAAAAAAGAGAGAGAGAGAGAGAATGTTTTAATGTTTTTGACTATGTTGATACTAAAGGAAGAAAAGAAAAGGGTGTTTCCCCCTTACTTTTTGCAATAGTTGTTTTATCCTCTATATCTTTAAGCTTAGACAACTTGTCTAAGCTGTCTAATCAATGTGAATGACCTTCAGAAATTAAATCAGAAAGTAATCATTTTTTCAGTGGTCAGGACTTCTCTAGTTTTGGATAGGAAGCAGATGTCATGGGAAAAAAAAGGGTGGGTGAATGGCAGTCAAAAGGTAGAAAAGTCTCTGCCCACTATGAATAAGCAAATCGAAACTGCTGCCATGCAGAGAATCCCAGGAAGGGGGATTTACAGTCCTTCATTCATACAGTCTTACATTCAGATAAGTACTGTGGCTGCACACATTTTTGGGGGGAAAGTAGAATTTCCAGGATGGTAATTAAAGGATATATGGACAAAGTAATAAAGGAAGTACTGGTTAATCACACATGGTAGAATATGTGATAGAAGTGGCACAAGACATCTGTGACCCACATTGCCCCTGATGAACAGGACAGAGAGAGATAAGAGTCCAGGGATGAGTGCCTGTCCACTAAAATGGAGCACAAAGACAGAATACAGAAATGCTGAGGTTGTTTATCTTTGCTTTCGACAAGACCTGCAAATGTGTTTTTTAGCTTAGCATGCCATGTTTATCTTGTGTAAGTTGTCTTGTGTAATCCCATCACATGTGATGGCCTCACATCTTCATTCTGAAAATTTATTTTCTGAACTTTGCTGTGAGATTGTTTTCCTGTTGGTCTTTCAAAGTTAGTTACTAATATTTCTGTTTTGTTAGAAAGATAAGGATAGTAAGGAAAGATACAGCTCCACATCTTCCTTTGCAAGGAAGATACATTAGGTAGGCTGGAAAAGTTATACAAAATTATAATCAAGACATGCACCGTGTCCTCAGTGGTACTTAAGAGGTAAATTTTTTATCAGAGCAACTAAAAATATTCTGAAAAGGCAGAGTGGAGACAGTAAGGGGGAAAAATTGATTTGCTGCATTTTGACGGCTATGCTGTTAAAAATATAAGTGGGGAATAGGTAAGAAAGGATTTATTCTTGCCTTTGAGTCAATTACTTGCACACTTCTGGGGTGAGATCTGCACATTTGTCAAAGTCTGTTAAATGAAGTGAGAGGAAATGTATTGGCTGCTGTGAGGGAGGAAGGTAGGTGCACTGTGGCACCATCTTTAGAGACTTTGGGAGTACTCAGACGACCCGTGTCTCTTCTTTTGCAAACAGCAAAAGGAACAGATCTGACAGCAAAGAGTCAGATCCTACTGACTGCTCTGTTGTGTCAATGCATGCCTCTAGCTCCTGGCTGGCATATAGAAAATACAACGTAAGAACATCGTTTTCCAGATGCCAGATTTTGCTCTTTTCCTTATCTACATGGAGATAAAATCAAATACTTTTAGATCTGGTTTATTCATTAAAGCTGGCTTGGTTTTGTCTTGCTTATGGAATGGGTGAATTAAGCAGAATGATTCTTAAGGGCTGCTTGCTGCTAGTGTTACCCAAATTAAAACAATCAAGTCAGTCCCCAAACACCTTGCTGTTCTTCAGCCCGAGCACTTTACAATTTGCTGAGGGATTCTTTGAGATTACCTTTAACTGCTGAACTGGCAAAATCCCAGCAGCAGCTTCTCTGCAGAAAAAAACATCCCAGAAACTGCTTTTGACAGGAGCTAGCAGAGGATTGGTTTTCAATTAATGAACAATGTTCTTCAGCTCTGGATTTTTTTTTCCCCTTCATTTGGTCACACGAATGTAAGTCTATAATATTTTTGAAATAGATTAACTGTTCATGGGAGACTGTGTCAGAGGATTCTCATTCACTCCTGAGCTTTTCTTCACCTGTTGCAGTAGAGCATAACCACATAGTGCCTAGTTAAACCACTACGGTAGTACCCTCAGTCCATCTTCTTCTCTCTTTTCCCTCTCATCCTGACCAGGATCAATGCCACCTGGTTTTTCTTGAGAATAAGAACCTTTTCTGTCTTTACTGCTGCAGTCGTGCTGGTGGCAAGGTTGTCTACATGTGTCGGAGCAATACCAAACATAAACACAGGCTGGGCAGGGAATAGCTTGAGAGCAGCCCTGCAGGGAAAGGGTGTTGGTTGATGAGTTGGTTTGGGGGTTGCTTGATGAGAAGCTGCATGTGACACGGCACTGTGCACTTGCAGCCCGGAAAGCCAATTGTGTCCTGGGCTGCATCCAAAGCAGGGAGGGAGGGGATTCTGCCCCTCTATTCTGCCTGTGTGAGACCTCACCTGGAGTGCTGCATCCAGCTCTGGGTCCTAACATAAGAAAGACGTGGATCAGTGGAAGCAAGTCCAGAGCAGGGCCACAAATGTGCTCAGAGGGCTGGAGCTCCTCTCCTACAAAGACAGGCTGAGAGAGCTGGGGTTGTTCAGCCTGGAGAAGTGAAGATCCCAGGGAGATCTAAAAGCACCTTTCAATATCTAAAGGGGGCCTGCAGGAGAGCTGGAGAGGAACTTCCTGTAGTGACAGGACAAGGGGGAATGGCTTTAAACTGAGAGAGGCTAGGTTTAGATTAGAAAGAAATTCTTTGCTATGAGGATGGTGAGGCACTAGAACAGGTTGCCCAGAGAAGTTGTGGATGCCCCATTCTGAGAGACTGAACTATTAATGGTTAATGACTCAAACAATCAACCATTTCACCCAGGTGCAGAGGGGATGTGTATACCCATCACTGGAGGCTACAGCTGAGTGTTGAACAAGAGAAAGGAAGAGGCCGATTGAGGCAAATTCTTGGAAGCAATAATGCTTTTTATTGTGCCAATGTTCTTACACAAGTGGCTCAGCTGTGACAAATCCTGTTCTGGAGTAGTATCAGGACATTCACACATAGCTTGAAGGTACTCATCCCTGCTGATGTGCCATAATTGCTGTAATGTCTTGGAAGGTGTCATAAACCAATCAAACATGCTTGAAGTGTCCCCTGATCCAAATTATTGCATCATCCAGTGTAAAACTCACCCTCCAGGGGAGGTACCTGGGTGTTCCCACCTGAACCTGAGTGAACATAAAGCTACTGGACTCTCTATTTTGTGGGCTTCCCCACCTCTGCTGGAGGTGACCATCCCCACTGAGAAGATCAGAGGAGGACAAATGAGATGCCATCAGCATCCACAGTGGTGATATTTTTTGATTGTTAATCTCTTTCTCTCCCCTCTGCTCCCTTCTTTCCCATTTATTTGTCTCTCCCTCTCTTCCTCACATTTACAGTTAAATAAAAATCTGTACTATTGGCTATAGCATATGGTGTTGTTTGCTCCTTAATTTAGGCAGAAGCATCTCTCTAATAATTTTAATAACCATATCTTAACACCATTCCTGGAAATATTCAAGCCCAGCTTGCATGGGGCTTTGAGCAACCTGGTTTAGTGGAAGGTATCCCTGCCCATGGCAGGTGGTTGGGAATTAGATAATATTTAAGGTTCTTTCCAACCCAAACCATTCAATGATGGGTTTATGATTTTTTTGCCTCATGGGCTTCAGCTTAGGAGATGTGTGTGTAATGGGGTTTGGGCACATTTCACTCCTGGTGAATCAGGTATGTAATGTGCCCAACCAGGCGTGTATCAGGCATTTCCTGTGCCCCAGACCAACCCAACAGGCAGTGCTGTTTGTTTGATTCACAGTCAGAGTGGCCCCAGCAACTCTTTGGGCTCTTCCTCCTCACTGCCTTTTTTTGCTTAGAACAGCAGCAGTGTAGAAATAGCAGCTCCGTTCTCACAGCAGCCCCTGCTTGGAGGTGGTCAGGGACTTTCTGGCCAAATTAATTTAGAGTAAACACTGGCGTGCTCAGAAAGAGATGCTTTATGAAGACATATGTGTTCTGTTCACGTCCCAGCAGAGCTGGATAAGCTCTCAGGTGATAAGGTTTTCATCCCAACTGCCTAAAGGAAATTTGAAGGAGACGGAAGTTGTGCTCCATGTCAGTAACTCCAAGGTAACCCTGCCAAGCTGATTGATACATGGCTTCAGCAGATCTTGCACTCCCTGCTTTATAGCAGTCATGATGCCCTGCTGTTCCCTGCCAGGACTGAGACCATTGGAGTTTAGCTTTCCTTGATCCTGCACAGTGACAAGGATATTCATGGAGCCCAGAGTACCCATCTGCTAGGGTTTGTTGTTTTGGTGTAGGGTTTTTTGTTGTTGGTTTGTTGGTGTTTTTTTGTTTCTGTGAGGGTTTTTTCCCTGTTATTTTTTCTTTTTTCTTTTCTTTTTTTCTTTTTTTTTTTTTTTTTTGAGGAAACTGAACTGAAAAGCTTTTAATTCTTCCTTTTCCTCCCCAGCAAAAACATTCCTGATTGAAATGAATCTAGAGTATTAACTGAATAAATATGCACGTATATTTGTTTAGAAAAGACTTTCAGATATTTTAGAAATTCTGAATTTCAAACACCTTTGTTCCAGCTTTTTTGTAGTACAAAGTATGGTGAAGTCAGAGACAGCAAAAATGAGTGTGCACTTAAATAGCACAAGATAGAAAGTACTGTTTGATATGGAAGCAGACCTTTTCAGTGCTGTATTTGTTATCTGTATATGTGTAGACTTGGAATCTATCTGCATACTTTTGTTAAGCACCCTTTTCAGAGGTTTTTAACTGCTTGGCCTACAGCTTTTGAATTCCCGTGTGGATTCAGATACTTAATTCCTTTGGGTTGCTTTAAGACAGCATTAGCAGATGGCAGTTCCCTGTCCAAATCCAAGTGTCATGAAAAACTATGATAGGAAAGAGAAGAGAAGCAGGGAAGTCTTTCCTGTAGAAAAAGCAAGAACTTGAACTTTCTACAAAAATAAAAAAGAAAAAAACCCTAAAATTTCTTGCTTTATACAAAAATCAAGTGAGTTCTGTGTCTTACATCTTTTTACACAGCTTGTGACTTCTAGTTCAGATCTGTGATGCCAGTGTTTATTTGAAGACTATCTAATTGGGGAAGAAACAAAAAAGAATAATCAGCTGACCATGATAGATTGTACTTTCTTTTCTGTCCTCAGTGTTCAGACAGGCACCCAGGCACCGTGCAAATAGCTGCTCTTAATGGGTTCCTATTGAAGTCTGAGGTTTCCTTCAAACCACTGTATTCAAATCAATTGTGGGGCAGACAGTGTTCTGCTGTACCATCTCTGTCTCTCCACAGTTTTAACCGAGAGAATTGTCTTGACTAACTGAAAATAATTTACTACTAATGAGCATCAACAGGAGTCGCATTATTCTTTGGTGGGAGGCTGGTGGCTAACACACAGGCTTGTGGCAGGATTGGTATTCAAGAAAGGAAAAGGATGAAGCAACCACAGGCTCCCATTAGAGGGTGGGGGGAAACACAGCCCTGAAGTGTGATGTATCACTGGTGATATTCCATGGGAAATGTAATCACCCTTCACAGGTAATGAGAAGAGAGGAAGACTTAAGTACATGAGCAACACAGAAGACAAGCGTCAAGTCCCTTACGTGTTCAGGCAGATGCAGAGGACAGACTTGCTATATAGAAAAGGGATAGCTGGAATCACAATGAATCATTTCTAAGAGGCTGCTCAGCTGAAGAGCTTAACCTTTCTTCATCATGTCAACCTGAAGTCAGCCATTCACCACCAGTTCTCAGATGCAGCCCAGAAATCTTTGCCACAATTCCCAGAGCACTTCACAGGATGTGTCACCGGAATTAGCACGGTGATTTATTGACAAGCAGTGGGACGGTGAAAAATGGCTAAAGGAGTCAGCTGCCACAGGATGCACAAGGGATAGCAATAGGCTTGTGAGTGCTTCTGAGTTCAGAGAAATCCTAGAGAACTGCTGACCTTGTAGAACAGAGGTGGAGGCTACTTCTGGGCAGAACAGTTTTTCCTAGTCTGCAATTGTGAGCACACTAGAGTTTGAGAAACATGTGAGTATGTCAGGGAGGGGAAGCTTTTGTTATCACGTTTGTTAGATAGTGAGTATTGTCCCTCTCTATTCACTGAAATTGTTTTCTCTGCCTGTGCCAGTGCTGTGACTGTTTGCTGCTGGGATGCTCATGGCTCTGCTGTGCTGTTTGAGGGTGGGATTTCATATCCTTCCCCTCTTTTTTCGGTCTCTATCCCTGCCCCATCCATTCTTCCACAACAACAGTACAGTCTAGGAAGTCAAGGTGGAGCAGGCCTGTCAAGGCCGCCAGTGATGGATGACAACTCTGCAGGCTGAGAATCCCTGCAAAGGAATATGGGTGAGGGACACAAATGTGTTCTGGCTGGGTGTCAGGTCTGTACCTGGAAGTAGTTTTTCTTTAATACGATAGATGTATCCTTCATGTAACTTTTGTCCCTCTCCTCCTAAATCAGCTTTTAAATGAATGTTAGTGTGCAAGTATGGTATGTTTGTTATCTGCAGTGTGAAGAAACAACACATCTGTAGTGTCACCATGAGATTTCCTAGTTTTCTGAGCATTCATATTAAAGTAGAAGTTCTCACTTTCTCACGTTGTGCTCATGTAAACAAGAGATTGTGTTGTAAATACTGTCATTGTTTTTGCATTCTTCTCCAGGAGAGGAGAGGGTTGTTAGACAGTTCTTTTGGCCAATATAGATGAGGGGTGGGAATTCCACCCTCCAATCCATGGTCACCTTTCTAAAAGTATATAATAGGATGAAATAAACAAATCAGGGTTTTCCTGCCCTTGCTCTGTCTTTCTCTCAACTTTCCGAGCATCCATGTGGTCATTTCAGTGGCAAACAGAGACACTGTAACACATCCTGAGCTCTCTCAGATTCTCTGGAATTCTTGACTCGAGATCTGCCAGGGAAGGTCGAGATGGCTGTGTTTGCTCATGACTTTCAATAATCTTTGTAGCCACAGGAAGTGGCCACAGTACCAAGGCAGCCACAGCACACTTTCCTTGGGGTGATGAAGAGCATCACTGTCCTCTGTGTATTGGGAATTGTGTGTGTGTGATGCCTGCACATATTTGCACTCACCACAAGGCCTTTCTCAGGACTGTAGAATGGGATAGCAAGGTGGCCTGGCCCCTAATTCTTAGACTAGGTTCAGCTAAACATACATTCTATAAAGCTACCAGTATAGGACATGGGAGGAAAACATCCTTATATGCTTCCTAGTACTGCATGTAAGAGTGATGGATATAGCACTAAATAATTAATCCTAGTTTTTATATTTTATGGATCCAGAACGTATTTTTTGTAGGGATAAATAAAGCCCTTTAGCTTGGAAGAATTTCTGAAGCTGAATCAAAGCATTATGTAGCTCAAAGGTTGCTTATCTCTGTGCTGGGAAATGTCAACATTTAGCCTGAGAAAACAAGATTTTCTTTAATTTCAGAACAAAAAAATGTCAGGATTTCTGAAGCAGATCACAGAATCTTCCCATTGTTTTTGTGCTCGATGGGTATTTTATTTTAACCTACCAGTTAATTTTAAATAATTCATTTACAAAAACTGCAGCCAGCATCCTTGTCTCTGCGTAAATTGAAGTGAAATTTGTGGTCCTGCACACCCCATAAGGTCTGCATATTATAGAGATGGACCTGAGCTGAAAAAAGTACAACTGGATGGTGACTGCTGCCATACCAAATTCTTCCAGAATTCATGTTTCTGCCCCACTTCTCTCAAATGCTGTCTGTAACATTAATATTAAAACTAAGACCATGCAACTGATCTATTATTTATCAGGCATTACACAGAAATGTAAGGGAAGGGTGCCTTTTAAAAATCATTCTGAGGATGAAGAAAAGATTTATGTTTAGTATTTTCATGCCTATTAGTACACACGTGGGACAGATAAATAGTAAGGAAATGAATTACTCTTCATTCTTTGTGAATGAACACCAGAAAAGAGACAGATGAAGACTGATTTAATGTAGTTTTTGTGGGGTATTTTTATTACTTTGATATATGAAAGACTCATGGTTCTCAGCTGAGATACTGCCACTCTCATCCTGTGGGCTAGCAACACATAGACTGAAGTATTAAGTGACATATCTGAAAGGCCACAATAGAATTTCAACAGTTTAGGTCAGAACATTGCCTTCAGTTGTGTTGGGGAGATCAGATGTGTGTTGGGCAAGTGAAGCTCAGCTAGGATGGTGCAGCAGATACAAGTTTTTCTTGAATTCAGTGGTTAGGCTCAGTTACCCAAAGCCAAGTGTTTAATTGTGTCACTTAGGCAGACATTCTTCTTAGTGTCTGCTAATGCAGATGCCCTTATTTTCAGGGCTTCTAAGTGTTAGCAGCTCCCACTATCATTGGGTACTGTGGGAACTCATTTTCATTGTAATTAGGAATAAAAAGAAGCATCCACAGGGAAATAATCTATGTGCATACATTCTGCAATAACCAAATAGCCAAAGGTGCTGCATGTTTGATGGGCAAGAGATCTGTGACTGGTCAGACTACCAAATGGAGGAGATGCTGTGCTTGGTCCTGAAGAGCACTTTTTTGTTGACCCTGCCTGTGTTTCCGTAGTGTACAGCCAACAGAAAGCAGCAGCACCTTAGAGAGATGCTGCAATTATGGCTATTAGTTTTAATTGAAGAATTGTGTCCTTAACTCAAAGCTTACAAGTAATTTATTAAGGTCATTAAAGAAGGCGTACACTGAAGTAATGTCTTGCAGAGCACAACAATAGAAAGAAAAACACCATAAGAGGGAAAATGTTATGTATTTCAAGCTCTGTGTTACAGATTGTAAATGAAAAAGCCCCATGCAACCTGTCATGCATGGTAAATTGCTGTTCCAGTGTATTAGTTTGTTCTGATGCATTCCACCAGTTCCACATGAACAGACCATTTTGGTGCTGAAAACATGATTACTAAAAAATGTGGACTTGAAAATAAAATATGCTGTCAGCAAGCCACGTGTAAGTAATATTGGGAAAGATTATAATACATTTGGAGCACTTAACTTTCTTCACCCAACTTTCTTCAACTGAATCAGGGTTGGCATAAGATGAGCCTCCTAAATGTCATCCCGAATTCTTTTTTTAGGAAATGCAATCTGAAATTCTCAACAATTTATTATTCTTTTTTCTGCTTAGAATGGGGAATTTTCCATACTGGGGAAAGGGATAATATTAGTTCTGAATAACCTTTCTTCTTTGAGTGACACTGAAACTCCCGGTGGCTTTCAGTGAAGCTGACAGTAACGACAAATGCAAAATCAGGACCTTGGATCTCCATCCAAAGCCTACTGAAGTCAGTAGAAGCCATCCCATTGACTTATGTGGGCTTAGGATCAGGCCCTTTGTGGTTTCCTTGCTCATTAAAACCCAGTCTGTCTACAGAGAGCACAGAGTAATTTTTCTTCTGGGAACCTGGACTTTATTGCCAGTGAATTTGGTTCTCCATTAAGAAATACGATGACTGTTGTTAGAAATGCTCTTGTTATTCAGGAGGGAGATGTTGATATTTTCTCAGTAAAGTGGTAGTTAATAATGAGATTTGCATTACAGTTGCATTCAGAAGTCCTTCCAGTTTTCTGGTATTTTGGAACTATAGGAGGCACCTAGATGTTGTAGCAATACACTTATACTGTGCTTAGCCACATTTTTATGCATTGTGGGAACTGCTCAACTCTGACTGAAACATCAATCATCCCCAACTTTACTTGGGAGAAATGTGTATATATAGATTTATTATGAAATATTCTCATACTGCAGCACCAGGCCAATCAAGCATAGAACATGAAAGAGCAGCTAAAGCTGTAACTAAGAATGTGGGGGTTTTCCTTACACTTGGCAATGTCAACACTTGGAAGCATGGGGCTAGGAAGGAAGGGATGGAGGAGGTAACTAGCCACTGCTGACCTTGCCTTTGACAAGCTGGGCTTTGACTTTGTATTGCAAGCACACCTGGTTTGTCTGGCTGGGAAATATTTCTTCATCATGTTCACCATGGACAGGCATTTGTGGTGCCAGGAGGACTATCAGCTTTTCCATTACTGAAGGATAAAGAATGCCCTCTTCACAAAGAATCGTATTACATTCGTGGGGAGCCTGTCTTAAAAGGAAGCATATTTGCTTTGGAAGAGGATCTCTGAGTTTCCTTGAGTAGTGTCAGAAAGATGCAGTCAGGGTGTTCTTGGGTTTGCTCTTACCCGTAGTTTGTTCCTGTGTCTAAAAAAAAAAAAGTCTAAGATTAATAATTTTACATTAAACTAAAAGATGTAGCAACAGAATGGAAAATAGGATCTCAGATAAATAAAAAGACTAAAAAGTGAAGGCCAGTTTGCCTAAGCATTATTAAGCACTGCAACTGAGATTACAAAAAATTTACCCTCATTGGAGAAGTTTGACTGCTCTAATCAAGGCTGCTTGATAACAGGCATGCCTTAAAGGATACACACATGCTTTTGGAGTGGAAGATCTGTCATGAAGCTCACACTTGTTGCCACCAGACAGTTCTGGTAGCAGAACATGGAGTGTTGGAGTGATCTGGTGAGTGTCCCTCTAGCTGGGAGTCATGTAGCCAGCAGTAGCACGACTAGGATGCCACAGAGGGTGGTGTATGAAATCCTTCCCTAAACCCTTAGGAAGTGATACCTCTGTTACAGAAGGTCTCCCTAATCCCTGTGTGTTAGTGATTGCTTGTGGTGGAACAGCAAGGACTCTTCATATACATATCCAGTTGCAGTTTAATCCTCTTGGTTCTTGTCATCACTAGTGTTTTGTGACACTGAGTCCTAAAAGTTATCCACCTGTTCTTTTTAAAGTATCAATTTGAAAAGTGATTTAGTTCTGTTTGACTTTGTAGTAGGAGAGCAAGGAAAAAAAAGCTTCTTAATTAACTTTCATCATACTGTGTATATTTATTTAGTCCTGTTGTTCTTTCAGATAAACAGCCCTGATCTTGTCAGTCCTTCCTAATTCAGTCATCTTTCTTGACTGATAACTTTTGCTGTCTGACTCAAGGACCTTTTATTATCTCCATATATTTTTTAGATGTGCAGGTCAGAGTGAGCTGGTATCCATGGCATTGACTTTCATGCTGGCTTTTATGCTTTATGTTATAATATTTAAAGTGTTTTGGGTTTTTTGTTCCTTTGGGAAGATTACAGTTCTTGTTTACTGTATCTGTGCTGAGCAAAATTCTTGATCTGTTGGGAGATGGTGTGACAGGTTTTCCTGCAGTGAACTCTCTTATTATTTTGCTGGATTTTATTTCTATCTATTTTTTGACAATAAGTTTTGTAATATGGTTATTTACACTTGTATTAGTTTTGCATGCCCTGATTTTTGGTAGTGGGGAGGCCACAGAGGTGGCTTCTGTGAGGAGCTGCCAGGAGCTCCCACTACGTCCAGCAGAGCCAATCCTGATGGCTCCAAAGATGAACATACTGCTGGCCAAGGCTGGGCCCATTAGAGATGGTGGTAACACCTCCATGGTCATGTATTTATGAGGAAAATCCAAGCTGAGGCACAGGTTGATTGTGGCTAGAAAAGAGTGGAGTGAGAATATGGGAGGAGAGCAACATGCAGACACCCAGGTCAGTGCAGAAGGAGGGGCAGAGGTGCTCCAGGCGCTGGAGCCGAGGTTCCTCTGTGGTGCAGACCATGGTGAGGCAGCTGTGCCCCTGCAGCCCCTGGGGCTCCATGGAGGCTGCAGAGAGCCCATGGATGAATCCATGCTGGAGCAGTGGGTGCCTGGAGGAGTCTGTGATTCAGTGGGAGTCCCAGTGAAGAGAGGGGGCCCTGCTTCCAGGCTGGAGCAGTCTGTCCTTGGAGGACTGCACCCCGTGGAGAGATCCACACTGCAGCAGTTCCTGGGAAGCTGTTACTCTTGGGATTGGAACCACGTTGGAAAAGTTCACAGAGAACTGTCCCTCGTGGGAGGGACCAACAGTGCAGCAAGGGAAAGACTCCTCTCCTTGAGCAGTGGTAGAAGCCTTGGGTGATGAACTGACCATAACCCCCATTCCCTGTCTCCTTGAGCTGCTTAGCTAGGAGGTAGAGCTGGGAAGGAGGGAAGGGTGGGGGAAAGGTGTTTTTTAAGGGCTTATTTTACTTCTCATAATCCTGCTCTGGTCTTGTTTGTAATAAATTCAGTTTATATCTCCAGTTGAGCCTGATTTGCCCATGGTGGTGTTTAGTGAGCAATCTCTCCTGGGCTTTATCTCAACTCATGAACCCTTCATTAAATTTTCTCTCCTCTGTCCTGCTGCAGAGGGGAGTGAGTGAGCAGCTCTTGTGGATGCCTGGCATCAACCCAGTGTCAATACTTTTTTTTTTTTTTTCTTTTTTTTTTTTTTTTTTTTTTTTTTTTTTTTTTTTACCAGTGTTTCTAGTCTAAGTTAAAAGCTGGACTGGATGTTGAGATGAAGAGATAGTAGTAAAGAAAAAACCACCATTCATCTTAGGTAGTATTGCCTCAAGTATTCAGGATTTTTTCATTTATTGTCAACAAATGTTTGTGCTATTCTTGGAATGCTCCATTGTGAGGTCATTTTTCTTTCAGACTTTTTTTCTGTGTGTGTAGAAGTAAGCACATGGGGTTTTTTCTCCAATCATTTCAGTAGTGTGTTTGCAACAGGCTGAGAAGCACTATCTAAATCATAAATGGAACTGGTAGCAAATAAAATTTATTAACCTGATGCTTTTTCAGAGAAATTCCTGCCACTTCCTTAAGACAACCTAAAACCTTTTATCCCAGTGCTTCCTGAGCTCAGACTGGCTCCTCAGTTGCAGTAGTGCCTGATCAGGTGCCTTTTCCCCTGAAATTCCGTTGAATTTTTGCTGAGGTGCAATATTTTAATGCCTCAAAACAACAACTAATGATATGAGCTCAGTAAAAACAGTGCTTAGCATACCAAAGCAGTTTTTCTTCTGGCCTGGAAGCATTGAAGAGAATTCAGTTCTTTGTGGCCACCTCAGATCATCGCTTTGTCCTGGTATGGAATCTGTCTCTCCATATTTTCCTACACAGTTCCCAGCAGCTGATCCTCTAGTGCTGCCCACCAGACTGTGGCTGCAGATCCCATCAAGGAGCAGACTCTAGCAAACACTTTTTTGTTAAGTTTGACTACAGTATCAACATAGCAGATGTCAAAGTAAATAACCTCAGTAAATTGTCTGCAAAGCCCAACCTGTTCCACACAAGTTACATTACTCTTACTTTATGCGTATTTTCAAAATTCTGAAATTACACTGCTGTGGCTTTTCCCAGTGAGTGGCACAAACACCTTAGCAGCCAAAGTTGACAAGTTTAAGCAATTAGCTTTGTAAGCTAAATGCTGTTCTTTTAATAAGAGTTAGAAAATATGATTCTGACTCCTGATTCTGCTCCTGCTTTCAGGCGCTTCCGTTTAAGCCACACTGTTGTTTGAGCTCCTGGCTACATTCTGAAAATGTGTGGCCACTTTCTGAGCATGTGAAGAAGCTCATCTGAGCTGCAGCTGAATCTAAAATCTTCTACTGGCAATTCTCACAATTCCTAGCAGTGCTGAGATAAGCCCATTTTGGGATCTTTGCAGTGTTTTTTTAAAATGAGGGTGTACTCCCTCCTTACTGAGAATGTTTTTGTGGATTTTAGGGTTTTCTTTTTCAGCATTGGCATTTGCCTGTTTGTCTGTCTATTCCCCTCCCTTTCTCTCCCACCCCAGTTTTCATTTTCAATTATTTTTGTTTATGTTGAACTTCTGCCTGCTCAGCTGCAGCAGAGCTCAGTTTTGGCAGCCCGCCTTGTGGTGTACAATCCTACAACTTCTGCTGCTGAGCAGCATGTTGGAAATCGCTTTGAAATAAATCCATGTTGGACCAAAAGCAGCATCTTTGTTGTTACCCCCTCAGAATAATTTGGTGCTATAATTGGAATTCTCATTTTAAGTAAATAAACATGATGTCAGATCTATAGACAGATCTGGATGCACAGTCAGTGGAAGAGGAATGTGTGCATACAACCCTCTCCCTGGAAGAGAGAGGCGTTTGCAAAGCATGCAGGGGACTTCTGATGCCTTGGGGCAAGTTAGTGCTGGAGGAGAGGATGGGTTGGAGGGTAGCCCCAAATTCCTTCTGGGCCACCTTGAGATCTTTCAAAGGAAATGTTTGCTTCAGTGCTGCTCTTCTTCATTATTATGAATGTGGCCATAAGCCTTGTGTTGTTTCCATCTTTGGAAAGCTAATACTCAGGGGCAAAAGTAGGAATCTGTGGATCCACCATGCTACTTATGCTTTACCAGTCCTTGGATGGCATGTGGGAAGGGAAATGAGCCTGTGGGCTTTCATGGTTCCCTCTTGTGTGTAGGCTGATCGCTGTGTACAGTCTAGGATTTCCATTTCAACAAGGATATGGAGGAAATTCAGAGAAAATTGACAGGAATAGTCAGAGCAAGGGAATGTCTGAGAAAACCAATTCTAGTAGAGAGAGTTTGGTAGATAAATAGAGAGAGATTTAGAAAATCATGAGTTTTGGGTAGAGAAGGATGGTTTCATGCCTTCTAGTACAAAGGCAACGTACTTCAAGTGAAACTGCTAGGAACCAGCTCCACAGCAAGGAGGAACCCTTTGCTCCACAGCAAGGAGGGTGACAGAGATGCCAAAGGCTTGTGTGGGGAGACTGAGTTAATGCAGAGGAATATACTGACACATGAAAGACACACAGAAGCATCTCAGGAATGGTTTGTGTTGAAAACGGATTGGAGCCCAGAGAGGCTTGTGCTAACAGACAGGCACATTGATTCAGTTTTTAGCTTTGTGTATCCAGTGCTCAGGACTGTTTATAAGGGCGTGGTGTGATGTGGTGGTGTCATGATGGGCACTGGCCAGATGCCAGGCACACACTAAAGCTGCTCACTCCTCCTCCCCTGTTACAGCTGGACAGAGGAGAGAAGATTTAACAAAGGGTTCATGAGTTGAGATAAGGACCAGGAGAAAACACTCCAAGGGTTCTAACTAGTGACATAAAGTGAATTCAATACTAACAGAATCAGAGCAGTATAATGACAAGTAAAATACTTGAAAAAACCCACCTTTTTCCCCCCAGCCTCTCCCTCCTTCCCACCGACAGCACAGGGGGACAGGAGCATGGGGATTTTGGTCAGAGTGGGACAGGAGCATGGAGTTTTGATCACCTGTGATTTCTCTCACTGCTCAGGGAAAGGAGTCCTTACCTTGCTGAACCGTGGTCTCCTCCCCATGGGAGACAGTTCTCTGTGAACTTCTCCAGCGTGGCTCCATCCCGTGGGCAGCAGTCCTTCCGAAACTGCTGCAGAATGGGTCCCTCTTCCATGGGGTGCAGTCCTCCAAGGACAGGATGCTGATAGTTTTTGTTGCAGATAGGACAGGGCTATGTAGACTTAGGTCTGGCCAAAAGAGCTGTTCATATCCTATTGTATGGTGTGATTCAGTAACTTGAAATTGTTTTTTTCCAGGGCTTTGGAATCTGGGCATTTTTGCTGCAGGCTGCTGCCAATTTTCCCCTGTGTCCTCATATTGGTTTTTGATTAAAAAAAAAAATCTCCTGAAACCTGGTTGCATTAAAGTCTGGTGTGTAAAAGTAGTGTTTAAATCCACTTTGTGCTTCTTTAATTGAGAAATGCCTAGGACACAGAGACTTGAAATTGCTTTTTCAAGCCAAGCATATGGTTGCTGTTTGTCTGTCACACCAGCAATGGTTCCAAGTGTTTTTGTGAATTCAATCAAATACAGTCTAGTGCAAGCCAGACAAGCAAGGGATGAGAAGGTACTGGTGAGATAAATGTGAGGTGGGGAAGACCTGCAGCACAGCTGATTTGCAATTAGCATCTTCCCACTTCCCTGTTTTCTGCCTGCAATTCCAAAAGAGGCAGAAAGACTTTGGTTTGAAAAGATGCTAAAGATGGCTGTAGAAACCTGTCAGGGCTACAGAGACATGTCTGTGGTGGCAGAGGAGGAGCAGCCTGTGCCCTGCAAGCTTCTGAGGAGGGAGCCATTTAGCACAGCTTGATGGGAATGGGGTAATGGCAGTGTTTGAGGTTAAATGGGGGAGTAAATGATGCATGAACTGCATCGCCCAAAAAATACTGTATGCAGCTGTCATGGCTGTGTCCTCAGGATCACAGCTGTTGTAACAGTGTGTAGTTATCCCTACACTGTCCCCTTTTCCTCCCCAACACTGCCCATTGCACTCCTGTTGCTCAGTGATGCAGTAGCACCTATGAAAAAAGATGAAATGGCAGAGATTGCATTTAAAACATAACTGGAAATCCTTTTGAGTCTTGCTGTGTTTTATTTGGTTGTTTCTTTTAAGAATCGCTTTTCATTTCAGTTTCTCTCTAAACATCCAAATGGGCTTGTGCGTTTCATGAAAATAATAACATTACTGAATCAGTGAGGTTTTTTTCCTCCTGATTTATCTGACAAAATTCCTTCTTCTCCTTTAAAGTGTTAGTGATTCACATCCAAACATTCCCGAGGAACTGAGAACATCAGTACTGGCATTGGAAAAAATAAACTCCAGGAAGAGACTTACTGGCTTCTTCAAACATTGAATAAACCCACAGCTTTCAGAATTTATAAGATGAGCTTTTTAGAATTGGGTTGCTTTCTGTATTGCCTCTTTTTCTGAAAGAGGGGGACTTCGGGGACCTGTTGAGCTGTTTGTCCTAGAAGGGTGTCACAGGATTTGTGCCAGACAGTTTTTCCCTGCAGCAGTCTGCAGAATTCAGTGTCTGCAAGCACAGTAGGGGTGGATACAGAGGCAATTCCTTTGCTTGTGATTTCTGAACCTCTCTCCCTGGTGGGACCTGTGTTCCCCTGACTGTTGCCCATGTGGTCACTCAGCTTCTTATTCATTGTGGTTTCTCAAAAGCTGCTGGCTTTCTGATAACAGTTCTTATACAGAATCCAAAGATCTGCAACCCCTCCATCCCACTAGAATCAACTCAAAGGGAGGCCCTTAGTCTGTGGCTTGACTTTACCTTGTGCTTGACTTTGGGCAGTGTCCTCTTACTGTTTAACCACTACTTCACAGCTGAGTGTCCCACTGCTTGGTACTCTCAGTCTAAAAGTAATCTGTTTCTGACATCACCTTAGCTGCAGTCCAAGTATGAGGATGCCTCTTTACAACTTCCAGTGCAACCCTATTGCATGGAAAACTACAGAGCCACCTCTGGTGCCTGGAATCTTGAGTGGGTGTGTTTTTGAAACAGACTTTGTGTGAGTGAAAGTCATGGAACTGGGAGAAAACAAGGTTGAAGGAGTTTTTTCTGTAACATTCCCATAAAACTGTCTAGACAAAGTAATCTTTCCAGGCATAACTTACACAGCAACCCCCCCTACCCCCCCCCCCCCAGTTTATACACCATGAATTTAAATTTTACAGTAAACTCCTGTATTACATTTTTTATTAAATTGTGGACTCTTTAAAGTGATTATCTTTGAACATTGATACTTTTCTATAACTTGATTATTTTTGTACCTAATAAAATTCTGAAGAATTTGATGTTATTTCTTAGTGCTTAAGATTGTATTGCCTAGTGTTGCCATTAAAGTAAGTTGTTTAAACTATTCAAACTCTTTATGCAAGTTTCCTCTCTTCAAAATCCTTCAAACCTAGATAAAATCCCTCTTTCCAGAAAACGTGTTGCTGCAGAAGGCACATTCTTCTGCCCCTGCCTGACTCGTTTGTGAGCCTTTCCCCTGCCCAGAGGCTAAAGACCTGTTCCTCGTTTTGGTTCTGGTGTCCAACTTTCTCCTAAAAGCAGATCTGACACTGATTTCAGGCTTGGTCTCTCAGGGTTTTGTCCAGTCTGCTCTTGGAAGCTGCTGAGGATCCAGATCATACAGCCTCTCTGACCAAACTTCTCCACTGCCTGCAGGCCATGGTGAAAAAGTCTTTCCAGATATCTGATCTGAACCTCAGTTAATTTAATCCATCCTCCATCTTCATTGCATTCTCGGTCACTACCCAGTTTGTTTCTATATTCATTTATTTGCCTTTTGTGCTGATCCCTATGTCCAGTTATTTGTGGAATTTTCCCTGCAGTCAATATTTTTAATCAATTAGATTAGCCCATCATTACAGTGCAACATCTTAAACCTAGAAAGAGCTGAATGGGAGTTGAAATGCCTGTTAGTTTAATGAGATGTAAATCAAGTACTTGACCAGAGTGTCCTTTCTTTGGATAAGCTTGTTTTGTTTGGGCATGGGATCATGTATCCTGGTTTCACTGTGGGTGGAAAAGATGATGGTGATGAAAATGAAAATGAAACAGGAGCCCAACGGGTATAAAAACGAGGGGTATGAGAGCCAAAGGCACATGTGTTTAGTTTCTCCATAAGGCTGAAGTTTTATTCAAGGACTAGAAAGATGCAGGTGGATCAGGCAGTCCATAATACAAATTCTCTACCTGAACAGGGTGACAATAAACAGGGTGACAGTTCCAGTGTAGTCCTTTGAAGAGAATTGCTTAGCATTTCAAATAATTTAATTGTCTTTAATTGTGCAGTCAAAGTGTATCAATCAAGTGTGAAAAAGGGCTCAATAAATTTAATCATGAAACACTAGATTATGGAAGGATGATAGGTTTAATTTTATCTTCTATTTCTTTTGATGACACAAAAAATCTATTGATTATGATGCTCAGGTAATTATCTATCAAAGTGATAGTTTTAATGGCACATGATTTATTGTGTTTTCTACTTGCAAAATACGTTACATGTGAGAAAAAAACCAATTTTGCTCTTTTGCAGATTTTCATTAGAAATCTACTTTTAAATGGAATCAAGAGACACTCTTGTAGAGCTGGCCTCTTACATTATCCAGGGTCAGATTTCTTGGTCATTTTAAGCACAGTTGAGAATGTACCAGCAACAACATTGTCTCTACTGTCATTTTTTTTCAGCTTTTCTAAGTATATCTGTATAGAAGTGTTTTAATGGGAGAACTTGCTTGCGATGTTTTGTCTTCAGATTTTTCTTCCTCAAGGGAAGCCTGTTAGTCTTTTAAAATGACATTACAAGTTGCTCAATAACCAGCTTGGGAGTTGGAAGAAATCTATGAAGAATGCTGGAAGGAGGAGAGACCTTTTGAGCAGCAATTTACTAGCTGTTTGTGGAATGCTGAGTTAATATAAAACTGTATTACTATTCTACCTATGCTAATAATGCATAACATTATTCTTCTGTATTGCATTTTTAGAATAAAGTATGTCAACATGTCAGTCTTCACAACATCCTATGAGAGAGATAACTATCAACATTATTCTAATCCTCGTAGTGTATTAAATGAGAATAACAACTGTGTCAAATGGAGAGCTCAACAAGAGGAAAACCAGCATGTTTCCTACTAAAAATCCTCTAGCAGGTTGTGTTGATCATCCCATACATCTTTCTCAAGCCAGTTGTTACACTATCTCTGCAAAGACAGCTCTTATCATTCTAATTTGCAGATTTCCTATTTTGATGAAAATTATAGAACGACCCATGTTATGTCCAACCTTTTGTGGAGAAGGGAGCCTAGATGAGGTTATCTAGCACACTGTCCAATCATGTCTTGGAAACCTACAGTGATGAGGCCTTTACCATGCCTCTGGGAAAGTTATTCCACTAAATGCTTGTTCACAATGTAAAAAAAAAAAAAATTCTTTCTCATATTAAAATGAATGATCTTGATAGAAGATCAAAATGTACTTCAGAATGACCCATAAATGATTATACAATAGATTGCTACATAAAAGAAATATATGTGTATGAGTCCATCTGTCTTCTCATGTGAGGAAGGAAGACAGAAACCGCTGTGCACTCACTGGAATGCAGAAGTCCCTGAGTTTTCTGGGTTGCAGCTTGGATTTTGGTTGTTCTCTCCTTTCAGGCTTCTGACCACATCCAGCCCTATTCCTGGGCTTGAATCTCAAACTTAGGAAAAGCTATTGCATTTTTGTCAAGTTCTTGGTTTTATTTAGCACCTGTCCACATGATCAAATGGAGGTTTAGTTATGTAGGCAGTGTAGTTTGGTTATGTAGGCAGTTTAGTTAAGAAGAAGATGAAAACATACTGCTCTACTGAGAAGAATGACTATTGAGTTAGTACTGTTAAAGAGACACCTCATTGACAAGGGTCTTGGTCCTGCAAGAAATTCAGCTGAACTACTGCAGAAGCGCTGTGCGAAATCCTTTTGTGGCTTGGGGAAGGTAGAAGCTTACAGTACCCTTTAAGTGATGCAACTCACAGTGCTGAGGCTTCTCCGGTGCTTTTTTGTATTCTGCATCTGTCTAGGTATGTTTGTTTCTGTGAACCATGTAAACTCTGTTATGTCATGCATAAAAGCTTTGATTGAAAGGGCTCAAATAATTAATGGCTGTATTGCCTATGCAACAACCTATCAAGCTATTGAAATTTTCCATTTTATATTACCTTACTTTAATCAATTTCTAGCAAGCACACCTAACTTATATAGGTTGAATAAGATTCACTTCAAAATTCTTTATGCATTTTTCTCTCTGTCTTGCTGACCCAGCGTGCCCCTACTGCACTACCAGCTCACAATTTCCTTTCTCAACTTGGCTCCCCCTTCCTCACTGTAACAGTGGGTTTGTTTACTCAGGCTCTTCAGCTATCAAAAATTCCCTCTTATGGCTTCTTCCCCCTCACAGCCTTTGAATAATATTTCGTCTTCAGATCTTACTTTAAAACTCGTGTTTTCTTCAGTTACAATGGTGCTTTTAATTGTAAATGGTGCTATTTAGTAAAAATTACTGCTAAATGAAAAAAATAATGATTTCATTTATTAATTCAAGGGCAAATGAGACTCCCAGGTGTGATACTGTGATTACTGTTATGATTTTGAGTGGGACTTTAGTTCTGTGTTTAATTTTTTTAAGAAACTTGTCTCTCTTCTCATTTCAGTTCCTTTAATAGTTGAATAATGATGCAATGAGTCATTTTAATGTTAATCCACTCTATCCAAGTCAGATCACAAATTTGGGAACTGTTTTACTGCAGGACATGCACTGCTGGCGATAGTCTGTAGTGCAGACTCCCAGGGATGGGATTGTTCATCCTGTGCTCTACCTGCAAAACCCCCCTTTTCTGGAGAGATGGCCAAGGCAGCAGTACATTTATTCCCTGTGTTTCCTTTGCAGTCAATCACCCTGTTGCAGGAGAAAAGAAAAAAAGGCTCATACACTTCGTAGTCTTCTGCCGTGGTTTGTGCCTCTAGGACTTTTCTCAAGACTGTGAATGGCATCAGTGTCTGTTTCTTGAATCATTTTTGGACACGTATTTCCCAGTTCATGGCCTAAGACAGATCATAGTTACTCAGGCAGAAAGACTCGGTCCTGACAAGCTATTTAAATCCATAGTACTGTATGATTTTCAAAACCATTTGGGTCTGCCTCGGTTGCAAATTTCATGTATAGTTAATTAAAAAAAAAATAGGCAAAAGACAGAAATCTTGGTGCTCCTTCACCTTTGACTTACCTTTCTGTTCTTTTCACATGTACATATACTAAGATGTCCTAAAATATGATGTCCTAAAATAAGGTTCTGTTCCCTGCTGCTCATCCAAGAGGCACTGGTGAGAGTCTGACTTTGAAATTTCGCTTTCCTTTGTTCTGTAGAGAGTGGTATGCACTAGACTAAATCAAGGCATGTTCAAAAAGGTTGTGTCTTTAGTCTGAAAGTTTAATCTCCATTTTCAGAGATTTCCTATGTGGCATGATTTGCCAGCCAGTTTTATCAACAGATTTTTTTCCCCAGAACTCTTTTACCACAGCTCTCCAAACTTAGCATGTGTTTTTTGAGAGTCTTGACAACTTTAAAGTTCCAAGTGTGAAAGTACAGATTCAATTTTCTAGAATCTTGGCTTGCTGTTTGTCTGACTTGTGTTCCTTAAAAATAACTGAATATGAAGGTTCTTAGTTCAGCCTTTTTTTTTTCTTAAGATGTTAGACTGCAAGTATTTTCTTCAGGACTCGGAGAGGATCTTTGATGATAAATCCAAATTTGGTTAATACTGCCACATGCTTGCCAGCTCTGCAAAAAGAGAGCTTATTATGCTACAGCTGCTTAACTTCCTTCAACAAGTGTTAAATGCACTCCTTTCTGTGTTACTTCAAACTTAACCTGTCTTTCATTATGGCAAATTTCAACTTCCAATTAGAAATGATACCAATTACTTTCATGAGTTTCTTAATAAAAATTGCAGTAGACAATCTAGTAAGAATTATGTGTGCCTTCATTTGACAAACTGCATAACACGCTTTTCATTTTGTATCTGCTTCTAACTTGAAAATGCCTCATCAGATAATTTCAATCTGTTTTCTCTACCAAATCACCAATTAAGAATTTTAGATAACATAGGATCTGAGGAAAAAAAACCCAAACCACGCCATGTGACAGTATCATCGTCTGTTGTTTTCCATCCTACCGGAACTTGTCTCTCTACTCCCGCGCTGAGATTTACACACGCAGCCCTTACTTGGCAGTCGGTCTCTGCAGGACTCTGAGGGAGCTCCAGTGAAGCCTTTGCCAGGGCTGCAGAGCCTCCTTCCCAGCTGCCAGCCCTGAATCCCGGGGGGTGAGCAGCAGTGCCCGAATGAGGCGCAGCTCTGCTGGTACCAAGCCTGCTCCGTGCAGAAGCGGTGGGCTCACGCAGCACCAATCCACACAGTGGCTCCAATCCTGCACGTGTTACCGTTCCTGGCACGGGTGGTCCTTGGGGTCCTCACTTCTGTGAAGCTGCTGTGCATGTTGGTACACAGTTATCACCTTTGTGTCCAGTCCCCCAAAAGTTTTGCGTGCAGGCTGCATTTGTGAGTAGCTTCACATAGTTCAACATTCTTCAGCTTCTCTAATTTCAGAAATCTATAAATAAGGCAGCTCAAGGGTAGGTAGTTGGTAATATCAGGCTGCCTGCGTAGGCCTGTGTGGCACAATGACCTGTGTGTTGCAAGCCTTATTACCATTAGATTATTTGCTGCCTAATTTTACAGAATACATTTTAGGACATATAGATATATTCTAGCTGGAATTTCACTTCTGATTATGATCTTATGCTAAGATTTAATCTGATTTAGTCTGCACATGTTGTCTTCAGTGACAACTGTTTGGGAAACTGTTATTAACCCAGAGATCCCTTTTAAAATTACATATTCCAGCTGGCTTGCAGGGAACACAAGTTGGCGAACTTGCATTTTGAACATGCTTTTTGAGATAACCAGTTCAGATCCAGTGCCAGCCGAGGGCTCTGTGGGGATGAGGAGGTGCAGTTTTCTTTGTCCATTAGAAAGCAGTCAAATTTAGAAAGCATTTATCTGTTTTGCAGCTGCATCATTAAAAATTGGTGCTCAAAATGGAAATCCTTGTTGCTTCATTACATGGACCTTGTAATGCGTGTATGTGGCAGCCATTTGAAGTAATAGGAGCAGCTGAAGGTCAGCCACTGATGCCTTAACTTTCCCCACAGAATGGATGCATTAGAGCAGTGATGGGTAAAGAAATATTCCACATGAGGAAGAGCATCAAAATGCATCTCTATAAGAGCTTGGTTTTGAGAAAGGTGATCCTGAAATATTGGCAAAGAGAGTAACCTAGGAAAAGTTTTCAGTGCTTTGAGAATCTAAAACATAAATTTCCAAGGAGAAGAGAGTTCCAGACACACAATCTTGATCAGAAAGATCACATGATATGAAGAGAATTGTAGTTGTCCAGTCAAAGTTAGTCAAGAAATGTCTGTAAAAACAACATGGCAAATTCTCTCTCCATGGCTTGCATACTAAATGCCCTCACTTTATACTTTACAGGAAGAGACAATTTCTAACACCCCCTGTGCTGGACCACCTGTGGTCTAAAATCAACATATGTGCTTTCTTCTGCTTTTCGACCATCACTATAGCAAATATATTTAACTCAGAACTTTGCAAGGGTGTTTGGACTGATGCATAAAAGTGGATGAAGATACAGCTATAATGCTGTGTAGCTGATTACTGCTGCATTTGCAGCAGAAGTAACTTAGCTTTCTTGACCCAGTAAATAGATTTGATCAACAGTTTTATATTACACAGCAAGGTACTCTTTGTGCTGAGCAAAACTATACTTTGCTGTCTATAAAGAAATTATAAATTATAAATTATAAATTATAAATTATAAATTATAAATTATAAATTTAAAGAGAGATTGGAAGCTTAAAGTGTTTAGTATTTTAAGTGTGCCGCTATGGTTATAGAAGAATCAAATAACAAATGTTGTGGCATTGTCAGCTCCTAGGAAGTTGCTCCATCGAATTACTGGTATGTAACTTCCCTGATAGCTGAGAGCCTCTGTCATCATGTCTGGGACACATTCCTCTTTCTGTGGCCTCTGTTAATAGGATGACTAAGGGGAGAAAGAGCACAACATAGGTTTCCCTAGTTCTGCTGATTCCTACCTGCTGGTAGAAGTCAGAGCCGTATCCATGGTAGTCCAGCATATGTTGGGAGGCTGCATCCAGGCACAGTCAGGCCATTACTGGATGGGTGCCCAGGTGGCCAAGGGCCAGCACTGGTCCCTCACCCCTTGACAGAGTGGCTCTGAGTCACTTTGCAGTAATTACAGCAGAGGACCTATACCTGTGGTACTGAGATCGAGGTGATTGTGTCGATACTTCTGTGAATGAGTGCACAGACACCTCAGCTGGACACTGATACAATTAATAAGTGTTATGGCTTTGCTCCAAGTAGCTAGATCCTGAAATACTTCACCTCTTTTAATTGCTGAAAGGGAAGGTCGAGCCGAGGATTGTGAAAATCTAGAAAAGAGAAGAAAGGTGACAGCTCCCAGTGGAGAGAGAAGATTCTGCATGCTTGTGTCTCTGTGTGTTATTTGGCTGTTTGTACGTACACAAATGCCAGTGAAGTGATGCATGCTTAAACACTGTCATGTCAGCCACAGTTTTATGGGAAGTAGTGCCTTTGTTTTCAGTGTATTTTGAGGCTAGCAGTACAACATGCATGTGAAGTCCAATGCATTACCCCAGAACAAAGAGAGGAGACCACTGTATGTACAGTTCAGATGGTTAACACAATTGGAAGTAAACACAAAATGTGTGTCCTCATTTTGGGTATAGGCACGGAAAAATACTACAGAAATGGAAAGTGGATGGTCAGAAATAACTGGATCAATTTTATAGGAAAAGGAGATTGCCCTTCTCATTTCCCTGTGTGTAGAAAAAATTAACATTGGAGGAGAATGTAATTTGGTGCCATCATAGAAATAAGCATCTGCCTGTCCACTGTGAGTTGTTTGTCTTTAAGAAACCTATTGTTTGCTGGAACTGATGTGTCTTTAAAGAAATTTCTCTCAGTGCTGGTCTCAGAGTCATGAAGATGTTTTATAATATTGTTATTCCTCTTTCTCTCTCTACTGGTCTCACCCTAGCTGTAGTCCCAGCACTTCCATAAAGATGTGCTACAGGACAGCTGTAACAAAAGAAGCTTTTTTAATACTTTCATTTGCTGTTATATGAAAATGAGGTAGACACAAGCTGGTGACAGCACTTAAAATCTAGTGCAGATGTCTTTTCTTGTATAAACCAGTCATGTGAACAAATGTTGGATGTTACTTCCACTATAGAAGATATGGAAGTACCAGTGTAGCATTTGTAAACCTGGTTTCAAAATAAAGACATTATTTTCTTAGACCCACCCTTTTTTGCTCTAATCTTGTAATAGCTGGATGATTTATGGAGAAAATATCATTTGGCTTTTATGTTGTGAGCAACAGAAGAATGATTGCTTCTAAAGTGTTGCTGTTTAGTGAGATATTAATGGAGAGATAATCCATTTACATTTTTACAGCGGAAGTTTTGTAATGCTTTTGGGATTCATTTAATCTTTGCATTTCTGAAATAGCCTCTATTGAAATACAGCTGAAGTAATGTGCTGTGGAAGAATAAAATAGTTTGTCAAAAAGAAAAAAAAATGAGGTTCCATACAAAATCCTACTGTTGAAATAATCAGTAATTTATTAATTTATTAATAATAGGTGTTTTTTAAATACTTCTAAAATATTTTTTCATAAGCTTGTAACGTGGACCAGAATTGTGAATTCCACATGCTATATTTTCAGTAAGGATTGTGAATGCCTTTATGGGTTTTGTTGATCTGAAGCAGATAGTGAGATGAATAAATGTGGGTGACACATTAGTTTTTATTAATCTTCTCAAGAGCAGTTGTTTTCCTGTGGTGCCCCATCCCACTGAAATTCTCTTCTAGGTGATCAGTATTTTGATCTGCTTGTGTCACAGTCCAGCTGGGAAAAGCACCAAGACTGCCATTATTCTGTGCTATAAGGGCTGTATAATTGCAGTATAGAGCAGTTTTCATTTACTAATGAGTATTATGTTACTCTACTGTCTTGGCATTTTAGGAACTAGACAGTGATTATTTTGAGCTGCAGACAGTGCCCTGCTTATCTGTTTTCTGCTGCTTAGGTAACCTTTGCAGAAGAATTGGAGCAGGGAACAAGGGAATAAAGGTGGACTGACAGTGTACATCTGGTCATCTTTGGTAGTTGGCGATGTTGTACTTCAGAAAAAAAACTTCCACATGCAACCAAAAAATACAACACAGCTGACAAAATGCTTGGATTCTTCAGCACTAATAAGGAAAGAACCTGGGGCAGGAAAAACAAAGCTGCCTGTGTGAGAGAATTTATCCCTTAGTAAAGCCTTGCTACATTCTGTTTCTTTCAGATCCTTTTGAGGATGGAAACATTTTAAATTACAATAACTTGACTCACATTGCCAGCACTGCACTTAGCATTGCCATATATTGTATTTGCTTAATTGGCCGTTGGTTTGCCTACCCTGTTTGTGTGTACAGAGATGTCTGTGTAAGTTGTGTAAATTGCAAACAAAAGCAGGTGATTCCTTGACTTCCTTTTTAGTATTCTGCTCCAGTACCTGTAAGAATCGGACAAATGACATGATGTTCTGTGGCATTATACATGATGTAGCTGTGTGTGAACACTCAGCCCCACAGCTCAGGGAGCTCTCATGGCCTCTTGTTGAGTGATCAGTTAGTGAACAGAGGACACGTGCTGGAATTACCCTTTGCACACGTGGCTGTACAGCTCGGGATTCTGGGTGGCTCCTCCAACAGCACATACTTCTGAAATGTAGCAGAGGTGGAAAAAAACCCGCTATTCAAGTCTGCTTCTTTTTCTTTAACAGAATCCATGAAGAACTGGGGTCGCACACCTCCCTGTCAGAAAAGAGTACTTAAAGCCAAAGGAGGCCTGCAGGTTTTCTTCTTTCTAAATAAAAACAGATCTTGTATGGCCCATTTTTCTTAAAAGCTGTTACAGACAGTGGCAAATCACTGAAGTTCCTGCATCCTATATCAAGCCACTATAAGGAAAGGGGCAATGGAAATGGAAAGAGCAACTACGTTTTTTTAAAAAAGCTTAATGGAGGGAAAATATATCTTTCTCAAATCTGAATACTATCTGAAAGATGTTTTGGTATAACCTGTTAAGTCAGTAGTTTCAGTGAGTGAAATTTTGTTGTCTGGGCTGTGGATGGAGATCAGACAAGGATCACAGGATGGTGAGTTTGGATGTAAAGCATGAAACACACCCTTTCTGAGCAACTGCATGCAAGATGGACAGTGCTCTTTAGCCTCCTGACCCAATCCAAAAAGCTTTTCTAATGAGGAAACATAGCTGCCAACATGTGACTGAATACCTTGGTTTGCTCTGCTTGTGCATGTGGCTTTTGCTTTACCTACTAAAGTGTCTTTATCTCAACCCATGAGTTTTCTCACTTTTACCCTTCTGATTCCTTCCCCCACTCTGTCAGGGCAGTGAGGGAGTGGCTGTGTGGAGCTTAGTTGCTGGCTGTGGATAAACCACAACAACTTGCAACCTTCAAATATAAAGTCCCTGGCTAATTTCAGGGTGAATTCTGGAGGGGAGATACGTCCCTGAAACGCATCATTCATTTTTTGTACTTAATACTTGTTCAGAAATGGTGCTAAAACTATGATCCTCAATGCTTAAACAAATCTTGTGAATTGCAAAAATGATTCCTGCACAAATGGGTTATGGAAAAGCTATACAGAGTTAGAGATGAGTCTTTAGAAGTTACCTAGTTTTCTGTGGGGAAATTTACTGGCAATTTACACTTTTATGAGTGACTTTTTTAAATAGGAGTTTTCTTAATTTGAAGATCAGATTTCAAGTCAAGGTCATTTTACTAAAAAGTGACTTTTAGATGGAGAAATAGTATATTATAGAAAAAAATTAGATTGATTTATAAAACAAATGAGGCTTAGCTGAGGTTGCTCTTGCAATTAACTGTAGATTCCACAATTCAGGATTGTGCTTTTCAGAAAAGCAATTACCCTGTCATTAAGACAAATTCTGAATCCAAAAATTTGCTCTTTTCATCCTGAATTTCTCTGTTGAGCCCCTGTTCAAAGAGAACCTTCAAATGTGAGCTGTATTTAAGCAAGTGTAACCAGTAAAGTAAGTTAACCTGAAATGACTCCAGGGGGAATGGTAAAAGCAATTGTAGCAGTCTCTATATAAAATAAACCAAAAAGAAGAAAAAGATATAACTTTCTACAGGGAGATCAATAATGAGCAGGACTCATGTTTTCCAAAGACCTTGGGAACCAGCCTGTAACTTAACTTGTTAAATGCTGCTGACACTGAAAAGACCGATTTCTTTTTTCCCCAGAAGGCTGAAGGGCAGCAGACCTCTGACAATTAAGACCTTTAAAAAAAGTCAGTTTTGACATCCAAACATCCAAACCAAAGACGTGCAGGGAAAATGTTAATTAATGTTGAAAGTCCTGTTATTAAATCCTTCACTTCTGGCCCTTGATGTTAGAGACATTTCAGTTTATGCCTTTGGTCAACTGAAGAAGATACATTTCCCCTTCTCTGGGTCTGGTATCTTACATTCCCAATGAGCACATGTGATTTTTTTTTTCTGTGCTCTGAGTGTGCCATGCAATATTGTTCCTTGGAAAAAAACTGTGAGGAAGAAAAGACTGTGAAGATGTGGTGTCCTGGAAATGGGAACTGTGGTCAGCTCCTGATCTTTAACAGAGGTTTGCTGTACAGCAACAAAAATAAAATGTTTGGTAGAGTGTTTTCATTGGAGATAATGCTTTCAGTTTGCTGGATCAATCTGTGATGGCAAACTGGTGAAACTGCTGACCTAAAAGAAACTAACAGCATCTATCCAGGTCTTTTTGGTCCTTCACAGATTTGGTACAGGTAAGAAGTTTGCATCTCATTAGTGCTTCACATCGGTTCTTGAGGGTAAAAGTGCTTTTTGGTCTATTTGGTCCCCTTTTTTTCCTCAAAATGTTTACTGGTAGCTTGAGCACATTACCTAAAACTGAGATGCTTGTTTTCTGTTTTAAACTGTGCCTTCCTCCCATTCTGCTTTGGGCTTGGGGAAGGTTTTTATCCTCTTCCTCTCCCTCTCTCTTCCCCTGGCTGGCATAGAAAAGAAGCTGGTGAGTGGAGGAAAACTGCAGTGTTACAGCCAGGCTTTTCTTGCATCTCTATTCTCTATTCCCCCAGAAGATAAGGAAACAGTTTGACTATATTTGATGTGAACACCTTTTTTGAAAGAAGTGCTTTAACAAACCATTGAAGAAAACTTGAGTTTGCTGATGATCATTAGAAATGTTTACTAGCCTTAAAACTGCATGAGCTTGTAGGGAATTGTGGTGCTTTCTGATGAGTGTATTTTATTAACAAGATGCTTCATATTTTAATGGGCCGTTACTCTCAGGCATTTGAGGTGCTATTATGCTAGTTACTCAATTTTATGAAGTTAAACAATAAACATTAAAAGTAAAACCTCAGGAAAATTGCCAGAGTATAAAATAGATCTGTCCCTCGGTAGTTTTAATTTACTTCCATTTTCAAAATGTTTTTCTTTTAGTTTACTAACATATATTCTACTATTTTGAGCAAGGAAAGACAGGCTTTAATCTAGGCCTATAGGTATGGAGACACAGAAGGGAGTGATATATTTTCTCCAGAGGATGGCAAGCTTTGTTTTCAGTTAACCAAAGCATTTCCAATATGAAGTCTGTCAGTGGTTCTGCACTTGAAATCTTTGTGATTAAACCATAGTGGAGTTGAACCTGGAAATCAGGTCAGTAAGAAATCCTGAATGGTTAAATTAGAGCAAATAGATAATTGGCATATGTCTAGCTTTAATGTTTTCTACATTACAGTACTGGCATCTTTTTGTGTTTGTGAACAATAAAATTGCTTAGCTTTCACATGCATGAATCTGAGAGATTCAGTGTTTTGTTTGGGCAGAGATGTGAAAGTAAATACACAGCCCAAGGGGCAAATTATGCCCATTAATTCCTTCTATTTTCACCTGGTGTGTGAACATGTGATCAAGTTTCACATGTTACCATCAGAAAATCCTATGCTGCCTGATTAGTGTGAGTCTATCAAAGGTGTAGGAAGGTGCAGTTGTTTCTCAGGAAGGAACAAGACCTCGCTTCTCCAAGATGCATTGTAAATCATGTGGGCAATGAGAGAAGGCAGGCTCCATGTTATGATAAACCCAAAATTTCTAGTGGGGAATCTCTCCTGCTCTGCAGAACCATTACTTACTACTCAAGTTATTAGCCCGGGGCACAAAAGGCTCAGTTTTGTGGCACACATGGCTTTTCATCTGCCCAGACAGCTGGGCTGATTTCACCCTTGGACCTGTTCTACAGGAGGCCTTAAAAAGCATTAAGAGCAGTAGGGTTTGGGCTCTGCTGTTGAATAAGTGCACTCTTCCCAGTTGCTAGTTTGCTGAAGACACAGTGCAAGTATGTGATAAACAAAGCTTCACTCTGGTGCTTCCAAAGCAAAGAGCGAGTGTGTTCGTTGTCATGTCTTGACTGTTTATAAAAGTTATTGCTATGTATACTTTTCATTTTAAAATGATGTTTTCATAATATTGAAACAACCTTGAAGAAAGGGTTACTTGGTTTCCTTGAAGAGGAGCAGTAACCTTCCCTGTGGTCAGCAGCGTTTCTGTTCCCCAGTCCGGCTGTTCAGGAGTGGGAGCAATGCAATGAACTGAGTATACAAGCACCTCTCTGTGACTTGTGGCTCTGGAGACAGAAGCACCACCCCAAACAGTGGACAATTTCTGATCACCCCGGGGCTAATGCCAACACTTGCCAGGGACTGCTGTGCAAAGCAGAGACAGCTCAGGTCTCCAAGGGCTTGTTAACACCCAGCACCACCTGGGACAGACGAGTTGGCCCTGCAAGCAGGGAAGTTGCATTCAGCAGTATTGTTTCTGAGTGAATAAATCCATCTGGGCCTGAAAAGCTGATGTGGGGCCAGCTCTGATGTCTCTCCATCTGTGGCACAGTTTCTTATGGCCCCACTTCTTGGGATCCCTTGATTTCAACTGTACCATCTGCCTCCTCAGTTTTGGGACTGAGAAAATTGATAATGGCTGTGTCTGCTTCTATGACCCAGTTTGGATGTCTCTGCAGCCCAGATTAGTTGATCTCATGGCTCAAGATCTTCTTCAATGCACAAATGTCCTATATTTGTTTGTGTCTTGTGGTTCTGACTTGGCACATTTAGTAGAGATGGTTTTTATTTTCTGTGGGAGAACAGCAGCATCCCAATATCTCTAGGCCCTCAACCCTCAAGCTGAAACTTGTTGAGTAGGGTAAGGATGAGGAGAAAGATCCTGGCTGAGTGGAAGGGAAAAGCCAGCATAGAAACTGGAAAGTGATACAGACAATTCCTGTGATCTATAGTTGAGATGATCATCAGGAAAAACTACAAGCCAGTGGTTCAGAACAGTTTGGAGCAGTAATGGGAGAAGCTGCATTAGAGTTAAATCCTTCAGTACACTTGCTGCAGAGTTTTTCATCACTGGATGAAAAAGGATGTATTTTAGTAAAGCAATCTTAGATGTGACAAAAAAAACCCACAAAAAAACCCAAAAAAACCCAAACAAACACAAAACACAAAACAACCCCACAAAAAAACCAAAACAAAACAAAAAAAAAACCACACCACCACACAAACCCAACAAAAAAACCCACAACAACAAATACAAATCATGCCTAAAATAGGAAAGGTAGCGGAGCTTGTGAACACTTCCCAATTCTTTGGACTTGTTCTTGGGTTGATGGTTTTTTTCCTTCTTTTGTTTTTCTTACTCTCCTGCATCAGGCAGTGCTTGGGATCATCACCTTGTTGTCACATTTGCTTGGGGAAACAAATCTGTCACAGCAGTTTCCTGTCAATACCCTGTCTTGAGTTAGCAGCATGTATCTAGCTCCAGCACTGTAGGATGATGTAGCTTTTGCTGATAGAAACCCACTCTTTTCATTATCTATTGAAGAATGAACCACACACAGGCATTACCCAGATTTGGAAACCAAGTGTGCTGTCAGAATATGTAGCAATTCTTTGAAGTCACAGTTTCAGTCTATGTATAGAGTTTATAACCTCAGATTTCTGTGGAGCATAAAGTTATGCACATTCAGAACAAATTCTCTGATGTTTTGTGGTTTTTCAACCCAACTTTTTATTTTTTAGCATTTATATATAAAACAACTTATATGGTATTAATATTTCCAGTGTAGTGCTGTACCTATATGTACAAGGATCCCCACAGAGAGCTGGCAGTATCTTTACTTTTCTCTCATCTGCTTCTTCATTCTCATTAGGAGTTTACATTGCCTGGTCTATTACTGATCGTGTCAGAGAGGCCAGTGGTTTGAGGAGACTGATATGTAAGAACTGTTGAGTGGTATCAGTACCAGTTTGCAGAAATGTATTCCTGTAAGAGGACTTGAAAATGGAGTTGAATCAATCTACAAGGTGAGATGGTAGCATTGTTTGTAAAGTTATGTGTCCTAAGAACAGATACTTAAATAGCAATGATAAGCACTAAGCAAATAAATGTTTGTCTAATCAATTAAGGAAAATCACTGCACAGCTATAGTGTGCAAATGGTGAATGTTTCCTTGGAAATAGCTTCACTAAGAGTTATATCTAAGGTTAGAAATTATAGCTCTGCTTTCACCAAGATATGGAAAACAGAGATTCTGTAATAAATCCCCAAGTAAGTAGGTCATGTGAGAGGACAGAAACCAAAAAGAATAATGCATGTTCATCTACATATGTGGGTCCACATAACTCTTGCTGGTTGTTTTTCTGACACCAAGTTGGGCAGGAGTATTGATCTTCTAGAGGGTAAGAAGGCTCTGCAGAGGGCCCTGGACAGGCTGGATTGATGGGCCAAGGCCAACAGTATGAAGTTTTACAAGGCCAAGTGCAGGGTCCTACACTTGTGTCACAAGAACCCCATGCAAGCCCAGAGGTTTGGGTCAGAGTGGCTGGAAGACTGCCCAGTGGAAAAGGACCTGGAGATATTCATCAACAGCCAGCTGAATTGGAGCCAGCTGTGCCCAGATGGCCAAGAAGGCCCAGGGCATCCTGGCCTGTATCAGCAGTGGTATGGCCAGCAGGAGCAGGGCAGGGATTGTCGCCCTGTGCTCAGCACTGGTGAGGCTGCACCTCGAGTGCTGTGTCCAGTTCTGAGCCCCTCACTACAAGAAGGACATTGAGGTGCCAGAGTGTGTTCAGAGAAGGGCAGTGGAGCTGCTGAAGGGTCTGGAGCTCGAGTCCTGTGAGGAGCACGTGAGGGAGCTGGAGGTGTTTAATCTGGAGAAAAGGAGCCCAAGGGGAGACCTTGCTTCCTACAATTACCTGAAAGGAGGTTACAGTGAGTTGTGTATCAAGCTCTTCTCCCAGGTAATAAATGACAGAACAACAGGAAATGGCTTCAAATTGCACCAGGATTTAGATTGGATTTAGGAAAAAATTTTCACAGACAGGTTTGTAAAGCATTGGAACAGACTTCCCAGGAAAATGCTGGAGTCACCATCCCTGCAAGTGTTCAAAAGACATGTAGACATGGCACTTAGGGATATGGTTTAGTGCTGGACTTGACAAAGCTAGCTTAGGGGCTGGACTAAATGATCTTGGAGATCTTTTCCAACCTAAACAATTCTATTATTTTCTATTATTCTATATAGGAATTAATGTGGTTGCTACTTTTTAATAGTCACTATCTACATTGAACCATTCAGCTCAGTTTTGTATCATGTGAAAAATTCCTCCTGAAATAAAATGACCATCTGCAATTTAGCTGGAAATTTAGGCTTTTTAATGCAAAAGATCAATAAGAGCATTCTAAAGAGCAGTCTAATTTGTATTATTTTTTAAAAGAGGTGTCTTTTTAGGCCAACAAATGGGCTGAACGGAGAATGAGTAAACTGGGCACATCAGCAGGTCTGAACCAATAGGCTCAAAGGTTTCATGGACCACATCAAAACAGACAGGTAGCAATAGCTATGAAAGAGGCTCTGTGCCACATTAAAGATCATCGGTGGGCCAGTATAGTGGAATGTGAAGGATTCCTTGGGAATCAGACTCTCTCAGGCAAGACAATTCAGGAAGCGGCCCGAATGCCATATTGAGCACAGCCAGCACAAATTTCCCCCTTCCTTAGAAGTGCCAATTTCCCCCTTCCTCACAAACTCCATCCAGAACTCAGTTTGGAAGCAGTTCTGCTGGCCTGGGGAACCATGAGTAACTGAGCTGGTTCAGCACTCTTGCTGAAGACTGGGTCAGTACACAGATGAACCAAAAAAAGTCATAGTCCCACTGTCAAGCTCTTGACTGATGTATCTTGTCCTGTTTCTATAGTATGATCAATGCTTTAAAAAGTGAGTTTGGGGTATTTGGCATGACCCTTTCCCTTGTTTGGCATGACACTCTGCAGTAGAGTGAGCAGTTGCCTGGAACACCAGCTAACAGTCATTAACTTAAAACAAATAGGATGCTGTCCTCTGTGACGAGCAGACCCACTAAAATGACCTGGCAGTTCTTCCCAGCAGACTGAACACTGCTTTTCCAAGGAGACTCATTCCAGGATGCTTCTGTTTGTTTCAGAAATGCGTGGTTGCACAAGCAATACCCAGAGTAGATGCAGTCCAGGAATATCTTGGCCAATGCCCTAGCTGACATGAGACCGTCTTTTGTTTCAGTATCCTTTAGTTTGTACCTTTCTGTTCTTAACATGTACAAATCCATTTGTAAGGATTATGTTACCAGTACCCCTGTTGAGGAGTGATTGACTACGCATAAAACAATGATGCCTGAAGAGCAACCAAGAGCAGGGCCCCATTTGTGATAGTAATTGCTGAAAGAAGGAGGTCTGCCTGAAAAAGTAGTCTGAAGACGAAGCAACTGAGAAGTAGACGAATTCTAAAATTATTTAAAACACTGAAGCAGAATGAAGCTGAGGTGAAGCAAGCAGAGTGAAGAGCCAGGAGTCAGCAAGTTCAAGGAAAGATGGTACAGGCAGAACTGTAGGAAATTTTCTGAATTCCCCAAGGGTCCTGGTTTAGCTTCTTCTGCAGCAGTTTCTCTTGGAGCCAGTCCTTGGCTCCATTCTCCTTTCCCTGCAGCGAATCTTGATATGTCATATCAGTCTCAGCTTTCTGCAGAATTTACTGCTATAGGATTTTACACTGTCTCTTACAGTGCAGTATGCACTCACTCAGCTACTTTTTCAACTCTTTCCCCTGGCCCAGCTTGATACTGAGCTGTCTGGAAACAGCAGCACTTTCCTCACCAGTGGATTTTAATTAGAATCATAATAAAACAGAACATTCTGACTTCAAAGGGACCTGTCAGGATTGATTGAGTCTAGCTGCGACGACACCCCAAGAACTACACAATGTGCCCAAGGGTACTGTCCAAACATTCCTTGAACTCTGTCAGGCTTGGTGCTGTCATCACTTCCCTGGGAAGTCCATTCCAGTGATCAGCCACTCTCTGGGTGACAAACCTTATCCTGACAGACAACCTAAAACTTCCCTGAGACAACTTCAGGCCATTCCCTTAGGTCCTGCCACTGGTCACCGCAGAGAAGAGATCAGTGTCTGCCCCTCCTCTACCACTCACAAGGAAGTTGCAGACTGTGATGGGGTCTCCCCTCCATCTCCTCTTCTCCAAGCTGAACAGATGAAGTATCCTCAGCTCCTCATACAGCTTCCCCTCGAGACCCTTCACCATCCTTGTAGCCCTCTTTTGGACGGTCCCTAAAAGCTTAGTGACTTTCTTAGACTGTGGCACCCAACACTGCCCCCAGCACTGGAGGTGAGGCTGCCCCAGCTCAGAGCAGAGGGGACAATCTCTCCCTTGCCCTGTTGGCCGTGCTGTGCCTGATGTACCCAGGACAGAGTTGGTCCTCCTGGCTGCCAGTTGCAGTGAATTTAGTTTGAATGAGGTGAGTGCTGTAGAGGTAGCACAGCTGTGGGGAGGTGAGCTGTAGTCTTTGTTGTGCAGTCAGTGGTACCATCCTCTAGTAGCAGGATTGGTGGGAAAGATACCTGAAAAGATAACACAAATGTTGAATAGGCTGCAGGAGGAGACTGGCATTTAGCAAAATGTCTTTCTTTGAAGACTGACAAATTAATAAATTATAGAATCAAAACTGGAACCCTGCAGTGTAACTTTAGAGTTGGTGACAGGAGCAGATCAGCACTTTAACACTTTGCCTGAAGCGAGTGAAAAAACCTGTTGTGAGTTAAAATGAGAAATGTTCGGGCCATAATTGCCTGGTGCAAATTTCTTATTTCCAGTAAACTGTAAACAGCCTTCAGACGAGTGGCCCAGTGTTCAAGACTGCTAAGTATCGGAAGTTGTGTGCATAAAGTTGTATTGAGAACATAACATGAAACAAAGTAGCAGGACAGATGTCACGAGAATGAATGTACAAAAAGAACAGTCCTCTCTCTTTGGAAGCCCACTCAGAAATATTTAGAGCTGCTTTTGAAGCAAAATATCAAGTAATTTTATTACATGCAAAAAGAGAGCATTTGGTTTTGAAGCCTTTGACACAGCCAGGGCCAGGGATGCCATTTGTGGCACTGAAGTAGTCCTGAGTTTTAATGTCAGCCTGTCTGTCTCAGTGTGATATTACTGACCTGCCCTGTCTTGTGAGGATTAATTACTTAGTTTGCACTGGCATTTTGAAGACATAAAGCACATCGCATGTCACATAGGGTCTGTATTAAATGATTCAAGAAACCTCTAAGCACTTGTTTGGGTTTGTTTTCTTTTAAGTTGTCTGGCAGCACCTTTAAAATCTAGCAATGAATACAGGGTAAGTTTGTTTCAGGCTGAAAGGAGGAGCAGGGTTTGAGATGTGTTCAGTTCACTCAAGCCATTTTAGTTTCCTATATCTCTAAGTCAAAAATTGATTTAGAATATGTTAGAATTGATGAAGTTTGTGAACAGACATTTGAAATGCTCTTTGGGTGACTCTGTCCTTAATGCCATAAGCTCCTCAAGAAAAGCTTATCTTAACATGCAAACTTCAAACCTTGATACTTTATATATACTTACACGTTTTTTGCATTTCATCATTTGGCAGAAAAAACAAACTATTCCTCCCAGCATTTTGAGGGGCTGTCATGCTTCTCAGTTGATTATCTGGGAGCTTCTATTGCCTTCCAGGGACAGAGAAGAATCAAAGCAAATAGCTAAACAAAGCCCCTGAATGTTATGAGGGCTATAGAATCTGTCCTAAAGATTAACATGAACCAAAATCTGAAAAAAAAAAAAAAAGGAGTGCAGGTTCCAAAGTTTGCAGAAGAGTAAAAGAATTACTGGACTGGCCTGACTCTTAATGATCAGTTTCTGCACCTCTGAATTGGCTGAATCATCTTGGTGAAATTACAAAAACCCACACTGGACAAGCAAAGCGTCTCCCTAAACCTTGCTGACAGTAACTGATGTAGCTGAATACCAGCAGCACTACACTGAGAGACTGCCTTTGTTTCTTTGTTGAGATGATTGACCTGAGGTCAGTGGGTAAGTTCTTTCCAGCAGTCAGTCATGTGAGTGTTAGTCTAGTGTCCTAGGTTTGAGTGGAGCATTTTTTTTCCAGATCAGAGCATTTCCAGTAAATGAGATATTTTGAGGTAAGCTCTTTCCCATGGGGATAGTTGGTCCAATCTGTTCTTTCCATCTCTTGGATAGTCCCAGCCATTTATACTTGTTCACTTTGGGCTCTGATGAAGTAAATTCTCTCTGCAGTGACCTTTGCTTCAAGTGTGCAGGAAATGGCCCAGTCTGATCATCTTCCCCTCTATGCATGAGACGACTTTTCCGTTCTGTCTTTTTTGTATTGAAGATACTTAACACATACAGCAAAAAAAGATTTCAGATTACACCTAAGCTCCTGCTGTAGATTTCATGATGCTCAGTAAGTAAGTGGTGTTTGTTCTAGGCTGATGTTTGTATGTCTGGGTGTATGTATGAACATATGTACGAACAGTTATAACATTCCACTGGCATATTTGTAATGTTTTCCTCCATTTAGAATCATTCCAGTGAGAGTCCGAGACCAAATATGTGGTCCTTGTCAAATAGATACTGTTCTGTGTCAATGTCACTAGCCAAATCTAAAGAGAGATCAGGTAGAGGTAAGCTTAGGTTTTATTTACAGTGGTATTTTATCCCTGTTGCTTTTGCAAAAACTCCATTCTTCTCTCCACAAGTTCTTTCAACTCTTCCATAAATCACCTTCTCTACCTAAAGCAGAGGTATTTCAAATGAAAGATTTTGGATCTACTTTTGACTGTTTTTTCCCTTGGGGCATAGGTAAAGCCCCAATCTGATGTTACTACCATTAAAGTATCACAAAACCAGGTGACCTGGCATACAAGTAGAGGAAAATCTAGGCAAAGCAAGTTTTTTAGTGTTCTTGTGCTCTTAGAAGTGAAGATGCTTTGATGCTCTAGTGTACAACACACAGTTTCCATGTATCCAATACAACAGTTGTTAACATATTGTTATTTCTTCTTTGCTCTTCTGAATGATGGTACTGAGGATAGTTCTGTGCTTACTTGATTACCCACCTATGGTACAGCCAACAGGCAAGACCATTTTGTGAAGTGCAAATATTTAAGCTGTATTTCACAATTTTGCTTGTTCACAAACCCTATTCTTTGCAGGCTTTTTACTTCTGCTTTCTGAGTGACACTTCTGTCACATTTTTGGACTAGTATAATAGTGGTTGACATTTTTATATCCTGGAGGCCTACAGAGAATTTTAGTACCTGTAGGAAAAGTTGCAAATCTGGCAATGTATATTTAGGTGGGAGTAAGTCATTCTATGTCACCCTTGATTGAAGTGTTTTGAATGCCTGTTGGAAAGACCCCCTTTTTCCCTTTGGATGTACCTTCCCCTCAGCAGCTGTTCTGGCATAATAGAAAAAATATAGTTGCTAAGAGGAATCCTCTCTTCTCCTTTCCACTGAACTGATGTGACATGATATTCAGTCAAAATAAATGCCAATGGCAAAATAAATCTTTCAGGAAAAGCTGAAGCACCTTCATGAATCTGGGAAGTGGTGGCTCTGCAGTGGTTGGGTGGAAAACTGGCAAAGCAGCTGTCATTGTTTCCAACAGGGGGTTCAGTGGGAGAGCCAAGCAGTGAGAGGGGAACGTGTGCGAGTGCCTCCCGTGAAGCTGGGCATGGCCCACAGTGATGTCTGATGAGAGGAAGGTGTGAAGGAGATGGGTTGCTTCTTCCCTGGGATTAATTCCTTTTTACTTGTCTTTGTGACTGCCCAGATTTCTGCTGGCTGGAGGAGGTCAGGAGACTTCTTCCTTTGTCTGGGTTAATTTTGCAGACGAAGCTAGAGGGCTGCAGGGTCTGGCGTGGGCTTGTGCAGCAGAAATAGGTGCCTCAGTCAGACTCTGTGTGTGTTTATTAATAATGATTTGAGGGAACATGGAAATGCGAACAAACAGATGCACAGATCTCTGAATTTTGCACTGCAGTAGCAGTGAGGGAGTCCTGCATAATAATGGAATGGCAGAATCTCTGTAGCCCCAAACTGGCTGCTAATTGCTACTCTTTCCCCTCAGCTCTCTGTGCTACTTTGGGTGGCATCACTTCTGCTAAGCTTCAGTTAACTCATCTGTAAAATCAGGATAATCAGATTTGCCTACCTTATGGAGATTAATTTATTAAGTTTATATTACAAAGTGGTGTGAAGGCATAAAATGTTATGGAAATGTTGAGTGGTAGCCATGTTATATTAATTTTGTTTATTGAGTCCCATCACACATAATGTCAATGCGCTTCTGCAAATTATGGCAGCACAAGCTAATCAAAATGTAGGCTGTTCTAATGCTGTTTTTATTTTGCAATACTCTTGCTAGTTTTCCAAATCAATAGGAGTTGGGTAAATAAATAAATGGCCTGTCTTTTGTTTAGCAGCACAGGCCATTTCGAAGTGTGCCCTGGAATATGGCTGGGAGCTTTTCCTCTTTTCTACTTTCTGTATTCTGATCATCTCACAGCTTTAGTTCCTCTCTCTTATTTTTCCTGTGCTTTTTTAGAAGTGATTCTGCTGAACTTAAATCTCTTTGACCCTTGATTTTGAATTGCTGGGTCTAACGCTATCACTTTCATTGATTTTGATTTGAATTTCACTGCATCTTGCCATCCTGGTAGGTATGAGCTCAGTACTAAATGCTGATGTGTGTAAACCCTATGGGGTAAAAAAAGAAGCCCTTCTAGTTCATCTACCAGGGGATAGAGTGATTGAGTGTACAGTACTGAAAGTTTTGCTCTGCCTTTTGCTATTGTGAACAAATGTGTTTTCTCAAAACCACAGCTAGGAAAGGAGGCAATACTTGGCAAAGAAGCTTCCATTAAAAGCACTTGCTGGAAATGTCTGCACAGTGTTCCTGAAAAATACGTTTCAGGACTCTGAACTCTTCAATTTGCATTCTTTAAAATGTACAAAGAACTTTGTCAGGGGACCTGTGTGTCTCATTCTGGAAGCTGTAAGCTGTAATACAAAGAAGTCCATCACAGCCTGAGCCATTCCAAAGGCAAAGCAAACCCCCAGGTGATCCTTGAATCCTAGAGGCAGGTTGTTCAAGCAAGAAAGGCATTAGCAGTGACACAGAGGGCATGAAGTCTACTACTCAGAGAGCTCATCTTGTTCTTCACTGTAGTGGCAGAATGAAATTAGATGTTCCTGTAATCAGACCATTTTCAAGCAGAACTGTCTAGAGGTGAGAGAAAAAGTAGAAGTTGAAGAGGTAAGTAGAGTGCCTAGATGTAAATGATGCAATCTCCCTGAAAACAGTAGGAGAAATGCACCATGTAAGTGTAGGTGTTTTCATTATATTCCTACAGAAAAGCTGTCCTTGAAGGCGTGGGCTTGACTTCTGTGTACATCTGCCATTGCCTACATACCAAGCAGTGTGCCAGGGACCAGACAGTACACAATGCACTTGGCATCCTCAGCTTGCTCAGCCCCAAAATGTTTGGTGTCTCCCAGGGCTGACATGCAGCAGTAACCACAAGGGGATTGGCCTGGCCAAGCAGGAAGTCATTCCCAAATCAGAGAAGCTGATCTGGCTCCTGAGCTGCTTAACTTTATTAAGGACCAGATTTTGATGTTAGTAAACTCAGTTTAAATGTAGAAGAACTTTTCTGAAGTAATCAGTGGATTACTTCAAGGGATGTTGCTCCAAGTCTGGCACTTTTCCCCTCAAGGCAGAGTGGATTCTTTCAGTAGTGGTGTCTCAGGCTTCCTGTAGTAGAAACTTCCCCGTGGCCCATAAACAAGTTCTCCTAATCCAGGGAGGTCCTGCAATATTGGCACTTAGTGTATTTTCCATATAAAGAAGCAATTTCAAATTCATTTTATTAGGCTTCAATGGTTTTCTCTTGGGACTTGTGTAGTTAAATTCTTAATAACTCATTTGTTGAGCTATTCATTCTCAGGGATTTGAATGTTCTCCTTGTGTTCCTGTGGGAAAACGCCAGACTCAGTCTCTGTGTATCAACCCCACGTGGACTAAGACTTGATATCGCACCATCCGCTGTCACATATTGATTCTGCACAGCTTTTACTGGGCATTTACTCTTCTGTGGGGAAGGCTTTGATCAGCCTTAGGATGGCAGCTCAGTTGAAGGGTGATCCCTCCCTCCGTCAAGAACTCCACAGAGGGAGATTTTGCTTCTCTTGTCCAGGTGGTGTAGATAAACAGTGGTGTATAACTTCCACAGATGGTGTTGGAGGGCAGGTCTTCATCGGGAGATAAATTGTACAAATAAATGGACACATGGACAAAAAGGGGTAGAGGAGACAAAAGATGAGGAAATTCTGGTTTTAGGTAATAATATACAGAGGGTAAACAGACTAGATTTAATGCAGTCACAGAATCACAGAATTGTTAGGGTTGGAAGTGACCTAGTTTTGTACCAGCAGCAAACCTGCTGAGGAGGCACTCCATTCCTTCATCCAAGTCATTGATTAATAAATTAAACAAAACTGGGGCCAGTATTGATCCTTGGAGGGGGACCACTAGTTACAGGCCTCTGTGCCACTGATCACAACCCTCTGAGAGCTGTCATTCAGCCAGTTCTCAGAGCCATCTCACTATCCACTCATCCGGCCCACATTCCCTGGATTTGCCCAGGAGGACACTGTGGGAGACAGTGTCAAAAGCCTTGCTGAAATACACCTAGACAACATCCTTTGCTCTTTCCTCATCAGTCCAGCCAGCTGTCCCATTGTAGAAAGCAATCAGGTTGATTAAGCATGATTTCCCTTTTGCAAATTGATGCTGACTAGTCTTGCTCACCCTCTTGTCTTTCACATACCTTGAGATGGCCTCCAGAATGAGCTGTACCATCAGCAATCCTATCAGTGAGAGAAGAATACGAGGCTGGATAACTGTGGACCCATGGAGTATTAAGAGCCTGGCTACCAAGGGCTCAGCATAATTTATGATCTTTGTTTCTTTCACATTTGCAACATATGGTATCAGAAGCCTTGGAAATGCCAGATTTCCCAGCCTGGAAGCTGCAGTTAGTGTTTTCGATGCACACAGCTTTGGTCTTGCTCATTTTTTTTCTCACATGTTAATTAAAACGCTCTTGTCAATGAGAAAATGAGCAAAAGTTGAGCCAAAGAGGTGCACTTGAAGTAAGTGAGGGTAAGATTTTATTTGGCAAGCCAGTGTTACCACCTGTACAAGTGTCTGCCATGGCAGTGTCCCTCCTGATGCAGAAATTGGCTGTGCAGCTGGTTCAGATAAAAACTGAGGTGTAAAGTCTACAGTATGAGAAACAGGAACCTAATAACGAGGAGATCACGGGTGTACTTGCAAGAACAAAGCCAGACTAGCTTGGTACATCCCTGAGAAAAAGAACAGAGAGCAGGTGTTAAAATTAATAAGCAAAATTAACGGTATACAAGGCAGGAGTGGTTGCAGTGGTTTGGTTTTCTACAACATTCGGAGGTTCTGCTTCATCTTACTACAGGAGCTGCTGTGTCAGAATATCGGTCTCTTTATTTTCAACATAGTCTTTCAAAATGTCCTTCTCATAGATGCTGCCTGAATTGTGATCCTTCAGGTCATGCAGAGGAAAAGCCACTGCATTTGGCTGTGTTTCCCTCCTGAATGCCTACAGCTTTCCACTGAATGCTTTCTCTCATATGCTTGTATGATAAACTACTTCAAGCAATAACTCTTTATACATACCTGTAAAATAAAATGAAGCCTGATGGTATGGTAGCTAGTGCAGATCAAATTCACAGATGGAACTGGCAACAATGAAGAGGAAAACTCTTTGGCTGTGAGGGAAGCTCAAAGAATATAAAGCAATGCATTTTGAGACAGAATGTTAAGTGTCATCAGTTAGGGAAAAGTGATATGATTTCATAAAATGCTTGTAGTATTGTAAATATGTCTGCTAGGCAAAACATTAATATTACCAGTATTTATTACACTGAATAAAATATGGTGGTTTTGTATCATAGAGAGTCAGGTAAAGCTTATTCCCATTCACATGGGTCCACGTCTCCTGGGTCTTGTGCAAAGAGAAACCCAAAAAAGCTTAGAGCAAATTTCAACTGAAACTTCAGCATTAGGGTTTCATTTATTTATCTATTTATTTATGATCCCTAAATATTATTTGTTGATTTAAGTGTAATTTATTTATAAGTCAAAGCTTTATTTATCTTTTGGTATTTATGATTCCCATCTGATTATAACATCACATTTCCTCATAAAGTTATTTAAATTTATGAAAAAGTTGCAAAAACTTTGGTTTTTTTTTTCACTGCAGAATACATGAAGCTGTTGCATTAGTAATGGCATCTAAGCAAAGGGATTTTTCTGTTTGATGTGTTGGTTTTGAACAATTTCTGTGCGGGTAGCTGAATTGTGTATTTTGTTCGCTTGGAATAATTGTGTTTGAGAGAGTGAGTAAAAGTTTCTGAAGAGACTTTACCATCAACTTAGGTCAGCAGTGGTATTCCTGCTTCTGAAACCATCTGGATGTACGCATTTGTATACTCTTGTGCTTCTGGGCCTCAGACTCTTTGGAGGAAGAACTGATGTTCGTATGCTCTCAAAGGACCTTCTGAAAATGTACACGTTTTCAGTAAATCCAGAGTCAAGCCCTATCATATATATTTCCCATCAAACTTGTCATGTTCCATGTTGTATATAATGAAACTTGGATGCCTTGCAGAGCAGGTAATGCCAAAAGGATCAGAGGGGTTGCAGCTCTCTGTGTTCACTGATCTCTCCTCTGCACTGTTTTGAAGTGTGGGCACTCAAGCTAAAATGTCTGACTGTGGACGAAAGACTGACTTGTTGAAATTTATTGTTTGCTGTTGGCAAAAGAGTTCGAGGCTATTGCATAAAGGAAATACAAGGTGTGAATGAATCTCTTGTGGTAAGTGGCATGAAGTAGGTCAGTGTGCGTGCAGCAGAGTGTAACAGCTGCTAACTTTCGCTGGAACTATGAAGAAAGCCCCATCACAAATGTAGTGTATTTTTATAGAAGACATCTTTTCTGAAAGAAACCAAAGTTTAGTGCTTAGACAAGATGGGGGGGAAAAAATCACAGTTCCATCTATTTATATTTCAATAACATTTGAGAGCAATGGAAGGGAAAGAAATCTTCTTCTGTGCTGTGAGAGTAGCTTTGACTGATGACTAAGTGCCAGCCTGGGGAATTACAGTAGCTGTGTGTGAGGCATGCTTTAGTTTTTCTGGATTTTGAAGGAACTGCAGAGTTTGACCTGTAGGTGCCAGCTTGGTCTATTTTTAGAATTTACCTGAAAAGGACACTTAAGATGAGGCAGCATGTGCTCTCTTCAAAAGCACCATCTGTCTTGCTCGTACAGAATAGGCTGAGCTAAGCTGGCTACCACAAACAGCAATAAAAATTTCCTGGATAAAATTCCTGTGGGGCCAATGGAAACCAGGGCCTCTGCATTAATGAGCATCAACCCCATGACTCTCTCTTGCATGTTATGGAGTCTGAGCATGCTGGGCAAGGGTCTGTAGAGCTCGCTTGTTCCTCCAAGGCAACCCAGCTGCAGCTGCAGCCATGCTGCCGAGGGCGCGGGGCTGCAGAAGCATCACTGTTTGTTTCCAGTTTCACCTCTGGTATCAGCCTTTCCCAAGGAATTGGAAGTCTCTTGGATGCCTTAATTTTCAAACCTGCTTCAACCTTGTGCCGTGATTTCCCCAGTTAGTCTCTGGGGAGAGAGCTGTGAGAGCTGGTACAATCATGAGTCTGAATATGATTCAGAAATGAACATTTCCTGACCTTATGGGTTGAAATGTGGGCCCCAGAGAAGTCAGCAGGATTTCACTCTTGACTTTGCCAAGATTGACGTTTCACCTGTGATGTCTGCTGACAGCAGAGAGCGTGGGCCGTTGAAGGGGGAACATCTGAATGTGTACATGCAGTGTTGGTATGACTGATGAAAATGCAAAATGCCACTGAAATTCTGTAAGCCATCAAAGCAGGGAGACATTAAGGATGCCTGGGATAGTTCAGAACCCCTAACTGATTTGCTCATGGGAGATCTGTTTCAATTCCCTTCAGAGTCCCTAGAGCACCTCAGCCAGGTTTGTCACCCTGGCCACAGCACACTGTGCACGTGTAGATTCATCTACCTGTGCAGAAGCAGTGTGAATTGCCTTGTGCCAGGCACTGCCCTGTTGCAGCTGGATTCCTTCTGCTCCAAACCTGGGTCTGATATTGCAGGCACCTCTGCAGTGTTCTGCTCTCTCCACTGCCAATGTGCCATCCATCAGAAAGATACCTGCAAACAGCAGCTCTGGGAGGGGTAATAAAGTTAAACGTATTGGAGAAGGAAGAAGGTTGGAGCAATACGAACCTGTAAATTGCAGCAAGATGCCAGGATTTTTGGAGGAATCTCAGACTGAATAAAGTAACTGTGCTGATAACGAAAATATATAATCCCTTGTGAAATTCAGCTCCTGTGCAACCTACAAGCCCTTAAACCTTATTTTAGAACGAGCTAAACTCATTGCAGGAAAGAAGAGCAATGACAGCAATAAAATCTGTTGGGGAGCACGGCTTAAGAGGGATAAATGGCTAGCAGAAAAGGAATATTTTGTAGATGTCAATGAATTTTAAATATACTTCAGGAGCAAATTGTTGTTGATGGCCTAGGAGGTAGGATTGCTGTAATTTATGACTTTGACATGAAGAAGGATGCTACATAACACAGTAAGTGCTTGTATGTGTAGGTAGTTCTGCTGGTGTAGGAGTTGTCTTTTCGACTCACTGTCAGTCCTTAAGGACTATTTCTCTGCTGAAGATGAAGTCACATGTCCTGCACTTTGATTTAATTTCCAATCTGTTTGGTTGTTCCTTCAGTGTTACATGTGCCTGTAAGTATTATGGTTCTATTTTATAAATTGTGGTCATGTCCCTGTTATGAGATGCTGTGTTCATAGCTGGTCCTTGCATCTTAGTGAACACCAGGAAAAAACATCCAGGCAGCAGCAGTTGTCAGAGATGTGAAAATGCATGAGGCTTGAGGGTGAATGAAATGTTTTAGAACTGCTCAGGTGGGGGAGGAAACAGAAAACAGGCGACATGATAGCAGAATGTCAAAGTAATGAATAGTGCAGAGAAGGCTTGTTGCATTCTTGTACTTACTGATTTGCACATATAATGCATCCAATGCAATTAGAAGGCACCACATTCAAAATATCTAAAAGGAAATCTTTTATGACAGAAGTGCATAAATAATCACTGACACAAGAATCTCTTGAGCAAAAGAGTTCCAGTGGGTTTGTAAGCAGTTTAGACTAATGTATGAATTAAATCTTTCTGCTTTGGTACATAAGCCCAGTCATTAATGGATAGGAAAAATCTTCCACCACTGGCTTGCTATCAGGGAAATATTCGTTATTGAGCTTGGAACAACTCTCTCAATGAACCAATATTTAGTGCTTGAAAGGACCAGAGGGTTCCTGGTCCATTTTACAACACTAGGCCATCTGTTGCTGTAACTTGTTTTAAGCTTGGTCCCCATATTTCACCTCCTGCTATGTGAGGGTTATTTTCTGTGTCCTAGCAAAACACTGATTTTTAAACTCACCTGCAGATGACTACATCACCATTAAAGAAATACGCAGTTCTTTTTTGAAATTCAACTCAGAGAGCTAGATTAATCTTAGGGTAACTTCAGTAATCAATACCATTACTAGACTCGCTAGCTAGATTGAGGATGTTCAGGATGAAGCTATTTTTGTAATAAATTAAAATCTGTTGGTTGAATGGCAGTTGCTGAAGTAGCAAATTAAAGTGTTGGCATTTTGTTGCGTAGTTAAGGTGATATAGAACCAAAGATTAATGTGATGTGAAAATACTGGACAGTGTGAGGAAACAAACTGAAGGAAACCTGGTTGCAGCTTCCACATTATTCTGAATTTAGAGCCAGAGCCTAAAGGCATCTCACTGCAGCAGGAGAGAATGGAATCCCTCAGAAAGGGCAAATAGGCCTTTCAAATACTGAAGCATCTGCTGTATGGAAAGGAACAGAATTTGGGGTTTCTTTCCAGCTCAAAGATACCTTCTCACAGAAAGGTCATCTCAGCCAAATACTTTGATTTTTAGCAGTACAAGGAAGATATTAACAAAGCAAGTCCTGCAAAAGGCCACTGAGATGGCCAGGGGTCTCGAGCAAACCACTTGTCAGCAGCTGGGGTGGTTCAGGCAGAGGAAGAGAGCTGACATAAACCAGAATGGGCTCGGGAGTGTTTTAAAGGGGGAGTTCTCAGCATCACTGCTGCAGCTGTCTCTTCTCCAGTGTCACCTCCTCTCCTCTGGCACTGCTGTGGGGTTAGAGAGGCTGACAGAGACAGCTGCACTGAGAAATGCTGTTTGTTCCAGCCATCACTGGGCTCTGTGAAGGCCATTAATACAGCAGAGATTGCCTGTGCCTTTTAACCCCTGGCATGTTCTGTCCCAGAGCTCTAAAAAACAGCTTGACTGCAGGGTGCTTCCCAGTGAAAGGTTTCTCCACAATTAGGTCCTTTTATAAAAGCATGCATCCAGGTATTATGTCTAAAGGAGAAAATCTGGATCTGTATTTTTAGACTTTAGCACAGAAAATCCTGTGCTGTCCCTTCCCTCAGAGAACAGTATGCCACCAGGGACATGATAGGATGAGCCTTCCTTTTTTCCCTGAACAGATTTCCAGTGAAGTTGGAGCACGTGATCACCAGTGCAACAGTGAAAGAGAAGTTTTGAAACATCTTCTACAACTTTTTATCCTCACTTTAGGAGCACAGAGACATTAAGAGATCACAGAACAGTTTTCCTCATCTGATTGCAAATATAAAGTTTCTAGGTGACTTTTTCCTCTCTTTTGTTGTTTAAAGATGAAAAGTGAGTCTCCTGTTGGGGAGTTCCCTTGGCCTAACAGGGAAAGGGATTGACCATTTTTTCTGATTTTGGTGACCAGGAGAGACTTATGAAAATAGCTCTGGCATTTTGAAGGCTCTTTCTTTCATTTCTTTCTTTTCTTCCATTTGTTTGTTCGTTTGTTTGTTTGTTTGTTTGTTTCATTTCTCATTCTTTTCCTTTGTTCATTAACATGTTTGGTTTGGTTTTTTTTTCAATACTGTGATGGAAGTGTTGAAAAGACTCTTACCCCAGGGAGTAGATGTTACCAGTGCAGTTTAGCTTTAACTAGCATGTAAATGTGACTACAGAGTTTTCATAAATGCTGACCTCATTAAAAGAACATTCTTACTATCAGTAACTGCAACAGCCAAGCATCTAAAATGCAACCTGAATCCTGTTCTATTTTCCTTCCTTAGCCCTTTGCTCCTTGTTGGGTTCATAGAAAAACAAACTGGCTTATCAGAGGTAATCTGTAATTGAGTTCAACAAATCCACTGAATTGGTACCACTGCAAAAAAAAAATCTCCTCTGGGTGACTGGTACTTTTGTTTTACAAAGAAAATATTGACAAATAATTAATGGTTTTTCATGTCCAACTCTGGGTCTGATCCTGTGAGCTGATACATGCATTCACCTCTTACTGAACCTAGAGGGAGGGAGAGGAAGGTGATGGCAAGTTGCAGATCAGGTTCTTATGAAGAGTGTGCATAATGAAAGTAAATTCCACATTCACACAAAGTAAATTCTTCCTGAATATGAATAGGAATACAATTACATTTCTTCATTTAAGTGTTTAACAAAGGCAATTTTTAACAGCATAGAATATGTTAGATAAACTTTATCTAAGTGCTAATAAAGGAATGCCTCCATTGTGCAGAAGGTAAGTTCAACATATGACGTAGTAAGTGTCCTGAAAAATAGATATTCCTTTATTATTGGGTAGGTTTTAGTTCTATTTGTAACTCAACAAAATACATTTCAAAACCAGTAATGAATCCTTTAACAACTTCATTTATAACACGCTTAATATACTAATTTTTCTGCTTTCCCATTGAATTAGTATGTTGGGTGATTTAGTGATTTCTGTTTGGACCTAGCCAATGTCTGTTACGATTTACATCAAGACAGTCATAAAATTAAAACAATAAATAAGTGGTCTGACAGATTCTTTCAATATTAGCTTAATTCTTGCTCTGGCTTATCAAGGGTGATATTTATTATAAGCCTAAAGGGCATGGAATTAAAACCCATATGAATTAGCAGAAGAATCCAAACCAGCAGTGGAAGTCGATTTCATAGCCCATGTGCTTCCTTGCATAGCTAAGCATGGAGGTTATGTCATTAGAGCAAATAAAACAGCTTTGGGATAGATGGCAGGCAGCGAGAAAGGTGTGTTGAACATCCATGTGAAATATATTCTTACATCTGGAGGCTGAAGGGCAGGAAGCAGCCTCCACAAGTTTGTGTTTAGACTTTTTATCCTGTTGCACACACACTGAGCTCATCCAAACAGCAGATGATATTCCCACATTAACTGTCCATTTGCCCTCTGTCTCCACAGTAAACTGTGGAAATGTCTGGTGGTCTTCTAAAAGAAAAAATTGCTGTCTCAACAAAGAGAGCATTTTCAGTCAGGAGCCTGTTAGAGACCTACTTGCAGGAGGGAAGCAAACCCTTGTGAAAGAACTCTTACAGTGAGCACTGTAATGGGGGGGGTGGCTATTGCCTGAGTGATTTCATGTGAAGAGAGAATGACTGGAGGTTGGTTTTTCTTATATTTTGAGATCAGGGTTCTCTAGATACCATGTGGGTGCAGGACTCTGGGCTTGGCCTCCCCCAAGGGCGGATTTTAAACCCTGGACTGGGATTTTGAGAATTTCGCAGGTGGAAGGAAGACTGTTTAAGCCTCTCTTTGGAGCTGGGGAGCTGGCTAAGTTGCCATGCTTTTCTCCCTGTCTTTTCTCAACAGGCCTATTTGTTTTGATTTTGTGCTTTCACGCCTGTCATGGGTTAGCACTGGCCAGATGTTAGTGCACCCATGAATATATGTTTTTTCTCTAACAACTCCTGTGGGATGTGATCAGGAACAGAGCAGAGCAGGCTTAAATCTTGAAAACAAAAAAAAACCCACCAAAACTTTATTAATTACATAAGAACAGGGACAGAAATACTCTTAAACACACACAGAGACAGAAATAAAAACTTCTTAGAACATTTCTTCTCCCAGTTTCTACCTCCCCACCCATCACTCTTCAAAGACCAACTCTTGGGTTTTAGATTAAACAATCACCACTCAAAAACAAACTAATCTTCAATTCAGCAAGGGAGAGAGGAGTCTCTCTCGCACCACAGACTGTTCCTCAGAAAACACGGGTCCACCCCTTATGTGTTTCTATGTCACCCATAGCACCGCCCGGAGAAGTCTGCCAGGGTGACACTCTCTTTTTCCTATGTCCAGCGCTCTCACCGCTGTCTCATAGGCCACAACTACATACAGGGCTTTTTAAGGATGCTGCATGCCGAGCTCTCCCCTTTTCACCCAGGGGCCGGGGTTCCAGAAGCAGGTCTCCCCTGAGGGCAGAGGGCGCCACCTCACCCTCCCTCTCTCTTCTCTGCTCGCTCCAACTCTTCAAGTGCCAGTCACTGTAGCAAAAGCAAGGGGCAGCTGCATCCACCCAAAAATGCAGTTTATGTTCAAAAGAGACTCAAGTTCAGTCCATGGCTGACATTATGCAAGAGAAGTCCGGCTCAAAAGGCTACTCCTCTCATTCTTCCATCGAGTTCCTTGCAATCATGCTTTATCATCTCGGTCCCAGGCCGCTTCCCTCTCTCCGAAAACCACCAGTCATGAGAATCAATGTCTAAGAAAAGTTTCTTTCTGCCAAGCAAGGGTTAACAGTTTCTTCTCAGCAGGGTGCAGGCTCAGGCACTCCCAGGCTCCGCAAACCCCCACGTGGCTGGGCACCTTCTCCCAGAGTTTGGGGGGGAGGAGGGGGTGAGCACACACAGCAGGCACTTCCACAGTTTTCCACCCCTCCATCCTGGACGGGGCAGCTCAGTTCCAGTCCTGTCCATTCTCTTCTTCCCCCCCCCCGGGGGCTCCGGCTTACCTGAGCCGACCACGTGTTTCCCCTCCCCCACCCAGCCTCGTGGCCGGGCAGGGGAAGGAGACTGGAGACGTCTCTCTGCTGAAACCCAGATCCGAAAAGAGGCCGAGCCCCTCAGACTCCTGCTTTTAACTCTTTGTGTCCTCAGAGGCGTGTCCAAACCTCCGAGTGACCAACCCAGGTGCCAGCAGAAAAGCTGATCACTGATTGGACCGCCCACATCTCCCTGGAGAAATTCACCTCCCCCCCCAACCACGACAACGCCTTATTCTGTTAGAACCCAGAGTAGAGAGAAAATTCACATTGCAGGAATTTCAATTCAATTCCTTTTGTCTAGTTTTTGCCTTTGTAAAGGGGTGCACAGGCTCTGAAATGCCTCTCTCTCTCTGCTTTTCTTGCTGCCATAGTTCAAACTGTGTCCTGTGTAACATTAAAATGTGCATTCAGTGTTTGTCTTTTTCTAGTAGAGGTAGCACCCTTTGCAGAATAGTTTTTTGTGCAACCTCCTCCTCTGGAAAACCAATACAGAAAATCTCCAGGGAAGTTCATCAAAACAAATGTATGAAATCTTCAGGCTCTTTTCCCAAAAATAGGCCCTTCCTCTGTGTGCACGCAGACATGTTCCTGTAAGGAAATTTTCCAGAGACATGTCTAACAAGCATTTCCTTCTGTGTTCCATGTAATGAAAATCTTCTGCTTCGTTGATTTGGGATCAACAGCTCTTGCTTTAAACATGAGCTTGGACTTGTGCTCCACTAACAGAATATTTTCATTCTGGGTTTCAGGAAACACCTTATGCAGGCAGAAGTTCTTAACAACACCTGCATTTGACAAGTGTGCCTGGTCATTCAGATGTTCAGAAGTGAAATTTGCTTCTTTTGCACCTGGATATAGGATCATAGCTTCTCAAGGCTCCCACTAAAGTCAGAGATTTATTAGCTGCCTTTAAGCTGCTGATCCAGTAGTAGTTCTGTGCCTTTTGAAGGAGTACATGTGCAATTCTCCCTCACAAAGAATACTTCCTGCAGCACTGTCCCTGCAAAGGAGCAGGAGGAAAGCTGTATGGCCTCCCACACTCTTAGTGTACCAGAAAGAAAAAGAGGCTCACAGAAGGACCAAAGCCTGGTGGTGAGCTAATCTCAATATCACCTGATTTTCCTCTGTTGAACAGAGGAGGAGCCCAGTCCAGTCCTCCAATCACATCCCTCTTGGATTTGCTCCAATTTCAAGACTTAAGTACATATTGGTTATGGTTACCAGCTTCAGGGAGCGCTTCAAGTGATCCCCAATACCATCACACATCTCCCTTATCAGTTTACCTTCAATTTACCTACTTCCACCTGCAAACTTTGTGGTGTTACTCCTTTTCCTCTCGAGTGCAGTCAGTGAGTGTGTCCTCCTGCTTACGGTAACCTTGACTGATTTTCCTGTGACCTTACAGTGGTTTATGTCATGGAAGAGACAGATGTCACACTTAGGTCTGCTGCCTCCTCCAGAGCTCTGCACGGTCGGTGTTAGGATTGGGTTCTGCTTGTCACCATGGTACTGGGCATCTCACTGACTTCAGCAAAACCGTGCTAATACTGAAGTGATGCTTTTGTTGTGTCAGAGGTCAGAATTTGGCACCTAGTAGCTTCCCCTCTAGGGAATAAGCACATATATATACACACACACATATATATATGTACATGTAGGGCTTTTTTTGCTTCCCACCTACCTTTCCTTTGCACACTCCCTTCTTCAGGGAATTTCAGAAATAAATTACCGATGATCTAGGCATAGAGGAGCAGACTGAGGAGTAGGATTTAAAAATAGTTTGATGCCTGTAAAATGGATCATTTTCACAGTTAAACTATTTTTGCTCTTGTCTCAGAGGAATGTTGAAAGTGGAAGCAAAATGTTTTTGCAACAAAAATTATCGGCAATTTTCAACAAACACAAAAGTATTGGAAGTACTTGGGTTTTTGTCTTTCTGAGTTCTACCAATGTGAAAGTTAAACCAAGATACATAGTTGTTTCGACCAGACTCAATTTCAGTATTTGTATGTGTTCTTTTGGCTCTGTTATTTATTTAGAAAATCACAATTGTCTCTTTAAAAATGTAAATGCAAATGGAAGATCTATATAAAGGGCTTGCCTTGCTTTTAGAAAGCCTGTGCATGAGCTAGTTCGAGAACAGGGAGCAGTCTAACACAGCCGTACAGAACCTGGCACAGGCTGCAAACTTTCCCAGGAAGCAGCAGGGCAGATTTACTGTGTGTGGGCATCCCCACGCTTGCCTGTGATCAGTTGTTTAATCATGATACTATTTTGTGATTGCTTGATGGCTGCTGCATTTTGGAAAGAAAACACAAATGAATCAGATTCTCTTATGCTCCAGCCAGACAAACATCCCAAATCCTACAAACTTCTACTTGGTCTCCCATGAGTCTCTGTAACCATGAGGAACAGAAAAAGAATTGCTTGCAAAAATAAATGTATTGCAAGGTGAATCCAGCTCAGTATTCTCTTGGTTCTCTTGCGGGTTACAGGCTGGCAGTATCATTCACATGAAGAAATTTTCAGTCAGACTTAAGAAAGGTCAGGTTAAGATGTTCAAGCTTTGGTCCCAGGTGGTACCCACCGAAGACATCACATCTTGTGTCAGCAGTTGCTTTGGAGAGCCCACAGCAGGTAGGAGCTGAGCTGGCAGATTCTCTGGGATTGGCCCTGGAACCGCGATTTTAGACCATTCCAAAAACCTGTAGGTTCGTGTTTTGATCCCCAGTCTTCCCTCCTTCATTCATGCCATCCGCTGCGTTATGGCATCCAGATCAGGGGACTGATTCAGTTGAGAATTTGTCCTCCAAAAAACCACTGGGATGAGAGGGTTGTGCTTCAGCTGAGTGGGTATTGTTTGCTGTACAACCAGCTGTGTCACCACAAAGCAGGCGTGGTGCTGCCACAGGAGTGACAGGTCAAGGGCTGCTGCTCTTGCAGAGCTTGCTGCCTGTTATTTCCAGATGAAAAGGCTGTGGTATTTGCTGTGGGAAGAAGAATAGTCTGTGGCTTTGGAGGATGTCTATCAGGAAAGTCACAGAGATACCCTTTATCTTCTCTTGGAGGTTGTCCTTTTTGTGCAAAAACAATTGGCTGCTGCCTTTCAGTTTTGCAGGTAACCTTTGCAGGCAACCTTTGCAGGCATTGCTATATCAAAGATTGCAGTTTAGATTAATCATATCTGTGTTTAGACCTATTGCTCTTTACACTATGAAGGATGAGGGGAGACAGACTTTTTTTGCTTGTTAAGCTTGAGGGTGACAGATAACTGCTAGTCACTGCTCTCAAGTCTGATAAACCACCCATCCAGTCTGCCCTGTTGTTTCACAATAGACTGCTTTTTTCTGTATTGAAATATCTAATGAAGAGGAAATACAAATACACAATATATTACTTCAAGAAATATATTGAAAGGCATTTATGCACAAAGTTTTACCCTCTTTATTTTCTGAGGTTCATAGTTGGAGTTTTGTCTCAGCCTGTGTTGCCCCACTGCCAGATTATCCTTCAGGAGGCACGTTGCCTAACATAGAAGAGTTGAGCAGTCCTACAGCAGGACTACAGGTACTGACAGAGATGGTCCTGCACATGGAATCCAGGTATGTCAAATACTTGTATTTCATTCTTCAGGGATTTCAGAGCCCTTTATTTAGATGGGAATTTCTATTGAATTGAGCTTCTTAGGGAGGCTGTATTTCTCTTCACTTGCACAGAGGTTAAATGATTCATTGAATGACATTCAGCAAGTCCTTGTCACCCACTGTCCTACTCAGCTCCACTTCCCCTTCTGATATCAAGCCATGGTCAGAGATGTCTGATGTTTATCAGAGATTAATATGTTAGTTTAGGCAGGCGATGCTGCTATAAACAAAGTATGAAATTGTAATTGGAATTGATCCCATTTTTGTAGCTGAATGAATTGCCACCTCTCTGCTGATCTGCATAGCCTGGAAGTTTACACATTCTTAAATATTTTTTAAAAGAGCCACTAAATGGTAGTATGGTCTATTGTATTGGGGGAATGGTAGAAACATGAACATAGTTGCTTTCAGCAGTTCAGCTGATGAATGGTAACTCAAGAATTCTCTGTAGCTCAAGCATCACAATATGTGAATGTCGTGGTTGCGAGGGGAGGTCAATTTTTCCAGGGGGATGTGGGCGGGCCAATCAGTGATCAGCTTTTCTGCTGGCACCTGGATTGGTCACTCGGAGGTTTGGACATGCCTCTGAGGACACAAAGAGTTAAAGCAGGACTCCAGGGGGGTTCAGCCTCTTTTGGGTTCCGGTTTCAGCAGTGGAAGCATCTCCTCTCCCCTGCTCAGCTCTGGGCTGAGTGGGGGAGGGGAGCCACGTGGCCGGGCTCAGGACAACCACGCGGTGGAACTAAAGTAAGCTGGGGCCCAGAGGGAGAAGAGAGTGGACAGGACTGGAACTGAGCTGCCCCGTCCAGGATGGAGGGGTGGAAAACTGTGGAAGTGCCTTCTGTGTGTGCTCACACCCTTCCCCCCCCAAACTCCGGGAGAAGGTGCCCAGCCACGTGGGGGTTGCCCAGCCTGGGAGTGCCTCAGCCTGCAGCACCCTGCCAGGAGCCAGAAACTGTTAACCCTTGCTTGGCAGAAAGAAACTTTTCTTAGACATTGATTCTCATGACTGGTGGTTTCGGAGGAGAGAGGGAAGCAGCCTGGGACCGAGATGATAAAGCACGATTGGAAGGAACCCGATGGGCAAAGAATGAGAGGAGTAGCTTTCTGAGCTGGACTTTTCTTGCATAATGTCAGCCATGGACTGAACTTAAGTCTCTTTTGAACATAAACTGCATTTGGGTAGATGCAGCTGCCCTTGCTTTTGCTACAGTGACTGGCACTTGAAGAGTAGAGCAAGCAGAGAAGAGAGGGGGAAGGTGAGGTGGCGCCCTCTGCCCTCAGGGCAGACCTGCTCCTGGAACCCCGGCCCCTGGGTGAAAAGGGGAGAGCTCGGCATGCAAGTATCCTTAAAAGAGCCCTGTATGCAGCTTCAGCCTATGGATAGCGGTGAGAGCGCTGGACATAGGAAAAAGAGAGTGTCACCCTGGCAGACTTCTCCGGGCGGTGCTATGGGTGACATGGAAACACATAAGGGGTGGACCCGTGTTTTCTGAGGAGCAGTCTGTGGTGCGAGAGAGACTCCTCTCTCCCTTGCTGAATTGAAGATTGGGGTTTTTTTGAGTGGTGATTGTTTGATTTAAAACCCAAAGGTGTGGTCTATAGAGAGTAATGTGTGGGGGGTGGAAACTGGGAGATGTTCTGAGAAGTTTTTATTTCTGTCTCTGTGTGTGTTTAAGAGTTTTCTGTCTCTGTTCTTATGTGATGTAATAAAGTTTTGGGGTTTTTTTTTTTTGTTTTCAAGATTTAAGCCTGCTCTGCTCTGTTCCTGATCACATCCCACAGTAGTTGTTAGGGAAAAAACATATATTCATGGGTGCATTAACATCTGGCCAGTGCTAACCCATGACAGTGAATACACTTAAATTTCTTTTCTTGGCTTTGTCTGCAAGTCTTGAGATACTCTTCTTGCTTCCTGGCAAAAGACCAGCTGGTTCTTTCTGTTGGTCCTTCACTTCCATGAACCTGCTCTCAGTGCTGCTTTCTATCTCTTGAAACAAAGCGTGCCTGGTTTCTGCTCACTTGAGAAGGCAGAGAGAAGGCAGGTCTGCTTGTCCTGAATGGAATGGCAAGCTCAGTGAACATCATGGTTACTGTGTGTGCATTGTTGTGTTTGTGACACAGGAGAAGGTAAATTTTCAGCTAAGTATGGGTTTGGTTCATTCCCTGACGGAAACAAATCTCTACAGTTTCATCCCGGTCCATCCACTCTTGCAGTGGTAACCTTTACAAGCCACACAATGCCTCAGCTGGAATATCTGCAGCCCAGTGAATGGAAGGCATAGGGAGCTTTGTGCCATAAACCAAATTTAGCAGCTGTGGTCATTTACTATCAGAATTTCAGTATGAGTGGATCAAATTCATCTAAATCAACTTGATCTTTTGTGGTATTCTGTTTGAAATATGTAATGATGGAGGGTCCTCCATTTATCAAAAGTCATTAAATGAGTTGAAAAATAAAACTTAAAAAAAAAGGGACGTCAAAGGTCCTAGTAACATGAAGCTGAAAGAGAGGTGCCAAATACAAAGTCTCCAAAAGAGATGGAGTTGTGAATCCTTTCCAAGCTCCTGTGCTTCTTGGTTTGTGTGATGTTTCCAGGGGGTTACAAGTGAGGGTGACCATGAAGTTACACCACTGTGCTGAAAGTACTTCGTGGTTAGTTTTACATCTCATTTCCTTTGAATTTCCCGCAAAACTTTAGTTGGCTTTATGCACAGGCTTCACAGCTAAATGTCAGCAAATGCCAAGCCAAAATGAAAGTAGAAGAGGAAAAAAAGTGAAAAGCCAGAAAAAGAAGACTCTGAGTAGTTGCCATTTAAAGGAAAAAATCCCAAACCCAAACCAAACCCATCCACAAAACGCATACGGCTGTAGAGTGTCCATGTGTAATGGTCACGCACTGCTCTGCACTTGCACTGCTCAAGACTGCAGTTGGGAGTAACACTGTGGATGTTTTGGAGGTGAGTGTGCATGGGCATCTTCAGAAGAAACTCAAATTATATGTAGTATTGTCAGCGTGACCTTTGAGGAAAATCTCTGAAGAAGTGTGTTTGTTAGCAAATGTTCCTCCTCCATCCAGTTTGACCACGTTTGTCCCCTTCCCACATGCTGTAGAGCAACTGCAGAGTCCAGCTCTCCCCTTCCACAGCAGAGCAGGTGAAGAGGCTGCAGTTCCTCCTTGCTCCGTGTCCTTCTGCTCTGTGCTGCACCATGGGGCAGGCTCTGTGCAGGCAGCCTTTATCTCTGAGAGCCCTGGCACTCCGTCCCTGAGGTCCAAAAGAGAGCGGTTCTGCCCTGCTGCCTGGGAAATGCCAACTGCTGAGACACTGAATATTCAAGCTGAACCTGTGGCTTAATACAAGAGTGAGAAGTCATAAAAAGGAGTGCTCTTTGCTATATCTGCCTCTTCCTCTCCCAGTATTTTTAAATGGCTGAGTTGTGCCAAAAGATACAAGTTGCCTTTGAAACAATTTTTAAGTGTAAATGTGACATTTCCTCCACTAATCACACTTTCTTCAGATGAAAGATAATAGAGTTGTCTGACTAGCTTAGCCCTGGGTCTTTGCTGAAGTAGTTACTCCAGAAGGAAGTAGATCTATAGTGGTGGTTTTTAAAATCCTTTTTCTTTTCTTTCTGTTAAATTCTAAGCTGGTTTAGCATCTCAGTTTGAGTGTGAAAATGTTCTAAAAGTTGGAAGATCGGTGATTTATGTGTAGTACCCAGCATCCTTCTGCCCAGTCCTCATTTTATTTTGAGTTGATATCATAAGAGAAACTTAAGTGCAGAGAATGTACTATATTTTTTTCTCAGAACATTAAAAATCCATGCTAATTTAATTCCTTCTAATTCTCAGTCTCAGGACAGCTTTAATTAAAATAAAAATGACACAAAATCTTTAGTGTGGCTAGTGTGTAATTGTGGCTAATATTTTTTTATTATTAATTTTTTATTCTTGAAAATTCATGTGCAAGTGTGCTCATTTCCATCTTCTCTATCCAAAAGCAAACCACTCAATGCCTTTAGCCAGATGGATTTCAGAGCAGCCTAGTCTTATATGGTAATGACTCAACAACTTACCAAACCCAGTTAGCAGCTTTATAGATCATGACTCAAAGTATCTCATAGTTAAATTTCGTAACAGTCCCACTTAGATTATCTCACATCCTCCATGTAACTGTTCATTAAAGGCAGTCATGCCTTCTCTCAGCAAAGGAATGATTCACCCTTAATATTTATAAGTCTTGATCCCCACACCCTACTTTTTCCCAACCTTGTTTTTCAGTGTCCAAAAGCCACCAGCCATCTTGGGCTGATGTCCCAACATACAGCAGAGTAGTTAAAGGCAATGATTTTGAACAGATTAGTCTTTAATGGCAGTAGCTTCTTAAGCATTTTTTGGTATATTTGGTGAAATACTGAGAATAAGCTTACAAATAGAGTCCTCCTTTCTGAGGATGTGCATTATGTTTGTCAGAAGGGACAATTTCCCTAGCAGAGAAAGAAATCTGTGCTAGAACAGAGGTGCTAGCACACAGGTGCTGTGAAGGGACCCTACATACCCAAGATCGGCTCAGACCACTGACCTCAGGCTTGATGGCAAAAGACTTTGCAGTGTTGCAAAGTTCAGCTGTCATAGCAGTTTTTGCTTACCTCTTCTCATGCTGTCCTGAACACATTCATTCATTTCCTAACTAAACTGGTGTATCATCATTTTTAAGAATAGGATCTGGCTGGCTGCTTCTGCTCATCAGTTTTAAAAACATTACTACCGAGGGACTTGTCCCTCTTGTTTTGTGAGACGTCAGCTGAATCCTCAGTTGGCAGAAAGAGATGTCATCCCGTTGCCTTCAGTGGGAATAGATTAGGAGCTTTGACTCAGCAGCTTTTGGGGACAGCCAGACAGGTTTTTTTTCCTCTCACTTACACCTGAGTCTCATTTTGATGTATAGCACGGTTTTACATGAACTTCGGGAGAAAAAGGAGGAGGTGCATTACTGTTTATGTGGATTCAGTGAATTACCAGCTTGTGATTTTAGCCCCTGTTTCCACATGTGTTTCCCTTGGCAGCCCAGGTCTTGCTTTGTGCTGTTCTCAACCCTGCACTGTGCTGACAGGGAGTCTGGGGAGGCCATTCAGTGACTCAGATTGGGAATTTGGTTATTTTTCAACCCCATCAGCTTGTTATTGTGGCTCATCACATGTGCAGCCACTCACAGATGTGCTGGTTTAGGTGCAGTAGGGCAAATCTGAGAAGCACCTGGAGATGGGATTGGAGAAGGATTTGTGCAAACAGCACTTCTGCTCAGTTTTATTGCCTCACTCAGGTGCTACTGAAATGCTTACCCAGTTTGTGTAAAAGAAAGTAGATACAGACTCAACCTTTAAAAAACAAAAACAACAGGAACAAAACTGAAAGATTGATCCAACACAGTATGGATCTAACCATGGGCTTTGTAGGTGGTTGCTGAGCCTCATGCAGATTCTTTCCATGCTTCCCTGTGGAGTTTCTGTGATGTGTTGTGAGATACACAGAATCAGAACTGAGATCTGTTGAGATACAGGAGACTAAGTTTATCCCTGCCAGTGCAGATGTGCCAGTAACATAAGAAAGCTTTCATCCAGCTTAGAAGTGCTTATAAATGTTTTGACTAACCAAGCCTGTGCAACCTGTGCTTTGGACTGGTACTTCAGCTTCTATGATGAGTTTATTGCAGTCAGGGGTGAGATCCTTTTAACCTTTTCCCAAGCGGATGCTAAAGTAAAATCACAATAGCATCAAGTATTATGATATACTGTGGATGAAAAAGTGTGTGGACACTTTCAGGGACAAGTTCTGCAGATGTCTCCCTTTCTCTACTTCATGCTGCTCAGCAATCTGATTTTACTGAGTTGTCCAAACTGTCTCTGTGTCTTCACCTTTTGGTAGAGACTGCAGTGCAAAATGTCACGGGGCTATTCTAGTCTCCGTCTTCTTTTCAGTAAGGGCTAGAGCGTAACTTCTGATGTCTCTTCCATTTTAGGGAAATACATTCTCTCACTGGATTAACACGTGGCACCTGTGTTGGTTCAGCTGTCTCTGCAGAGAGAAGGTGTCACTGGCTGGGGGTTTGTCCATGTGAGTGCAGTGGAGAGACACGGTGGATGCAGAAGGGAGCGTGAATAGCTCTGCAACCCTCCCAGCACTGAATGTCCAATGATTTTCATATTTTTTGGTACTCAGTATGTTTTCAAACATAATGTTAGAACACCATCCATCCTGACTAGATGTGTCAAATTAGGCAAAGCAGAGAACAAACTCTGCTGATCTCAGGTGTGACCCTCCTGAGGACACTCAGGAGGCAAGGCAGCTGTTCAGGTGTAACTCCCTATAATCTCAGAAGGAATGTCTCCTTCCTTTATGTTACTGTAATTCAAATGAAGAAGGTCTACAAGCAGAGATGATGGTGTTTAAGGTCTTGCCACCAAATTGTTGCATCTAATGTATAATACCAGTCATGTCTTCTATAACTTTAAAGTCAGTAATGTAAGAATAACTTGAATTCATTTCAGTTAGCAATCTGAGTTAATGGTTGCTGTGTGTGACCTACACTGAATTACCTACAAGTAAGGCAGCTTCGTGGGACTGTGGTGCAGGAACCTGTGGCATGTGAGTCTTTCTTCTGTGATTCAGAGAATCGTACAAGAATGTGATCTCTTTTTGAGGGGAAAGGAGAGTATACATCTTAAACTTGGTTAAGAGACTCTCCAGTTCAGGGAAAAACAAACTGCAGTGCCTTCAAAAGTAGTATGTGCCTCCATTAAGCCATTCTTTGTTACTGTACAGGATAAGTCATAAATAGTTTATTTGTTCCTTGGCAATTTCATATTTCATGTAAGAACAGTAGAACACGTATGCAATGGCACTTTCATGAGATCAACATTTAATCCCTGAAAATGATTTAGTGAACATCAGGGATTCCCAAAAACTAGTGGTCTTATCAGTCCAAGCGAACTTGTGAAGGTTAATAAAAAACTTAGCCTTTCCAGCAAGGGCTAGGAATGTGTCACAAAATCACAAAATATTCTGAGTTGGATATACACAGTTACATACACATATTCTTATACAAGCAGATGGGGTTTTTACAGTGGCTTCTCATTCTGTGCTGTGGAAGGCAGCATAAGTAGGTAAAATGAGAGGCAGCTCCTTCCTCACAGCTATTGACTCCATAAGGAACAGGCTTAGTAAGTAAACACAGAACAGCAAGTGAGTGAGAATGGGGAGGCCAAGATAATGTGTAGGAATATGAGGGAAACATGGCTGCTTATTCAGAGCACTGTACTGGGGCTCCACGAGTTGAGATTTCTATGTATTTCTGTTTTGAGATTAGCTGATCTGCAGTATATCCTAGGACATCCCATTTCCTCTGTATTTTTTCAGTCTCACCACCTGCAACATGGCATAAAGTTGATCAGCATCTTTTGGAATTCTGGAAACGTGGATTTTGGGGTTTCAGTATCTAGTAATGTGTGTGAGTCAAGATGAAAGACTTGAGGCATTGTCTAAGTCCTTCTTCCTTCTTCTTCATGGGTTTAGGTGGTTTCCTGTAACTGGGTGAAAAATGTCTGCATTGGGGCTTTGGGTGGTCATTATAGGGTCAAAAGCATAAATAATGGAGGTGTCACCTTGTTATTAGGTAATTATCGCTTAAATAACCTTGGAAGGAGTTAGAAGCACTCCATTTTAACTCGTTTCTCTAGCCTGCTAGATTGAGCTCATGGCTCAATACCGTAAATAGATAAGAGACAACAAACCTTCCAAGTCCGAACTCGAACTCTACATTTCCCGTGTTATTCATCCTGACCTTGGCAGGGAGAAAAAGAAGCCAGAACTGTCACAAGCTTCTATGTCAGAAGGCCACAGTCCTCAGAGTGGGGCCAACCAGACAGTCTTGATTTAAGGATTGGTGTCTCAGATGTCTCCTAGTCCCTGCTTTGGGGTGAAAAATTGCTTTGGGGTGAAAAATCTCAACAGGCTTGTTTGCAACATTGTTTTGTTAGAAGAAAGACTTTGCCCTTATTTTAAGATTGTCTATGGTTTAATGTTAACTTGGAAAGCTGAAAGCAAAGGGTTAACCTCTTGATATAAGCTCAGAAATGTTTAAAAGAAAGAATGCAGTCCAGCCTATCAAAGATACGCAGCATCTTCTGTGGCTGTTCCTTAGAGCTTTCCTAAGGCATCTCTCATCCCTGAAGCAAATGGGACAAGCAATTGAGTGACATTCTCCCTTTGGGATGCTGTCTTATAGAGTGGACTTTTCTGGGTCCTTCGCTTGTTTGTTTTGTTTGTTTGTTTTGTTGACTTAGTGGAAGGTAACTGAGCAGCACTTTGCTTTCCTGTCTGCTCTATTTCAGCATTGGTCTGTAAGGCTAATGATGGGGTTGCTGGTCTAAAGAGGCTACATCACTTTCAGAGGATAAACAAGTAGGGGATATGTGTTAAGTTGGAGCTATAGGGAGCTATCTTTGCTACTCAAGTAACTTTCTGCATTTTAAAGACTGTTACATTATGTTATGCTAAAGAGTTGAAGAGTACTGCCACCTAGTTCATCCTCCTACTCCAAAACAGGATCAGCTCTACTTATAGCATTCCTGACAGACACTTGTATAACCAGTCCTTTAAGACTTCCAGCAAAGGGGACTCCAAACGCCTTTCCAAGTGAATTTTCAAGCTGAACATTTCTGGAATATGAGCTCATTACTTCTGTCTCCAGCTGCTTGCGAATGTTGTGAAAGATTAGTACCTAACTCTGTGCAGGAGTACTTTAGGTATTTAAAGCGTATCTTCATGCTTTCTGTTCTTTAGGCTGAGCCACCTGTATTCTCTGTGTCTTGCCTTGTAACTTGTGTTGTCCAGCAACATCACAGGTTCACCTGCAGCTCATGGTTCTGTGTGGTTCTTCCTAGATGCTTTGTGCAGTGCTGCTTTTCACCCAGCTTTTACTTGGTCTGGTTGAACTGTACTCTCCAGCTTTTTCAGTTTGTCAGGATTATTCTAACCTTGTCTTCAGTTATACTTAGTATTTTACCCAACTTAATGTAATATGCCAGTTAACAAACACTTCTGCTGCATCACCTGTTCCATTAAAGAAAGTACTTCATCATCCAGGAGCCAGGCTGAAGAACCCTACAAGAATGATCCTTCAGATTTGGCTGAACTGAGGAGAACTGCTCCCAGAAACAACAAATTATTGACAAGCACTACAGCTACTTGCAAGATCACCTTTTTGTAGTAATCATCAGTATTGATCGCCAGTTTTCTCATCCATCTATATGCAATTCCCTCTACAGCGAAACATTTAGGAAGACAGATTTTTAATACCTAATTTTATGAACTGGATTTAGGATTTTTCTTGGTTTTTTCACTTTTCACTATATTGCTTAAATTTTTTTCCTAAAATTTTGCGGCTTGTGTGAAACTACTTGCAGCTGCCAGTGGAACCATGTTTTGTGACACGTTGATCTTAAGCCATTTTTTCTTACCTGGTTTAACTCCCCGTGAAGATGCACATACCTACACATACCTACTCTCCATACTACTTCCTGCAATTTATCATTTCATTTATTGATTATTGGTTTATTAGCCTGTTATCCCTTTATATTTGGAAATTAGGTTGTTTCGACTAGATTTAATCAATACATTCATGTTTTCTATTTTTTTTGCTTTTTTTTTTAATTTCCAGTGTCCTTACAGAGTGGAAAATAATTTCACAGAATAATCTGAGTTGGAAGGGACCCCAAGGAGCATCAACCTCAATTCTTAAGTGAATGGCCCATACAGGGATCAAACCCACAGTCTTGCCATTGTTAACCCTGTACTCCAACTAACTGAGCTAATTAGCTACATCAGAGTTTTTCTGGGAAATTAAAGTAAAAGCAAATGGTTTATAGTTTCTGTGGCTTCCTAGCTTTGGGGTTTTCCTCCATTTCCAAAAATAAGCACTCTGACCTTTTTGAAACATTTGGTACCTTACTTGTCCTCTGTGAGCTCTCAAAGACAACTGATAACGGCCTTGAGATTTCTTCTGCTCATTCTTGAAGTGCTTTAGGGCAAAGTTCGTGTCCTGGACAATTTTAGAACATTTGGTTTACTCTGATGCTCCCTGTGAATTCCCTATTCTGGGCTGAGATCTTATTCCTTCTTTGTTGATACTAATTCCTGCTAGTGGGAGGATTGCCTGACCTTTTTTAGTAAAGTAATAGCAGAAATGGTATTTTTGATCTTCCTAGTGTAATGCCTCAATGGCTTGCTTTCCTTTCTTGAGTGACAGACCAATAATCTTGTTTTACTCACAGAATGATGCATTTCATTTTGTGCCCTGACCTTTTAATCTGCATGCTCACAGGGTGTTTTATTGCATGATGCTCATATTATCTCACTGTAGGAGGTGTGCACTATGCATACTTCCTATCATATACACATTTTTTATTTTCATAAAGAGCAACCATAACATTAAGGGGACAACGTGCCAAACATGGCAGCTAGAGTTTTCCAAATGAATGCTCATTTTGACAGCTGTGAAAGTTCTGGCCAGTGCACCTCATTGGCGTATGTTGTCATCTTTTGGCTAGTTTCAATAGTGCTGCAGTATTTCCCCCATTGTTCCATTCAAAATAACCAGGAAAACTTCACCTACAAGATCCAGACTCTTTATCTCTCATCATGGTCCAAATGAATACCTGTACAAATGGGATCTACAAGAGAAAAGCATGACAGTTTTCCAGTGTGTTAACGGTAGTTTAATCTGCTGGCCAGTAGTTCTCCTTACTCTGAGGACTTTCTCTGAGTTGTCTTTCCAAGGCAGCAGCTGTCAGAAAAACGATGAGAACACGTTTCTTGTGGCTGTCGGTGTGGAACCACTCTACCCTCAGGGAGGGAAAGTGGTGGATTTCTGCATCTCCAAAACAAATCCAGTTAGCCAGATTAAGGCTCATAAAACCTGACAATTCTGAGAGGAAAAATAACTTATGAACTGAAGGACGTAGCAAGCAACACTTAATTGTGCAAGTGGCTGCAGGTTTTTCACCAGTTTTGACCAATAGTGTAAGCAGCCCCATTGAGAAACTCTGTCTATTTGCACACACACAGCTACAAATGTTTTTAAGTTGCCTTCTGGTGCTGCAGGCTGACCAATGAGGCAAGTGCTTTGAAGGTATTGCTTTTCTTCAAAACAAAAGGGGAAAGTGATTTCTTTAACTTCTGCTTTCTGTTTTAAAGTCTCTCCTGTCTTCTAGTCTCATGTTAACTCCGCTGTTCCTGGTGACTTCTTGTCCCTATCCTGTTTTCTCCTGGTTCAGGCTTAGTTTATCAGTTAAGAACCAGCCTGTTTGGTTATCCTGATGTTGTCTTTCCACTCTTTCCTGCCCTGTCCACTCTCTATTGGATGGGTTGCTTTTTCCTGCCATAGCCTATTTTGGTTTCCAGGACTGCTGTACAATTTGCAGTAAAGAAGGATGACTGGAAGTGTGGGTGAATGGGAAGGGTAACTTGTAAGAAGGATAACTCAAAGGGTCTGTGCCTGCACGTGTCCAAGCTCCCTCTCTCTCATCAGTTTTCTGTGGGACCTTGGAAAAGTCATTTAGGTTTTTATCTGAGTCCAGAGCCATGTCCATCTTTACTTTAACTCACAACGAGTGTAAGAGGACCTTAAACACCTGGTGAGGACAAAACCTTAAACCTCCTGGTGAGGACAAAACCACCAATCTCAGTGACAAAATCTATACAAGAATCTAAAGCAGCATTCGGGCCTTCCCATGCACTTGTCTGTCATCTAGACCCTGATTTCTACTAGTGCTCAGTGGAGATACATCCAAACCAACTGTCATTGGCATCCATCTTCATTTCTTAGGAGAATGAATTGTTTTGAATTCTCATATAAATTCCCTTTATACTTGATTATGAAATATGTTTTAATTTGACAGCAATGTTATTTTTAGTAATACTTTTTGTAGCCTTTAGTATTAACATCTAGTTGGCAGAAAAAACTGCTAAATATTTATACTTCTCGTCTTTGATCTTTCACTCAGAAGAACTGAAAAGGTATCACACTTAACATTTTTATTATAAATATTTTAGAAAGTATTTTAAAGAGTCCAAGTTCACCTCTCATGTTGCATTTGTTCAGAATGTTGGGATAGGTTGTCACTCTTAAGTACAGGCAGTTGCCAATGGTTGGAAAGTTTAGAGTGACCCTGCTGTGGCTAAGGACCAGGAATGGAATTATTAACATCACTGTTTGGTAGGAGGAGGACCAAAGCTTCTTGGATCCTCTTACTCACACACTGTGGCTCAGAGGGAGATGAATACAATGTCTTTGCACAAGAAGCACAACTCTACAAAGTGTGTCTTCCAGAGCTGCAAAAAGGTTGTGTCCCTCATCCTCTCTGGTACAGCCAGTTGCCCTGGAAGGGCACAATAAGGTTGTGAACGAGATACCCAAGTTACAAGTTCTACCAGAACCACAGAGCCTGTTGCTGCCAGAAATACCTTTTTCCACTGCTAAATTACCAGGGATGTAGGAGGTCAAGAAAAATGTGGAGAAAGCAGAAGAGCCAGCAATGGCAGAAAATATGTTGATTTATTATGGGTCTACTCACTGAAAAGGTGATCTTTTTTCTAAGAATTTCCTGGTTGGTAGCCAAAATGCTTCAGCTGCCAGCACTACCAGGACTTCCAGGTAATGTCTGCTTCTGTTCTCCTCAGTATTTCAGTATTAGCTATGCCAGCCAAGTTTCTTTTCCAGAGAGAGCGGCTGATCCATCATAGGAACTTTTTGCCTTGGCCTCTCATGGGAAATGCAGTCCTGCCATGGTTTCTGAACTAAACAGGGAAGGAGAAAGTCAAGAAACGTAGATGGTGGTTCCCCCGAGACACAGTATCCAAATCAAGTTATTTTGTTCTTTTATTTTCTCAGTTAGAGAGTGTTTAAGTCTCCAGTGGTCAATTTTTAAACAAATAATGAAAAGTATTACTCCTTGCATTTTATTTTGGTGAAAACAAGATTAGACTTTGAAAAGCCTTTGACATGAACCCTTTTCAGTCATACCTGGGGAAAGTGGAGCAAAATAAAACCCTGTGGTGTTCACAGAACGAGTATTCTGTCCTGTCTCATGCTGAGATTATCATTTTTTTCTCTCTTACTTTCAACATCCAATTATTTTTCTATGTTTAGCACAAAAAAATAAGTCTCAAGTACTTTACAAATCAACCTTCTCTTATCTGCCAATGCAGTGGGTAGACGTTATTTCAGTTTTTGTATGTATGTATCAGAAAGTTCTCTTTCTCACATCTTTATTTCACCTGTGTAGTCCTTATCCTGTCATGGTGATAACCCTGAATTAAAAATAGGGGTTTGTAGCCTATTCTGAGTCTCATAGGTTTGCACATGTTGTGATCTTTGTGTGCATTGGCTTTCTTTCATTGCTAAAGGCTCAGCCTTGGGAAGAGACTCGTTCCATGCATAGGGTTGAATTTATGTGGCATGGTGAGTGCCTTGCGGTTCCTCTGCTCAAAGTTAGGCAAGTCTTGAAGATATTCAGCCTCTAGCCTACTCTTGAACTTTCCTGGATTTAGAGCAGGATTTTGAACTGAATCCCTCAATGGACTGGTGAGCCCCTAAAAACAGAAGAGGCAGAGTGTGAAGTGAATGCACGAAGTTCACCTTGCAAGAGGAACAACTCTCAGTCGCATCCAGCTTTAAATCCACATGAAATGGATCCATCAGTATTGGCATTGGTCAAATAGGATGGGAATTTTGTCCTCTGAGTTTGACAGATGATTTTCTCAAAGAGGTGGAGATTGGAGGACAAGCAGGCATCACCAATGCTGGAACTCGTTCCCCTGAGAAATGGTTTCATACCTGCTTTACAACCATTGATCATTGCCTTCTTCAAGGAATTAATGAGTCACTATTTTTAAAATTAAAAGAAAAAAACACAGTACCAAATCCCAAGGCTTTGTAGGTTTTTTCTGCCCTTTGGTGGCAGCAAAAATCTGTGTCACAGTTAGCTTATGATTCTGTGGGTGCTCTAGATTTTTTTTAGTATAATGGAGAATGGTACTTTTATTCTTCACCCTAGTGATATTTCATTGCTGCCTGCATGTAATGGATTCCATTACTTCTGATGCTGTGAGACTTAAGAGCTTTTTAATAGGAAGTCTTGGATCTGAGATGGGTTATCTGTATCCTTGGCTGGTTACTGAGAGGACTATAACAGTGCACAAGGGAAATACTCTCTCAGTTTCTTGTATAACTCAGTCTGTTTGCAAGAGTTCCCTCTGCTTGGGAGCTGGCAAAAGAGAGCTGTGATCTGCTCATGGTAGTTCTTTGTTGACCTCTGTCAACCAGCTAAGGTGATCTGTTGAAATGAGAAAAGATCTTCATGGGCCAAAGTGCTCAGCTAAAGCACAACTAATTGCTTGAACTGTTCCATTAAGCATTTACTGAGTACCTTAACAGCCAGGAAACCTTCAAGTGGAGCCTGTGAAAGTTATTTTTCAGTATTTATCTATTTGTTCCTGCATGCAGTAAATTAGTTGATAGATTTAGGACAAAAAGGAAAATAACGATCAAAGCTTTTGAATTAGTCCAATGTTTTTGAATACTGTGCAATGACTTAGATTGTACTTATGGCTATCTAACAGTGTCCAGTGACTGAGAAACTGAAAGTGCTTTCATTTTTCATCCACTTTTCACTATTTAACTAGAAGGTGTTATTTATGTCCTTTGCCATTGTACTGTGCTCTTTATCTCTCAATAATCTGGCTATTAACAGAATTTTGACTTTTTTTTCTACATGAAGAGAGAAGCTTGAAATGGAATTAATACTAAAGAAAGAACGAAAAGGTCAAGCAGGTTTCAGCTTTGGTATTCAGATACAGATTTCACCAAGTCCAATTAGAAAAGAGCAAAAAGTTCATTACTGCCTCAGTTTTGTGAAATAGAAGACCAATATTTCAGTCCAATCATCAATCAGTGAAATGCATCTCTTTTGAAGTCACCACCAAAAAAATCCAATAAAGTGGACACTCTCAACATGCATATCTTGGCCTGAACTATTTTTGAAGCTGAACCCCCCTTCTGCCAGGTGTCAGCTGGAGCAGGTATGCAACAGAAATGACCATTTCCTGCTTTCTGTGGGTTTAGAACAATTCTTTTGTCTGGAGGTGATCTAATGCTCTTCACTGGCATCAAAATCACCTTAAACAAAAACATGTCCCTTTTTAAGAATATGCTGTGCCTACAATGTGCTCTTCCAGAGAGATGAAGTATTAGCATTTGAAAGGACGGATGAGAATGCGTATTTTGGAAAGACCTTTGTTCAGAGAATTACTGCTATATCCTATGTGCATATCACCATGGTAATTGAAATATTTGCCACTGATGAGAAGGTATACAGCACAAGCTTTTTTCCGTTTTCCATGATGTGGTTTCTAGCAAAGAGTGCTATTTGTCAGTTTAAAATTTATGGTAGGATATTTAGCAGTTGTGCCCACTATCATAGAGATGGATGTGGTTTGAAGGCATGAAACAGAAAGGAACAGGTAATTACATCTTCTTCTTCTTGCAGTTTAATACTCTTCCCCATTTCCACTCAAAATGTGAACCATTCTGGAACTGCTGGAGCCACAAAGCAAAACCAAAGCTGTGCTCTCTGCATGGCTTTGTCAATTAGGATGCTGGTACCATGAAATGGTTTGTTTCATCTCATCATCACTGCTTTTGGGACATTGTTGGAAACAAAACAAGCCTTTCTCTTCCCTGAGGTCATTCCATGCATGTATTCTGTGTGAAGGGTGTAGCAGTCACTGAGTGCTGTGTGAAGATGTATGTAAGGGAATTACATGATGAGTCTTTTGAGGGCATATAGGATATACATTTCCATGGCAGAGATACCCTCAAGGAACCTCATTAACAGAGAGAAAAAAAATCCCAAGTGCTTGCAGTACCTTGTGTGTAGATCTTTCATTTTAAATAGTATTTTGTAGGAAAAGGTGCAGTATAGATATCATGGTGAGTAATACTGCTTAGTGAACTGCATGGGATACAAAAGGGATGGTACTCTTTTTTGCTCTTTCATGCTGTGGCTGATTGTCGTCTCTAGTTTTCTGTTCCTCAAAGTAAATCCAACTCTCCAGAAAAGTGTCTGGTTCTGTGTTGTCCTTACCACTTAAGAGCAGGGGTAACCTCCATATGGAACTCTCTGAGCTTCTGTGCTTTATCTAAGGCAGGTGGAAAGTAGAACGCAGTTAAAAGGTAAGGGGTTTCCCCCTCAGTGCTGCCCCTTTTATCTCCCTCTTCCAGTACAGGATGGAAAAATTTTCATTCTTGTTATGGTATTGCATGTGGAAGAGATAAGTGCCAATGCCAGACATTTATTCTTCATGCAACATTTTGGTTACCAAATGACCATGTGGTTAGTCTTATGTAATGCTTAAGACAGGTTCCCTAGAATGCTGAAGTGTTTTGCTGTTGGTAGCTTCTGGGATCAGCTTTCCAGCCAAGTTGCATTTAAAGCATCCTTCAGTGGTTTTCCATGCAGGGAAAGCTAACACACACGTATTAATTTTTGTTGCCTGACACACCCTTTCGTTCTAGCCCAGGCACCAGGGTGAGGTTACTTTCATGATGATTTTATTAGACTAGTGGCAGACTAAGACCCCTTAATTTCTTGTTCTGCTTAGGTATCAGGCTGAAATACCCAAACATATACATTGACCTTCAGATGGACCCCACACAGTTGCTCTGACCTGGCAGGGACCAGCTCCCTAGCATGTGAAGACAGCTGAGTGCCAATTCCTGAAAATCATGAGGCAAAGTTCTTTCCTCCAAAAATCATATGAAAGCGCATTAGGCATTATTGCGCTCCAGTGTTTGTCCACAGTCTGTGTCCTGCTTCCTCCTGTGGCATCAGGATAAGTCCCTGTCTTCCCTCTCGCAGTGAGCAGTGCTTGGCTGTACCCACTGCGCTCATTACCTGCGAGCCGCAGGCTGGTGCAGAGGAGGCTTGTGACACTGAGATCAGCCGAAGCCTAATGGGAGAGGAGCCCGCGTGACTGCAACCGCACCGACTCGGCTGGCGGTGCACTGTAGGGAAATAAAGCCCCCTGTGCTCACTCTTGAGCTTCTCCTTTTTTTATTTTACTTTTTTTTTCCCTTCTTTTCTTTACCCTGTGAAGCTGCTGTTGCAGGTTTTGGCCTCAAATTTTTGTTTCCCAGGATAGAGAGCCGCTGCTTCTGTACCGTCAGGCTGCAGCATGACATGCAGCAGAGACTTCATTATGCATAAGCAGAGCCATCTCTAAGGTAGGCAAACACTCTGTGGCTCTGCAGAACAAAAGGGAAATGATAAATGGAATGAACAAAAGTATTATTTGCTGATAATAATTGTTTCCAGTTGCAGCTGATGGCAGGGATTAATCACAGTGTCTTAATACTTTATTTGGGAGTAGGGGAAATACAACAAGAGGGAAGAGCTGAGAAGTGGTCTTCCAAATCTCCCTTGAAAAGTTAGTAATAGTACTCTGGAAACAATGCTTAAGGTTTTGAAACTTGCAGTGTGTCTTTTATTGATAATAGCTTTGAACCCTTATACTCCTTCTTTCTAATTAGTAACAGACATGCAAATAAACCTAGCTGAAAGGAGGGAGAAAAATGTAGCATAGAATGTAGCATCCATGTGATGTGGAGTTCTGTATATTAGTAGTTACAATTTCATTTTTTGCCTATAATTAAATCGAGATTAATTACATTTAATGCAATCCCCATTTTAATTGTCTCACACCAGTGCTTAACTTCAGCTGCAGCTAGCAGAGCTCTAGTCCAGGGCTGTTCTCTACAAGCTCTACCTTTTCCTGATTTGAATACCTCCTAAAGGAACTGTTTTTTCCACAAAACCCTCAAGAAACTATTGTGTCCTAGTCTGCCATACATAATTTGTTATGGAATGAACCGTTCTCTAGCATGGAGGGAGGGGACACAGAAACACCTAAATCAGGAGTAATTGTCACTTTCCTTTTACCCAGGCCAGTGACGAAGCAGTGCTGTAGCTACACCTACCACAGCTTACACAGACATTAAGCAAACTTGTGTTTACATCACATTAAATAATGATAACAAATTTTCAGACATTGGATATATTCCCAATATTTGCAAAACTTCAGGATTAAGCCTGTGACTATACCTTCTAAATAGATTTTCAGCTAAAGCAATTTGCAAATGTTTTTGATGAGGTGTATTTCTGTAGCACCTTTAAAAACTGAAATACTACCACCTCTAAGGATATTTGCCAGCCTGGTTTTGAAAATCATTTCTGTTGAGCTCCAATGCACTATCCCTCTCTGTTTCTCAAATTTCTCTCTGGCAGTGTAGCATCTGACCAAATCCTGGTTATTCCATTTACTTGCTTCCCCCGGGTTTATCCTCTTGGCTGCTTTGAAAAGGTGGAGCAGAGCAGAGCAAGACCTTCCCCACAGTTACACCTCCCCCTCTTTTCTCAAAGATCACTTTTCTGTAGCATTTAACCTGCACACAGGGAAAGCTCTTGGCTGGCTTTTAGCAGTTAACTTCAGTCAGCTGAACACTTTATGAAATGCAGTTTGCCCTTTCGGGTGCTAGCCAGATTTAAGTTGCTTTATCTTCAGAGCACACAAAAAGGGAGGAATGCTTTAATTAGAAGTAGCTTTTTTGTTGTAAACTGCCAGTGGGAGCAGGGCAAACCTCCCACCCTTGTTGGGTGGCACAAAATTGGTATCAAATAACAATTCTGAGGTAGAAATTACCTGTGCCTATTTCTAGTAAGATTTGAGGTTGAAATGAGTATCTTGAGAGTTGTCTTTGTGGATGAACACATCTAACCTTAGATTTAATCAAATAGTCATAAGCATAAAAGTGGTTCTAACGTGAAGCAATTTTCAGGAGAGAGATGACCCAAAGCTTGCTGACTGCCTTTGTGTGCCATTAAATGCAGCATTCTGCCAGTCTGGAAGCTTCTTCTGTGTGGTACTGTTCAGTTTCCCATTATTTTTCCCCTCAGATTTTCTCTCTTTCATTGAAGTGAGTGTTCACCCCTGAAAGAAGAAGCTGTGTGGGCTCCATCTGAAACTAAAAAGGATACCAAAACTGCCATTTAAATTCAATAACACAGGCACTGCAATTACAGAGATGCCCTTGCAAAACTAGGTCCTCCTGGCTGCTTTTGATGGAGAGCAAGAATATTTTTTTCACTCTTACTCAACTCAGTGGTTTGTACTGATTTTTCATTAACTTGTCTTTGCCTAGCCAGCCACTCTTAAATACTTTACTTTCCCCCATCATTCCCTTTTCTCTATTCCTGTTCCCCATTCTCCTCTGTCTTTTACTTTCCATAGCAGAGGGTAAGAAGCCCTCCTCCTGGGGCTGTTTGCTCTGGTGAGAAGCTACCACACCACAATACAAGTTGGGGTATAATGTGGACTTCATCAAAGTCCTCTGCCAGAATTAAAATTCAGCTCAGTCCCGCCTCTCCAAACTGTGTATCTTAGCATTAAGGTGATTTTCAAGAAACAGGAGCAAAATTAGACCGCAAATAAAAATGATCCAGAGGGTAAGTTGTTTGGCCTCGTGTATTTGCATTTGCAGGCACATGTATTTATGAGTCCTCTTTTGGTTTGTGTTTTTCAGGACGAAGAAGGTCAGCCACTGCTACCGCATCGTTTACCGGCACCCGGAGCGGACGCTAACGCAGGACGAGGTGCATCGCATCCACCGAGCGATTGAGGAGTCAGCAGTCCGGGAGCTGGGGGTGGAGGGCAGATTCTAGAAATGCTGCTCTGGGGCCCCAAGGACAGTTGCATTTTCCTTTCTTTTTTCTTCTTTTTTTTGGGGGGGTGGTTTTAGGTCACAAGTAGAGAGAGGGGTTTTGTGACTGAACACAAAAAGCGATTGATAGATGGGCAATGGCAAAAGGGGCAGGTAATAAACATTACTACTGAGAAATCATTGACAAAGTGCTGGTGCTTTATTTTAAGAAATGGGGGAGCAGCAGTAGTGTAAGATTTCCCTCCTGTTACGATAAGAAATACACTGCCTGGTGGTTTTCTGTGTTGTTAATTGGTCCCTGGGTTCCATTAAACTGTAAATACTTGGCATTATTTCTGTGTTGACAGGATCTTCTGTCCATGTAACAAGTGAAGCAAATCAGAGACACAGATTAGTTCAGGGAAGAGAAACCCGTCCTGCCCCACCCCACCCCCATCCCAGCTTTTTTTTTTTTTTTTTTTTTCCTTGATAAGAGATGTCAGATTTTGCTTCAAGAAACATTCTAAGAATTACTTCTAGTGAAGTTTGGCTCTCTTACCTTCAGAGCCCATGGGTGTTGCTTTCATCTGCTACAGAGAAGGAGCCAGTGTGGCTTGGGTCAGGCTTTGCTGTCTACAAACACTGGGTCATTGGCAGCTTTTTCCTGTTAGATCCTCTTGCTCCCACAGAGCTGGGCAGAGCGCAGTGAGGTGCTCCAAGCTGTGCCACCTTCACCAGGAGAAGCTCCCTTGTCTCACTTCTCTTTGCATAGATAACAATGCAAGATATGTCTCCTCTGCTGTCACCATCAAATGTCACCACCTATGTGAGGATGGCAGTAAACAGAAACTCTTCCCTACAATGCCCTGAAAAGCAGCTTCCTTGATCTTTCACAGTATCTAGCAGCAATGGCTGCTTAGAAATTTAACCTTTAAGACAGGAAACCAAACTAAAATGGGATCTTCTGCTGTCTGAGGCTCCAGTTGCTTTACAAGATGCTTGCCTTTTTCATTGCAGGTAAGTAAAGTAAATTTTGGCTGTGATATGATGCTAGGGCCTGTAGAAATGTTCAAATGATCTGATAAATACTTGATGAGCCATTGCAGATGCTGATATGGAATATGGGACCTGTTTTGCCTTTTGATGGTATTTCATACAGGCTTGCAGGTCACATCTGGTTGCTGTGCAGGCAACATCCCTCCTTCAGGGAAGAAGGTGGTAAAAATGCTGCAATAAACAGCATCTAACACTGATTTATACCTTATCAAGAAACATCTGTGCAGCAGGCTTGTACTCAACCATAAGACGCCAGTTACCATTGCAGATGTGACAGAAGCAGAGAGCTCATTTTAATTTCATTACTCAACATATTTAGCTGTGTAAACAAATCCTAACCTAAATCACTGTTGTGTTATTCAAATAACTTGATTATGAAAACAATATGCTAGACTTTCTACAAGGCAAAAAGAATGGGTGCCATTTAAGCACCAGAAAAACCTACGTGGTTGTTTTTAAACCATCATCTACCAAGACCCATAAGTACAGTCTAGCCCATTTGATGTTTCTCAGTCTCCTTTATCCCTCACCTTTTCAGAATTCTCAGAGATGACATGAGGAGGAGGAGGACTTCCCTGAACTGCACTGAGCAGTACTTGTTCCAAGACAGGACCTGATTGATGCTGTCACAAAGGGCAGCAGATAATGTGGATCTTAATTGATGAAATTGCCTGTGGAGAGAGTCCCATAACCTGTGTGCTGTATGAAAGAATTAAGTCTCTTGGGAAAACAGGAGAATATCTGTGGTGAAGTAGGTCACAAGATTTCCCTTTTCATTTATTAATTAGTGAGGTCTCCCTTTTCTACTACCCAAATCTTTCAGTTCTTCTTTGATTCTGATCAGTTAGTTTTGAGGGCATAAAAATCTGGGGAAAACAAGGAGGAGAAAATTGAACATTGAGCTTTTTTCACTGCAGCCACAGGACATCATGTCTGGCTTTGCAAGGCAGTTTGGGTGTTCTAGGATCACCCCATATCCAGTCACTAACATCAGCTGTGTTTGACTCAATGATTTTAGAGCTCTTTTCCAAGCTAAACAATTCTATGATTCTCTGTGTCTGGATTGCACTCCAGTGAGCACAGGCTTCCTGCAACAGCCAGGTCTTGGTGGAGTAGTGTTGTTCTTTGAAACCTGAAAGTCTCATAAGTCTCGTAGTCTCATAAGCTAATAGGATAAGGGGGAAATGGAAAACTTCCCCTGAAGGTGACCTGACACCATGGGATCATCTTCTGGAGTACATGTTTTCATAGGAACAACTTTCAGGCAAAAACATGAACCATCAAGATTAAAAACCCAAACAGCCTCTTCAGGAGCAAGTGTGATTCCATCATATGAAGGCCTGTAAAATCATATGGGCTGGCTGTGAGCACAATATAGTACTTGGGTATGTTTCGCTTAGTTAAACCTTTGTCATATATGTTCTAGGATTAATCTACTCTGAAGACCTATTGTTCTGGCAAGGATTCACCACCTTTTTGAAAAGGTAGCAAAAGGTAGCAAAGCAGACCTCAGATCAAAAGGCATCAGTGTTGCACTTTTATGCTCCTGCCCTCGGGAAAATATGATTTTTCCCTTCAAAGCTTGACCTTTATTTTACTGGGAAATTTGGGGAATTTAGTAGTAAACTCTCAAACCATGTGATCCCTTGTAGGGGCTGACAGAGAGCCCATAAGAATCCCAGGGTTTTAAAAGCCATGATTTATTTTATTGCTGGTCAGAGACATAGGATGCCAACAGGACCTCAGAGACTGGACTGATTTTGGTGAGAGTGTGACTGAGGAAGGTCCTTGGGACAGTCACTGACCAACTCTGTGGAAGAAAGGGTTGCCCTCGGCTGTCACTTGGCTTTTCTCAAGACATATTTAGCACAAAGGTAGGTGAACTGGCTTGAAGACCAAGAACAACGTCGCTGCCGAGGTAAGATCCAAGGTAAGATCCCTTGCTGGTCTCTGCTACCCTTTAATCTGTCTCATGAATATCCCCCAACCTTGGATGAGCTACAAGTCTGCTAAAGGGGGATGAGTTCCCCAATATCAAAGTGATACCATGCCATGTGGAAATATTAAGGGGAGCAGCATTTGAGTTATTAATGGGCATGCTGACTGACTAGTGACAGGCACAATACACTGCTTCTTGCTTTTATCAGCTCCTCGTGTATGTTTTTGTGTGCCTCTGGGTTTTATATCAGCATCCTTTAATAAAACAGGAAAAAGTCAATTGTAGCAAAAGAAGTTGCAGGAGTACTGGCTGGGGTTCTATGTGACTGAACTGTATGTACTATTTGAATGTTCTGGGTGCTGGTTTTGTTCCTAGTTGACATTGGTTTTCAAGCTAACTGTGATTTCTGAAAGACTAAATATTTAGTTTAAACACTCAGTTTGGGATCTTCTCAGTAAATGGCAGTGGATTTATGGTGCACTAAGTCTTACCTGTTTCTGATGTTCTTGTTAAAGGTTCTGCAGTGGAAAGGTGGTGTGATCTAGATAGGCAGGAAATGGCTCTGTGTTTTTACCCTTGAGACTGCAGTCACCTCTGCCATGGTATGGCCAGGCATGATCAAACAGTTGCACACATCTGAAATCAGTTTGATACTGGGAATCCAACCTATGCTAGTAAACCACTGGTGGTCATTATTGCCCTTTCACTGAGAGTGTTACTGCTGTCCCTTCTGCAGCTGTACTGCAGCACTGAATTTACTGTCTTCTGACTCTGCACCTGTATTGTGTTTCTCAACTACTGACATATTGGTCTCAGCCCTTGAATAATTTCATGTAGGGATTATCTTTAAAAAATGGAAAAAAAGTTGTGGTCTTTTTGTGCGTTTGGTAGTTTTTATCTGCAGTATTGGTGCATTTCAACTGTCCCAGGAAAACTCACAGTCAAGACAGGAATCTTTGGTGGTTCATGGAAGTAAACACAGGGAGTTTTGCCCTGAAAAGCAGAATTATGTCCATCTCATTGAGTTCATATTTGGGCAAAACTAAAGGACCTTGTCTTCATTGTGGGTTGACTGGTGCTCGTTATTTAAGCCAGGGTCAGAAAGCCCTCTGTGTTGCCACCACCACCTCAAACACACACAGAAGCAGTTTTATGCATGAGGACATTCTGTCAGATTCAGTATGAGCATATAAAATGATTGTGCTGGGTATTTCAGGCTTGCTAGTTGGTGAACTATCTCCATCTGAATTATCTGGGAGAGAAAATGGGTTTTTACTTCAGCTGTAAAATAAGTAGCTGTATTTTTAAAGTTCAAAGCTCTCTTCAGCTACTGTCTGCTGTGTGTCTTTGCTCAGATATGACTGTTTCAATAAAACAGATTTGCTTTCTGTGTATAACAGGCCATATTGGCTAATTACACAATCCTGATCAAATTTTAAGATATGTGAGCATTGTCTCTGAAGGGCCACCAAAATTGAAGCAGTCTTGTGATGGATGACCTTGAACAAATTTGTAGGGAACACCAGAAACCAGCCATTGATACTTGCTACCTGCTTTTAAATGTTGGTACAATCACATCGGAATTTGAGGCTGAATATCTCAGAGGAGACAGCTGCAGTTCAACACAGAGCATGGACATATGCTGGGTGAAGGCACTGACTTCTCCAGAATGTGTTGTATAAGGTTTGATCATCATTAACATCTGATGCACTCAAATGTTTGGCAGTTTTCGTGCTTTTGTGCTTTTGTCAGATGGCCTCTGTTATTCTATTTATGCCCACTGTTAACTAAGTAGAGTCTGGTTTAGTCTGCCTTTTTCACTTGGACTTCTGACATGACCTTGCTTCCTCCTTTCAGTTTTGCTTACTTTCTCATACAGTTCTTACTGTTGAAATTCGGTATAACTTTGGTGAAGAAACGATGCCAGGCTGCAGGCAGGGAGATTTGTTGTGCCACAGCCTAAAGCCTGTGCTCCCGCTCCACATTACTGCAGGGTGTCTCTGTGCTCACCCTCTGGATGCAGGTGATTAACGCGTGATCCAGGGAATTGCGCCTCTGCCTGCTCGGTAATTTGCTGGGCAGCGCTGCAGTCATCCGGAGCAGCTGCCACTTAAACGGGCAGTAGATTGTTCTCTTTTTGTTTTCGTGCCTGCAGCTTCACCCTGTGCCCCAGCCAGACGCGCTGCGTTGGTGTCTGCTGCAGCAAGGCATCAAATTGGCTGCATCTCGCAGTGTGCCGCCTGTGCAGCCGCCTTGCAGCAGAACCCTGCGTGCATGTAAATGGTTGTTCCCATCTCCAGCCACAGATGGGAGGCACATCCAGGGGTCAGGACTAAAAACTTCCTAGACCCCAAGAGGTGCGATTAGCTGCTCGTGGTATCTCAACAATGTCTGTACAGGGTGGAAAGTCCAAACTTGTGGTATCTGCCCAAATGTTTGGTCACTTGGAAGATTTTGTAACCCAGCACACAGTGGCCATGGTGACACCTTCTGGGGGAGGGGAGCAGGTTTAGGGAGTGATCGTAGCTGAGAAGCAAGGCACTCATGTCCTGGGCTCAAAGTGCTGAACTATCCTCCCCACCACCATGCTCCTGGGAGCCACGGATGTGATTTTGGCTGCCTGCCTTTGCATAGGCACATAGTAAATAATTAACATGCACAGCCAGCCTTTTTGGTCATCAGCTATTGCTGTAACTGATGATTAATTCAAGAAATTATTGATTCTTATGCCAAATCTTTGCTCATGGGCGGTAGAGAAACTAATACTCATTCACAGGGTCATTATTGGCAGATCTCAGTATAGGAAGTGAATAAAATGTGTGGGGATGGAAGCGTAGATTTGTTTGTGTCTTCCACATCATGAGGGGTGTAATTGACAACTCAACTCAAAAATCTAACTTGATACCCACACTGTTATAAATGCCAATCCAATTCCAGTTAATAAAATATAATTTTATTAATTAAAAAATTACAAGACAGAAATTTAGGGAAAACCAACAATTGGAAGCACAGTGCCGATGTCCAGGATCGCCTCTGGGTGAACCAGCTACAGCCTCTAGCGTGCTGTAACCCCCTCATTCATGAGTTGGTCTGTTGCGGGGTTCTTCTTTTATACAGTTCATTTGGCCTGCGGCAGAGGATTTCCCCACAGTGCTTTGTTTTCGGGGTGGTTTTTTGAAGGCATCTCAGTCCTCCGGCCTGCCGAATGGGGTTTTCCCGCGAAAGGATGGGTGGTAATTTCTTCCCTCCATTGTATGAATGAGAGGCGAAGTTCTGAATGGAGAGGGGTCTCCCTGATCATATCTCGGTGATGGCTGGGTGTTTCACAGTTCTGCTGCCCCTGGAGGACTGATTTCAATCTTGTTTGCCTTTTATTCTGATGTCAATAGTGGGCTCCCGATTCCTGGCAAGGCATTGTCTTTCTCTGAATAGTGGCCCCTGGGTGTTGCTCGTCCTGAGAGTAGTTGGTTTCGTGCTCAACCTGCTTGCGTTTGATTTTACAGAACATATTTACATTCTACATACACTAAAACCACGAATTAATATACCATATTTATTACACACACCAAGACCCCTCTTGTTAGGTGTTTGCATACTTGGTGGTGCTTTCAGGAGGACCAGGGCCATCTGGGATCACCAAACAGCTCTCCAGAGAGGTCTGCTCAGTGCCCACGGTAAGCTTTTGCTGGACACTGGAGACTCTGAGCATTGCTGTGCCTTGCACAGCAACACAATTGGAGCCTAATTGCCTTAAAACTCCTGTCCTGTGCTCACAGTACACATAATCTTGTCCCCTGGGCCTTGCCCTGAAACACTTCCTTTCTTTGGCAATCTCCTAAATTCCAGTTAACCTCCTTCCCATGACTCCAGACTTCAGCCCTTCTCCCCTTTCTATCACAATGCCCCAGTCAGTGCCTGCTGCCTTGCTAGAAGCTTGCTCAGAAGGTTTTCACACTGGAGCCAAGAAAAACAGATCAATGCTCCCCAAGTATATGTGTTAATGCTTGAGTGTCTCCTCTCAGCTGCTGTTTTTCCCAAAGTTTGCCAGAACATCATGCCTCAGAGACCCTCAGTTGAAGTCCAGCGTGGGTGTGTTTGGATTCAAAAGTCAGTGGAGGTCACTGGCAGTGGAAGCCTGAACACCCATCTCCATTGCACACGGCCTTGCTTCCTTAAGCGAGGAGACAGAGAAATAGCAGGCCTGCAAGGAGGGCATATCAGGTGTATCCTGACTGAAAGTTCAGGTGTATTAGTAAGAACATGATGCCCAGGATGGTCCCTTGCATGTACTTCCAGAAAATGATTACAAATATATTTTAATAAATAATTACAGCAGCCTTCTCTGTGTGTTTTCAAGCTGCTGTTATTGTAGTGGCATAATTTTCCTTTCCACCTGTTAGAAACAGAAAAATTTGAATTTGATTAAGAATTAAATTATTTCCTGATGTTCCTGGTCTTGCAGCATTACTTCTTTTGTTTGAGCAAGGAGCTCAGCCCAGCTTTGCTAAGAAAATTTTCAATACTTTACCAAATTATGTTATTTGTATGTCACACACCTATGAAATCAGAGTGGGTTATATGAGTCCCATTTCTGTGCTGTGGACACACAAGCTGGGTTATTGTTCCCTATATTCTGTCTGATTAGAGATTTTTCTCTTTGCTGCTTTGCCCCAATACACAGGAATCACCTTTTTCCTAGAAAAATTCAATACTTTCTGGTGCCTCCTGCTGTCAGAGAGCCAGCACTCTTCTGAGCACTTTCCCTCCAAAGATCAATCAAATTTTGGGCAGAGAGCTCCCTTCCCCACTTGAGACTTTTTTTTCAGCCTGAAAGACTTTCTGGCATCTGTTTTAGGCTCCTGTGCAACACCTGCTGCTGGCAACAATGCAGATCTTTTTCTGCCTCTAGGGAAGAAAGGTGATTTAATAGAAAGGCCAGCTTTATAAAAGACATTTGAATTACTTAAATGTCCTGCCATAATGACAAAAAAAAAATCTAGCCTCTAAAAAATTATGCACAGAAGTCAGTTTTGGTCTTTCCTAGAGAGCAGGTTTGTGCAGTGGTAGCATTTCCACATCAGTGCAGCTTGTGAGGCTCCAAGAGAGGACAGCTCTTCTGCTGAAGGCTCTCTCTTTCATGTTTGGAGAATTGCTTGATAGTTTTATGGCTTCCTTTCTGTTTGGACACACATCTGGGGTCATTAGCTGTGCCTTCTCTGCTTGTTCCCTAACACCTTCTGTATTTGGTGCTCTGGCTCTGCATAGGATGGGGGAAAGAGGAGAAAGTGGCTCTTAACTGACAGGGTCTGTTGATTGTTGTCCCTCTCTCTGGGCTTTGAAGGAAGTCAGCTGGAAGGGTTCTTCCCCTAGCACTGATGTTCCAGTGAGGACATGGTTAACAGGAGGAAAAGTAGTGGCATTTCCTAAAAGGAAGTAGATGTGAGATGATCCATGTGGGACAGGTGGCCTTGCATTCAGGCAGCCGCTGTTCCATGCTGCCATGGAAAAGGTCATTTTTTTCAGTGTAGATGCAGGTGGCATCATACATGGGCATCTCCAGCTGGAAACCACCTCTACAGTCCAGATGTTGAGTTAAACACTGGGATCACCATGGTAGGCCATGGTGATCTCAGTAGCTTTCCTACATGGCCATTGAGTTATTCTGTACATCATGTATGGGACTCTGTCCAGAAAGCTCTCTGGAGAAGCACACTCTTTAAATGGGGTAAAGTAGGCTTGTTATTAAACCCTCCTACTCAGTGGCAGACTTAAAAAGGAGGAACAAATCTCTCCATAAATGGGGGACTTTTTCTTAATAATGACTGTAACCCTGAGCTTTCCTGCAAGGTCTTATGGACTTGGAACATTTTTGTAATGCAGATCAAACAATACACCTTTATCAGACGCATGAACTGAAGGCTGGAGAGACTGAAGGGTTTGCCTTGTCTCACAGATTTTGGATGCAGTACCTGAGTCCTTTTCTGTAGGTGGCACATGCCCTCAGGAATGAGGGGAGGACCTCGGTGCTTTGCCTGATCTTACAGCACTGGATTAGGGTTAGGCCCCCTTCTCTGCTTCTCTGCATTGCAGTGGCATTTAATGCATTACGTTGGAAGCCTTCTCCACCAAAATGTTCTCAACCAGAAGTGTTACAGTGACTGAGAGACAAAGGATGAAAGAGGGAAACTATGAGGCATTGAGGGTCACCAGGCATCTAATTTTCCCAGTACTTCCACTCTTTTTTCTTTTCAAAGCATATGTTGAGTGAGGCTGAGGAAGCAATTGGCAGCACACTTGCAGCACCTTGGTCCTCTGTGTATGTGTCTTCTGTGAGGATCTCAGTCTGGTGTGTGTACTGAAATCGTGTCAGGAGCTACACAGTTTCTACCTGGGGCTTTAGCCTGCCTGGTGTGCCAGAAGATTTAATTTTCCCTATCAAGAGCTCTTGGGCACCTTGGATCTGCTGTAAGGAAGGGGATGAAATGCTTAGTGGTAAGGCTGAGTGCAGAGAGCAGCAGTGCTCCTGCTCCCTGTGGTCCTGGCCTGCACCAAGGCCAGTGCGCACCCCCAGTGCGCATCGGGGTGCCACGAGAGCCGAGAGTCACGTGGTGGTGCCTGAAACACGTTTCCTCTTGTGAAAGGCTGCCAAGTGTACGTGAAAGCATTTCATCAAGTTATCAAATAACATTTTGTTCTCGTCTCCGTATGATGAGCATAGCTTGGCAGTCCGGGCTCTTACATACAAGATTATAGATGCAGGAGCTCTCAATGCATTATTTTTCTTGCGTTAACTTACTCTGCTTCCCCTCGTGCCCATGTGAACTTTTGTCATTCATGTCCTGTAGTAAGAAGCTGAGTTTAGCTAGGCTGTGTTGAAAAGGACGTATGCTTTGGGTCGGTTTGAACCTGCCATCTAGCTTTCCCTGGTGTCCCACATCCCAAAATATCCAGCACAGTCAACACCAGGCCCCCAGCAACCAGAGAGGTACTGACAAGTCTGGGAGGTTTTTGGAAGAGCTGATCAGGAGAGGTGGAAGCACAGGTAGGTGAGTTTAAACACAAAGTGAAGCAGATCCCAGCTCGGGAATGACTAACAAATGTGTGGTTTGTGAGACATGCAGCGCTCTGATGAGCACAAACACCCTCCCACTCTCCCGGGCGTGAGAGAGGCATTCTTGGTGTGGCACGCAGGGATACAACAAAGGCTAATAGTGTGACAGTCAGACTGAAAGTAAGGTGAAATTTCCTGACAGTGAGATGTATTTTCCTGTGAAACAGCCTCCCAAGGGAAAGGGCAGGAGCCCAACTGCTTTGTCTTTTTAAAGCCAATCTGGACAAAGAATTAGGAAAGGTGATTAGGGAGCAAGTGTAAATTGGCTGGAGGAAGGAGTGGTGATCTAATAGATCCTTTCCATTTCTAGCTCCTAGGATATAATGTTCTCTGTAATGAATTTTTGACTGGTTTTAAGCTTTAGGGGGTAACAGGGAGATAAAACCAAGCAAAAAAATTAACAATAAGAAAAACAACAACAACAACAACAAAAAGACTTTAGAGTTTGTCTAGTAGTCATGGAAAGTGCCAGATTGAGAGTTCCTTGGGCCAGTGACACTATTCAAAAATAGCATTGCGAATGGGAAAGCTAAAATTGTTACATAGGTAATGATTTTGGTAATGACATATTTTGAAAGAGTCCTGGTAGTCCCAAGTATCCAG